>NW_026850065.1:600000-984605 GCF_030869225.1 Colletotrichum abscissum
ACGTAGAGGTTTCTAAAAAAAGGGCTAAATAAGCTAATATTTATTACTTATACTAGAGCTTATAAAAATTCTTTTTATCCTTATCGCTTTTAATATCGCCCAAAGCTACTCTCTATTTAAACTAAATAAATTTACTAAATAAATTTACTAAATAAATTTACTAAATAAATCTACTAAATAAACCTATTAATATATAAACTACTACTTTACTCCTAGTATATAGTTAGTAATTAATAAGCTAGAACTCTCTAAAAATACCTATTAATAAGTCTACCCTTTTTAAACTAAGCGCCCTCTTCGGCTAGCTCGACGCTATAGCTATCGTAGCTAACGTAAGTACGCCTAAGAAGTAGCAAAGTACTTTCCGGTAGTGCGGAATTCGGCTAGGTAATATTATAAGTACTATAAATAGCTAGGCCGGTACGGATATTAAGATCTAGTATATTAATACCGGCCTAGCTATAATAGCTATAATAAACGGGCCGGAGGTATATAAAGTTAGGGTAATAAGCCGGCGCTTTAAATAGCTCTTATAGGACCCCCCGGGTAATAATAATACTTATATAAAAGAATAGATTATATTAAACCTAGCTACTTACGCAGGCTAGTACTAAGAGGTCCTATGCGCATTAGAATAAGTAAAGCTCGCCCTATAAGTAGCTAGAACTTAGGAGGACTACGGCAAAAGGTTAGGAGCTATTTTAATTAGTAATTAGGTATAGAGCGTAATATACCCAGTTTTCCTTAATACGTAATATACGGTACGGCCCCGGCGGATTACTCCGTCGGGGGGCTACTACTACTAATACCTAGCATACTTTAGGCATATTATAGACTTCTTATTTTTTTATATTATAGACTTTTTATTTTTCTATACTAATTAACTTAATTAATATTATTCTTTTATATTAATATTAGAATGCGTATTATAGTACGAGGTATTATAATATATTACGATATAAAGTATTAGCTATTTTAAGTTTAAGTAATATAAGCACTGGGCTAGGTTATTATATAAGAGTTAACTTACTAAATAATAAGCCCGCTACTTAAGGTACTTAAGATATTTAATATATTAACGATAATATTAATATAAATATTAGCTACTCTAGAGGGGACGAGGCTAGCGGTAATATTAAAATAAAAGGTACTAAAGTAGAAAATATTAATATACCCGATAATAATAATAATAATCTCTCTATTTTATTAAATAATACTACTAGAGGTAAGTAATTTAATATCCTTATATATTAAATTAACTAACTACGATAGGTATAATAGATTTTGAAAATATTAATAACCTTAGTATTTTAAAAGCTAAAGCGGACGGTATATTACTAATAAGATTTAATAATACCGAACTTATTATAGTTATTAATTATAATAAGCGCTTTATAAATATTAAGTAAGCTATAATAACTAGAGCTTTTTATAAGGATAATAATAATAGCGATAGTAATATCTCGAAAATATTATTATATACTCCTAATATAGTAAAGTTAATTATCGTAATAATAAGTAGTTATAAGATCGTAACTAATAAGGATAAGAAGGAGGTTAATAATAATAATCTATCGATTTTTATCCCTTATTAATAAAATTAATTCTTTAAATTATTTAATTTCGAACTTAGATTTAGCTTATTTACTTATATATTTAGTATTAATCGTACTTAATACGCTAGTATACGTAAGTTCTTTAGCTTATTAAAGAATAATAATAATAGCCTTACCCTAGCTATTAATATACTTTTAAATTAACTATTAATACTAAAGGATTATATATCTTATTAGTTCTTTTTAATACTAATACGACGTATTAAAATACTTTTTAAGCTCGAGAAGCTACTTATTATATACGTATTTAAAAAACTTAAAAAAAGAGAGTAAATAAGTTAGAAAATCGTTACTAACTTATACTTTCTTAACCTAACTACCCTCTTTAAAAACTTTCTTATATTTAATATTACTAAGACTATATACGAGGGCTTTACTAATTTTATAAACGTACTTATTAACCTATTTAAGTTATATAGCTAGGTATTATTAATACGAATAACGTTAAGTAAATTTACTTATATTATTATTAATAATAAAGAGCGTAATATAGTATTACTTTCGGACTTTATATTATATTATTATACTCGTAATAACTATATTTACTAATTTATATATCAGTTAGAGCTTAAGAAGTACTACTTAGGTTGCGTGTTTAGTATTAGTTATAATATAAGGGCTGACTTTTATATTACGTTAAGTAGCGGTATTACTATTTAGATCTAAAAAGCTTTCTACTTAATTAATTAGTATTATAATAGAGTTTTATTAAAGTACCCCCTTATTAATTAACTTAAGCTTACTATCGTATCGCTTTAATATTTAAATAAGCTTATTTTATTTAATAAAGTTATATATATCCCTAAGGAATATATAATTTCCTTATTAATAAATATTATTATTTATAATTACTTTTTAAGTAAAATATTATAAGATCTTAGCTTATAACTTAAGAAGAAGATTATAATATTAAAGGCTATTTTTTAAAAATATAATTAGTACTTATTACTACTTAAATACGATATTATTATCCGTCGTATTTAGTATTATAAGTCCGTTAACTTTATTCTTTTATATTATATATACTCTATTCATACTAAGCTTAAAATTAAGACGTACGGCTACGATATATTTAAAATATAAAATAAGGGTAATATCCTTAGCTATCCGATTATATATTTTATTAATAACTTTAGTATTTATTAAAACTCGTATTATTCTTTAATTAGTATTTATATTATTATAATAACCTTATTTACTTAAAACCGTTTTTACTAAGCTAATATTTTCCTTTTTATTCTTAGTTTATATAGTGGTTTTTTTCCGGCTTTATAAGCATAAAAGATCGACCTTAATAGGATTACGCTTTTAAAGGAAATTATATAATACGGTATACTTTTTAACTATATAATATGCGTAATATCCCCTAAGTACGCGCTTAACGTAATATAGTAATTTTAATATAAAAACTACTATATAATTTAGGATAGGTAAGCTATCTTACTACTTACTAACGATAAGCTAAGTAATATACTTATATAGTAGCGCTAGCTAAAAAGGTTAATAATAGAGGTCGGCCGTAATAGTTAGCTATAATAATCGGCTATAATAGTTAGAGGCGGCCCTTAACTATAGAGGTTTTAAACTTTAATAGCGACGTAGAGGTTTCTAAAGAAAGGGCTAAATAGGCTAATATTTACTACTCTTATTATACTTACCGTACTAGAGCTCGTAAAGATTCTTTTTATCCTCATCGCTTTTAATATTGCCTAAAGCTGCTCTCTATTTAAACTAAATAAATTTACTAAATAAATTTATTAAATAAACTTATTAATACATAAACCACTACCTAAATAGCTAGTTAAATAACTAGTTAAGAGGTTAGCTAGTTAAAATACTACCTCGACGAGAACCTCTTAGTATATAGTTAGTAATTAGTAGGCTAAAGATGCTTATTAATAAGTTTACCCCTCTCGGGCTAGGCACCCTTAGCTAGCTCGACGCTATAGCTATTATAACTAATATAAATATACTTAAGGATTAATAAAGTACTTTTTAATAGTACGGAATTTAGCTAAGTAATAGTACGAACGTTATAAATAGCCGGGCCGGTATAGATATTAAGATTTAGTATATTAATATTAGCTTAGAAATTATACTTTATAAAGCTAGAAATCCCTTTAATATAGGTTATATTATAAATATAAAAGAATATATAAGGGGCTCCTTAACCCTTAATAAAAAGGAGTATATAATATAGGATCTAGTTACTTATACGGGCTAGTATTAGGAAGTCTTATATATATTAAAATAAGTATAGCTTGCCCTTTAGATAGCTAGAAACGGGGGAAGGTTAGGAGCTATTAATAAAAAGAAAATAACGGTCGAGTTAATTAATTTTAATTAGTAGTTAGGTATAGAGCGCAATATACCCAGTTTTCCCTAATACGTAATACATAGTACGGCCCCGGCGGATTGCTCCGTCGGGGGGGTTATTCTTAGTTTATATAAGTTAAACTTTAATAATATAATTAAAGCCTTTTAATCTCTAAATAAGCTTAACGGTAGTATTAAAGAAGTATATATTAATAAGAAGATTTATATTATATATATTCTAACGATTTACTATATTAATAATATACTATAGTAAAATAAGAATAATAGCTTTAGAAGTCCCCGGGCTTATAAGTTCTATTAGTTCTATTATATTAGTAAGTACGTTACTAAATTAAGCGATCTAAATACTATTTTTAACTTCGATATTATTACGTATAGTTACTATTATTATTAATATTAGGCTATAAAAAATAGTATAAATACTTTTTATAAAATAATAGACCGTAAATAATATAGTATTATATAGGGGTTTAATAAGAAGGAACTAATATTATTTATTATTATATTAGTTTTAAACCTTATTATATTTAAACTACTAGATCTAGCTTATTTTAAATACTAAGGTTTATTAGAGCTAATATATAGTTTATTAATTAATAGTATTTTAACTAAGACCGCTAAGAAGGAGTATATATATATACTTTATATATAGCTATTCTTACTTAGCTAAGAACGTTTATAATCCCTAATTTATTACTTATAAAGCTATTTACTTATAGCGGACGCTTAATAGTTTATTATTATTTTTAAATTACTATATAAATAGCTTAAGCCTAGCTATATCTACTTAAAGTTCTTTATAATAGTATATTAAAAGCTCGACGCTAATATAAATAGTACTATTATCGATTTTATTATAAGAGTATTTATAATATTTACAAAGTTAAATAGCGTATTAGTTAGGCTAAAGCTATCGTAATTAGATAGGGATAATATATTTTATATTATTATTAATACCCGTTATATATATTAGTAAGTTTATTAGTTCGCTTCGTAATTTATCCTTAATAACCCTAGAGCTTAGAGTACTACTAGTCCTAATAATTAGTTTACTAATAGTTATATATTAATAATACTATTTTTAGTACCTCGTTATAACGCTACTTAAGTATTATTTATTATTAATAATATACCTCTTTTATTAATTAAAGATATAATTAATATTACTACCCCTAAGAGAGCTACGTAGTATATTTATAATATAATATAACTTAACGTTTATATAAGTATATATTATAAAGCTATTATAAATAAGTATACTTTACTAGTTAACGTTAATACGCTAATAAGAGAGAATTAGTATAAGTAAGCTCTATATTATATATTATTATTATTAATTATTAACTTATTAATAAATAGTTTAAATAAAAAGTATATGAGACTAATTATAGTATTAATATTAAGAAAACGTTACTAACTAAGATTAATATATAAATTACTATTTAAATAATTTTACGTAATACTTTTATTAATAATAGCGACTTAACTAAATAAGTTAATTATATATATAATAAATACCTAACGCTCTTTAATAGTATCCTTTTACGAACTAACTTAAAAGATATTTAAGTAGAGGATAACCCTCTAGACTTCGAGTTAGATATTTTTACTAATATAGATACTAACTATAGATATATAATAGTTATTAATTAAGTTTAATCTAAGGGCTTAATATACTTTATTAATAAGGGCTAATTACTACCCTTTAAAAAGCGTATAATAACTAATATATTTAAAAGGGCCCTTTATAAAGCATACGTATAATATACTTAAGAGGAGTATTACGTATTTAGATTATAGGCTATTTAATAAGCTAACCGCTTCGGCTTTATAAATAAGTATATTCTTATATTTTTAATAATACTCTTAAGCCGTAGGATAGGCTAAGTAATAAATACTATTAGAGTAAAGATAATATTATTAATACGATAAGTATTTTATTAGTAATAATATTTATTAATTATATTATATAAGGAGATATAATATATAGATAAAGATTCTTAAGTCTTATTCCGTTATTTTTTAATAATAAGAGAATTATCTAAGACTTGCGCGTATAGTATATTAATAAAATATTATCGTAAAATAATAGAGCTTAGATATTACGATATTTAATAATAGTATTATTCGCTAACGACGTTACTTAATACTAAGGATTTTTAATAATATATTTTTACGAGAAGTAATTATATTAAGTATTATTTGTTTTTTATTTCTACCTTTGCTGGCTGCTCGGGCGATTCTCGATGTCGTTTACACGGTATTAATACACGGTATCAGTGGATACTCACACTGTCTCGCTAGACTATTTTTTTAGATTTTCCAACTTTTTAACTTTCCCTCCTGCAAAGTTCACAACCACGGATATTAAGTATTATAATAATAATAATAATTATATTAGTTATATTAACTAGATCTTTATTTATAAACTATTATATTTAGAGTAGCGTATATTTATTATTACTATGCTAGTTAAAGTATTAAATAAAGTTAATAATATCCTTAGCTTTTATAAGGTTGCTTATAAAACCTATATCCTTATTATTATTAATATTAATTTTATAAAGGCCGAGAAGCTTTATATTATACCTATCTATAATATAGTCGTCTAGGTCGATTAGTAAGTAGAATAGCTTTAATATTATCGTCGGGCTAGTTAGTAGTTAGGTTTATTTACTAATTAAAGTATAGTATAAAAAAGTATATCGTAACTAACTCTTTATATAAATATTATAGTACTTTTTAAATAATTATATCGTATTCTTAAAAAAGTATTCCTAAGAGAATTTTAATCGTTACTATAATTATAAGGTTAGTATTAAGTATTATAAAGTAGTCGACTATTAGTTACTTATTAAAATACTAAAGTAGATATTATTATAATATTAAGAATATTATTTTAACCTAGTTTATACTCTTTTATAATAGGATATTTTATTATATACTAATAGTATAACTACTAAACTTATATAAATAATTTATTAACCCGTTTACGATTATTTAATAATAAATATATACCCGCGTATTACCTATATAAAAAAATAGTTAAGTTTAATATAAGATACTTATTAAAAACCTTACTTTTATACTTAGTATAACTAATATTATTAGTATAGATCTTAGTACGCTACGTAAGTAGCTTATACTACTCGCTATATAATAATATTATACTACCTTATATAGACCGGTATTAGTATATTACTAAGCCTATTAGTATAATTAGACCCTAATAGTATTAGACTTCTTTTTTATTAATAGAATATAAGGGTATTAGACTTAGGTATAATTAATATAGTAATAATTTCTTTAGTAATTAAGGTAGTTAATTTAACTTAGTAAATTTAACTTAGCGGATTTAGTATAGTAGTTAACGGGGATATTAGAGCTAGACCGTATATAATAAGTAGTGAATATAATAGTATATATTATATACTTATATTAAAAACTATATATATATATATATAACTTAGTCCCGCTAGCTAAATCTATACGTACAGACCCCTAACCCTCCGTAACGCTCAATAACGCTTAATAATAGTTATTATTTACTATAACGATTGTTTTACGAGTTACCCCTACTAACTCCGCAATAGTAGTCGATAGTTGTACAATAGTAATTTAGCTAGCTACGGTATTTACCCCTCTGCTACTCCCGGTAAGGTACAATTAGTTGATAACCTGACTCAATATTTAAAGAGGTTAAGTGGACGGCGGCTCTTAAAGCCCCTCTTAGGGGGATGAGAAAATCAATCCCTGTTAATTGCTTTGAAAGAGCGCGCACGCGCCGCTCCGAGGCCCCATCTCATGTTACCAAAGTGCCTTTCGGACCACATTTCATCATCACTCGCGCCCTTCATGTCAACCCGCCGGCTATAGAACCGGTTAGAATAGCCAAGAAGAAGAGACATCGCAATTACTCACCAGTTCTATAGAGCTATCATAGGCGCTTATCCAGACGTTGAAATCGTCTCATACAGTTTCATTCTCAGATCGCCTTCGGAACAGAAAGGCCTCATACATAGATACAGACACAGACACAACGATGGCATCGACAGCAGCAGCCAGAACATACCTGGCCTTCCAACACAACGCAAAACTCACCACTCTCAAGACCATCGTCACCGCCATCCGCCCCTTTGCAGACCTCGAAGAAGCCAATCGCGGACTCTTCAAAGATGGAAGCGACCAAGATCACGTAGTCGTGACGGAACAAACAATCTTCCACCCCCAAGGCGGCGGCCAGCCCTCCGACATCGGCTCCATGACCGCCACCGCAGGCTCCTCCTTCGCCGTCAACTCTGTACGCATGGACGCCGTACGCGACGGCCAAGTCCTACATTTCGGACGTTTCAACGGAGACGCGGTATTTAAAGAGGGCGACGAGGTAGAGCAAGCCATCGACGTCGAGAAGAGACTGCTGTACTCCCGCCTCCACACAGCAGGACACGTCCTCGGCGCAGCGGTACGGCACCTCCTCGAGAAGGAAGTCGAGGGCTTCGACGAGCTCAAGGCGTCGCATTTCCCGGACTCGGCATCATGCGAGTTCCAGGGCCTCATTGATGGGAAATGGAAGGAGCCGATCCAGGGCAAGGTGGATGAGTTCTTGGCGGCCAAGATGCCGGTCAAGGTCGATTTCTGGGACGAGGACGATTTCCGGGCGCGGGGGCTCGAGAGGCTGATTCCGGACCGGAGTCTTGCGCCGCCCGGGGAGAAGTTTCGCGTTGTGGAGATTGTGGGCGCCGAGGTGTATCCTTGCGGTGGTACGCATGTCGACACGACGGATTTGTGCGGGGAAACTGTCGTGAAGAAGATTTCGAGGAGTAAAGGGAAGTCAAAGGTCAGCTACGCGGTGAAATAGAAAGGTGAAAGACGATTTAGACGGCTTGGGTACACGAATGATGAGCGTTGCAGGTGTATCATAATAGAGAAGGACGCACTTCGTCTCGTTAGAAGGTCTCGTGGCTTGTGTGGACCACTATTTAGAACACACACAATCCGTGATACTTAAAATTATTTCTATTCAAAGCTTGCTTGATAGTATCAGATCACGCTAAGAACATGTTTGACCATGGCTATCGCCTTCTCTTCTTCCAACCGCCGAGCAACCAATTGCAGGCTGATGGGCATGCCATGTACTGTCGCGGCATCGTCTGCGTAGGAAACATTAGCCATGTTGGTCCTTGATTATAGAAATACAAACGTGACTTACATTCGGCGTGGATAGCCTCACAGTCTTTGCTGAGTGGCTTTTCTGTGGAGTCGAGAGGCGTATCCAAGCTTTGGTCTGCTGTCAAGCCAGTCGGGAAGGAAACGCAAGAGTAGTCGAGGACATTGTAAACACCCGTGTATCCAACTGTAAGTTCATGGGTCAGAACAATCCCTCAAGACAAGACATAGAGGTAGTTATGATCTTTAAACTCACCATGCTTGAAGCCTCCGCTCTTCACACTCGCAAATGGCGTTGTGGGGCACAGAATCGCATCGATCCCAGCCGCGGTCCACCGGTCGAGATATCGCTTCTGGAACGCGGTGCGTTCAAGGTGAAGCTGCCACATATCGTACGTCCCGAGCTCCTTCGCGGTCCCGTACGCCGCCATTTCGGGCCTGAGTGGCTCCCCGGACTTCTCAAGCTCCTTCTGAATGGAGATACCGCCGTCAGCGACAAACATGCGCTCCAACAGAGTCAGCCCCTGCCTGTGGTCAACGGGCTCCCAGTCAACAATTTCGATTTCGCCACCAGCGGCCTTCAGCTTCTCGACAGTCGCCTTGAGCGCGCGTGTGACGGGCGGAGTGGGCCTGACCATGCCGTCGTTCCACATGACTGCAATCTTCAGCTTCGAAGGAAGTTGCACCTCGCGCCACGGAATCGGGACGCAGCGCGGGTCGTGGAGCCAGGTCTTTTGGTTGACGACGGTTTTGCTGTAGAGTTCGAGATCGGTAATGGTTCGGGTCATGGGGCCGTTGACAGATTGGACGGCTTCCTGGCCGCCCATGCCGGAGCGGCAACCTAAGGTGGGGAAGCGGCCGAAGGATGGTCGGAGGGTGAAGATGCCGGTGCAAGCGGCGGGAATGCGGAGAGAACCGCCTTCACGAATGAGAGAATCAGCGTCCGGCCTTCGTTCAAGCAACAGCCAGAGTTGGAGTGATCTAAGACTCACCGATATCCGTTCCGACACCAAGCGGACTGCCCTTGAACGAAATAAGCGCAGATTCTCCACCGGAGCTCCCACCGCTAGTAAGATTCCTGTTTCTCGGGTTCACCGTCCGGCCAAAGACATTATTGACCGATTCCGCGATCATCATCGCCGTCGGCACGTTGGTCTTGACGTAAAAGACGGCGCCGGCCTCCTCCAGCAGCGTGGCTAGGGCAGCGTCGTACTCGGCGGGGTTGTCAATGTGAGAAACGAATCCTACGGTGGCATCAAGCCCCTTGAGATTGAAGTTGTCTTTGAGGGAGATGGGCAAGCCGTGGAAGGGCCCGATGGGCTTTCCAGTGCGCTCGAGGTACTCATCTCTGGCTTTTGCTGTTGCGAGTGCGCGGTCAAAACACGTTTCAGAGAGGCAGTTTGTCTAGTTTACTTGTGAGTGAAGAGCCCACCTGCAAGTGAAGAGAGTCAGGCGGAGGAGAGGAGAGGGGTACTCACCAATTGATGAGCGGCAACGGCCCTCTTGCAGAAAGCGTTTGTGACCTCTACCGACTTGAGTTCTCCGGATGCGAGCTTGGGGATCAGATCGGCGGCGTCACTGTTCGTGATGGCGAGCTCTTTCTCTGTGAACCAGCCCGAAGTCTCGGGCCACGATGTGACGTCGTCCTGGGAATCCGGAGGAAGTAGGTTCTTGGGAACAAGCCATTCTGAGGGGAGTGCTGCCGCGAGTGACTCTCGTTTTTTGGCGGCTGCCAATTCCCATGTCTCGGTCTTAATGCTTCCCATAGTAAAATACCTATTGGCTGAGATAGTTTCGTATGAGGATGTCTCTTTGGTCCGCGTACGATAAGATAACCAGGTGGTCAGGGAAAACGATAGCCTCTTCACAAGTTGAGTTTAGACAGATCAAGCTCGGCTCCGGAACTGTTAAATAAGACCAGCAACGGCTACTGGTGGCCTAAGTACTACTTACATTCGTAGTCTAGGAGCGATATGGCGCGAACGAACCGCCCAGCGCCGCCGGTCATCGGTGATTTGATTCGGGGTGCATCGCCCGAGATCTGAGGAGAGTGACCAAAGTGACGGGTCACAGTGTCAGTTCGGATCCGCGGGGACTGTGGTGTTGCGAGGGGGCTGTTGTCTCGACAGATAAGACAGCCGGGGAACATTCATGTTGAGACGGCGTGCGGAGACTTCGACCACCAACTCAATTCACCTTGATAAGCTTGACCACAGGCTGTCAAGCCTGTACAAAGTCAACTTGTTTCGATGAGCTCTACTGCGTAGAAGCGGGTACTTTTCCAGTACGGCCCCATGGGTAAAGACATCCTTCGAAGCACGTTCATGGAGGGGCAATGCTAGAGTGTGGACTGCCCCCTAGTCTTGGAAAGGACGCTAAGTCGTCCTCCCCGCGCGTGCCAGCTCTCTACAATCAATCAAAGAAACCGCCAACAGTGGTGACCTTAGTTGAGCTAACGCCCCGTGTAACGCGGGAGGGCGATTCGGGTGCTGCTCATTATGGTCCATGACGCAGACAGCCAGTGTCTTCAGATTGAACCTAATGAGCTAGCTCCGCTGTCGCACCGGAATAAACGCCGCCATGTGACCGTGAGGATCGCTGCCGGGTTTCTTTTCCCGCAGCACTGGTAAAACCTACGGATAGTACATGTACGATCGTAGATGCTCAAGGCGTTCTCGAATAAGACGGTGGAGTTCAATTCTAGAACTTCTCTTCATCAGGTATTCAAAAGTCAATTGAGAACGCGCTCTAGCAAAGTGGGACGCGTCTAAAAGAGCCTTAGCCCTACGTAAAATTCTCTCAAATCGATATCGCCGAGCCTTTCCATCGACGCATTCAATTTCACGGCCGCCATCGCAAACGCTCGCCACCACGACGTGAAGCACTACGCAACACCACATCGTCGCGTCTGAACTATCGCGACCACATCCAGGGCGTATCCAGCGTGTTTTGAAGAGGCTGAACTATAGCCTCCTAGCTTCTGGCTAAACCTCTCGGACAACCATCGGACGACGTCTCCGGAGAGAGCTGTGAGCTTATCGTTCCATTCTGGTTCGTTGCGGGGTGCCTGCGATCTCCAGCATTCGATAACGGCACCTTGGTTGCTCACAGTGCAACAGGGACATCGAATCACAACGCTTTGCGACAAGAGCCGACCAACACAGGGAGCCGACAATAGCTCAACTGAGTCGGGTAAACACCGATCGCCTACACAGCGAAAGCCATTGAGATAAGAAACCATACTCAAACAGGATGTCAAAGAACGCCTAAACGGTTCCTGTGACGCTGATTATCCCCGGTCTCGATTACCGTACGGGGGAAAAACAACACCAGCCCTATCGCAAGATCCCTGCTCTTTATTCCTGTGACCATTTTCTTATCTCTTGGGAGATATCGGCCCGCGATAAGTGTCAAGCTTAGGTCTTTGGCAGCTTGGGAACTGCTGGCAAGGGGGTGCAAACAGTCTACGGTTGCAATTCCCATAAGAACTTCACGTCGGTCAGCGTTCGGGTGCATCTATCACGGTGAACGGTGTGCTTGAGCTGCTCGACTTGTCACCGCATCCCTTCAATTGGCAATCCATCAGTTGATTCGCTGATTTTACAGAGGCTTGGTTCCTTGCAGTATAACTTGCCGAACCCATTGCCCAACATGGCTTTCGAGAAAGTCCGCCAATATCTGAATGTGCAGTATCAACCAGGGGAGAAGAAGCTCGTTTCCAAGATTGACTTCTTCATCTTGACGTTTTGTTGCTTGAGCTACCTGGTCAACTACGTGAGTCAATGCCTCTTCCCAGATTTCTGCTGGTGTTCGTGATGAGCACAAATTTTCTAATAGGTCCTTTTAGCTTGACCGTACCAATCTGAACAATGCATACGTTTCCGGTATGAAGGAGGAGCTGGGCTTCGTGGGGAACCAGCTCAACGAGATCAATACATGCTTCACAGTCGGGTAAGCCAAGAGAATATCATCGGACTGCACCTCTCACTGCTCCCTGACAACGACTGACACCTCAACTAGCTACGTTATCGGACAAATCCCATCCAACCTGTCCCTGCACTACGTCAAACCGCGCATCTGGTTTCCCCTCATGATGATCATCTGGGGTGGCCTGACAATGTGCACCGCTAGCGTGCACAGCCCGCAATCCATCATGGCCATCCGCTTCTTCCAAGGCATAGCAGAGGCCTCGACTTTTGTCGGAACGCACTACATCCTAGGCGCGTGGTACACGGAGCGCGAGCTCGGCAAGCGCAGCGGCATCTTCACGGCCTCCGGCCTCGCGGGCACCTTCTTCGGCGGCTTCATTCAGACGGGCATCCACAGCAGCATGAACGGTCTGCACGGCCTCTCCGGCTGGCGCTGGCTCTTCATCATTGACGGACTGATGACTGTACCCGTCGCGATCTACGGTTTCGTGTGCTTCCCCGATACGCCGCACACGACAACGGCCTTCTATTTCACGGAAGAGGAAAAGGTCCTGGCGCGGTCCCGCGTGCCCGAGATCCAGGAGCGTTCGCCGCTGACGTTCCGTTTCGCTAAGAAAGTGCTCACGTCGTGGTACTGGTGGGGTTTCGTCATGCTTTGGATCATTGCCGGTGAAACAGAGTCCTTTAGCACGAATTCCCTGTTGGGTCTGTACATGAAGAGCCACCCGACGCACAAGTACACTGTCACACAGCTCAACAACTATCCCACCGGCGTACCCGCCGTCGGCATCGTCTCGACGCTCTTCTGGGCGACTTTGACGGATTTCCTAGGCGGGAAGCGGTATCTCGTCGCGTACTTCATCGGCATCACTGGTGTGGCGACGTCTGCGATGGTACTGGTTGCAGCCAGGGACCCGACGAGCGCGGCGTCGACATCGGTCGTGTTTGGCGCGTACTACTGGGCTGGTGCTGTGTATGCTTGCCAGGCAACGTTCTTCGCATGGTGCAATGATGCGATGAGGTACGAGGAGGGCATCTTCCGCGGCGTCGTTCTCGCGGGTATGAATCTGGGCAGTAACGCCGTCAACGCGTGGTGGAGCATCATCTTCTACGGCGCTTCAATGGCACCATGGTTTACCGTAAGTAACCCTCTTGTTTTTTCTGCCCGGCGAGGGTTCGAGAACCAGACTGCTGGGAATGAAACGTGTGCTGATATTTGGGACTGCAGAGGGGCATGTGGGCCATGATCGCCAGCTCGATTGCCTTGATTGTCTGGACTAGTGGGCTCACCCTGCTCACGCATAGGGAAGAAAAGCGGCGTGTGCTCAATGCTGAGGCGGGGGAGACTGGATCCATCACCAAGGGACCTATTGCGAAGGATGACGATGAGCAAGTCTGAGAGTACTAAAGCGTGCGGAAAATGGTTGAGACATTGTATTCACTGGTTACAGAAGATGACGCTATAGTGAAAATCAAGAGTTCCTTATTGAGCCTTTCGTTGAAAACTGGATTCATGATGATTTCTTGCGGTTGATGGAAATGTCTTGATGAGCAGCTAAGATTGGTCGACCGTGATTTTAAGCCCAGGCCATTGCTTGACACAGCGCAAGATGACCATGACTTCGCTTGAGGTTCCCTGTGTCTTGAGTTCATTCGAAGGCAAGCCGTGTGGAGGTCAAAAGCAGAAATGCTGCTGAACACCGAAGTAAACGGAATCCGGGGAGGATAGGGATGTATTTCGAATCGGGACAGACCGCAAGCAACGGAATAAGGGCCGCACCTGATCGGAAATAATTCAAACTGCCCCCACGTCGCACGGCACTTTCAGAGAGACCCCTTCCATCCAGAGCGAGACCGATGCGGACCCTGACAGATATTCTTGGAATTGCCGAGGCCGGGAGCTGACGGGCCCACTTTACAAGCTTGCGGCTGCCGAGGCCGGAACTAAAAGAACGGGCCCGCCCCACCAAGTGCCGAGGTGACGGATTTGAGATGTAACTCTTTTTCCCAAACCAAAGGTAGCGTCTGCTCGTAAAGCAGCTCAATCTCGCTGTTTCGCGCTCATTATGATAAGACGGAATTGACGTTGTTCTTATCATAGCTTGGTCCCATCATCATCCAGGTTGTTCTCGACACCTCAATGGGCCTTTTGACTTCCATATGGGAAATCAACGTTTTCAATATTAAAGTGGATCCTGTACCGGCGACACCGACCCGCGATCGGCACCGAAACCCGATTCATAGTCCAAGGCCCATCATCGAAACTTGCGTCATACCCACAGCCGTCAATGCGTTTATCCCTCTGCTGTTTGCTTCGCGCCACCAACCAGACCGCTCAAGACCACTTACTAAGGATTGCAGGCTCGTTATCGGGACCCACGATGACCGACTTGATGGGTCTCCGGCAACCTCGGCGACTTGCGAGCGCTCAGGGGAATGACGATGTGCTCCGCCAAAATGTTCGACGAAAGCTTTCTCTAGCTTCTAGACTGATCTGCAACCCTGTCTTTGATGCATATATAAGTTCATCTGCCGTCTTGGCTTTTCTGATGTATCATTCTGCACTGTAGATCTTACATCATTAGACCCTGAACCCTTACTTTAATTCTCAACTCTGACGTTTCCAACACATCAATGACTTCACTACCATCAAACTACGGCGACCGCCCGGTTGCTGTGCTGGGAGGCGGCGTACTCGGCCGTCGCATTGGTAAGTTCGGTTCACTCCTGAGCACACTTCTTGAATGATATCCTGACGTACCATATCAGCCTGCACATGGGCATCCGGCGGCTACAACGTCCAGGTCCGCGAGCCCGACCTCAAGCAATACCAGCCCTGCCTGGACTACGTTAAGCAAAATGTCGACACATACCCAGCATCAGGCCGCAAGCGCCCCGGAACCGTTCAAGTCTTTACCGACCTCGAAACTGCAGTCGCGAACGCCTGGCTCGTAATCGAAGCCGTCCCTGAGCGGATCCAAATCAAGACAGACACCTTTGCCGACTTGGAGGCTCACGCCCCCGCAGACGCCATCCTCGCCAGCAACTCTTCGTCGTACAGATCTTCAGAAATGCTCGGCAAAGTGAGGGATGAGACCAAGACACGCATCATGAACACACATTACTACATGCCCCCACACAACATGGTCGTCGAGCTGATGACGGACGGCTTCACGAGCCCGGAGATCTTCCCCTTCATGACGGAGAGGCAGAAGGAGGTTGGAACGAGACCGTTTACTGCGCGCAAGGAGTCTACCGGCTTTGTTTTCAACCGGTTGTGGGCTGCGATTAAGAGAGAGACATTGTCGATTCTCGCTGAAGGCGTGTCGAGTCCCGAGGAGATTGATACGCTATTCTACGAACTCAGCAAACACGGCAAGGGTCCTTGCACGATGATGGACGGTAAGTTTGCATTCATACGCAAGTTTTCCGCAGATCAAGCAGCTAACGAAATCACAGAGGTCGGTCTCGACACCGTCGCCTTCATCGAAGACCACTACGTCAAGGAGCGCGGCCTGTCTCCCGAGAACACAGTCGACTTCCTGCAACGCGAGTACATCTCCAAGGGCCGTCTCGGCAACAAGTCAGCAAAGGGTGGTCTTTACCCCCATCTCCCCAAGATCGTCGCCCTCGACCTCGGCTTGGCGAACGAAAACGACGCTTCAGCCTCCGGACAAGTCCTCCAGCTCTCGTCGGAGGGCAAACTAGAGCGCGTCCTGGTCGACCGGCAACACGTCCCCGACGGCATCGACATTGACGCCAACGACACTCAGCGCATGATCTGGACGTGCATGGGTACACCAGGCAAGCAAGACGGCGCCGTCCTATCCTCGAACATCGATGGTACAGACGTCAAGTCCCTCTTCGAGCCCGGCACCATCAACACGCCCAAACAACTCGTCATCGAACCGGCCTCGAAGAAGATTTACTTCTGCGACCGCGAGGGTATGAAAGTCTACCGCTCCAACCTCGACGGAAGCGACCTCGAGATACTCGTCATTGGTGGCAACGACGCTTCGGATCTGAAGACCTGGTGCGTCGGTATCTCCGTCGCGCCGAAGCTGGGCAAGTTCTACTGGACCCAAAAGGGCGCGCCAAAGTCCGGACAGGGCCGCATCTTCTGCGCGAACATTGAGATGCCGGCGGGCAAGACGGCTGAGACGAGAGACGATATCGAGTGTTTCCTTAGCGACTTGCCAGAGCCGATTGACTTGGAAGTTGACGAGGAGACACATACTATTTTCTGGACTGACCGTGGAGAGATTCCCAAGGGCAACACGCTCAACCGGGCGAATATCGATCCTATGACGGGATTGTTGTTGCTGTCTGAGGGGTCCAAGAAGTATGAGATCTTGGTGAGACATCTCAATGAGGCGATCGGTGTCAAGCTGGACCAGGAGAACGGACATGTTTACTTCAGCGATCTTGGCGGCAGCATTTATCGCTGCAATGTGGATGGATCTGAGAAGAAGAAGATCTTCTCTGATGATAATCGCACTATCTCCGGTATTGCTGTTCTTCGAATTTAGACTTGGTCACTTCAGATCAAAGGATAGAAGATGGTTTAGATGGCGTTTTGGGTCATGGGAGTTGTTCTGGCGAGAGTTGTGTATAGAAGCTATAGATCGATATCCCGGCTTGGGCGGTTATCTTGTCAATTGAAGTTAACTAACGTAACTACGGCCTTTGCTGCGCCTTTTCATCCTTGCTTCCCGTCACCAGCTTCATATTCCATTCTCTCACCATCCATCAAGATTCAACAGTGCTCCCATAATCTCATTTTTCGTTTGTAGAAAACAACACTCACACCACACATATCCCATCCCAACTTCTCGACTTGACCTTCTGCATCCCTCTGAAATGAGATAAGGTATGAGGTCCAGTCACTTCTGTCGAGACCACGTCTCAAACATTGGTCAGCGCTCTCCGGAAGATAACACCATACGTCCGCATGATAATGCCACAAGTAGTACTCCTGGTCCGCGAGACCATTGACTCTCATTCGAAGACCAGTTGATGAGGTTTCCGGGCCAGCTTTGATGTTGAGAGTGGCGATGTCCAGGTTCTCCATTACATACTCCCCAGTGAAGTCGTCCAAGGGCGGAGTAGGCGTACCCATCTTTCTATGTTCCTCGAGAGGCAACTGAAACAGCCTCTTGAACGTGGTCTTGTATAGAATGGATGCCTGATGCGCAGTGAAGACAAAATCCACGGTTGGCTTCAGGCTGTACATCGCCTGGAGGATATCCTGGGCAATCCAGTCGGTAGCGTCAGAGAGGCCAGTACCGTTGGATAGGACGACAATAGCAGACTGAGTCTTTGGGATAAGATACAAGGAACACGTATACCCGGGAACGTCGCCTTGATGGCCGTAGACGAGTAAGGATTCAGAATTGGTCCCGAGAACTGGTGAGAGCAGGCTTCGATTAGGGGAGATTAATCCCAGCTTTGAGGGGGTTTGGTGATAGCACCACCCGGTGCAGTAGTCGCCATCCTCAACAGAGCTCGGATTGGCCATATTGGCGCGATCAAAGATTGGTGATCTGTGACGAATGGGGTTGGCGGTGCTTTTCTCATCAAAGGATGCCAACAGGCTGGAACACCACTTGAGCAGATCATTCACGGAGCTGCGGAGTCCTCCAGAGCCACCGTTCATAGAATCCGCAGATAGCTCGGTGGGGGCTATTTTGCATAGCGAGCCGTCTGTCAGACACATGTATGGCGTAGCAATGTTGTCGTCGGTCTTGTGGACGCTGCGAAAGGCCGTTGTCCGCTTCATCTCTAGTGGGTCGAACAGCTCTTCCTTGAGAAAGTGTCCCCAGGTCTGGGATCCAGAAATCCGTTCAATTATTGCACCGGCCAATTCGAATAGGGCGTTGTTGTAGTGGAAGTCTGTCCGAAATCCGAACTTTTTGGGCAGGGCGTTGACGACATTGACAACCTCGCTTTTCGGAAGGAGGATACGCCCGTCCATACCCTGAATTATCTCGTCTAGACCATGAAGGCCAGTCCGATGAGAGCAGATATCTCGAAGCGTCATGCCATTGAGCATTGCATCTTGATCATATCGACCATACCCTGGAAGAACTTGGGCCACTGTTGTGTCCCAACTCAGCTCCTGACGTTGGACGAGAATGTCTATAGCGGCAGAAACGAACGCTTTCGAAAGGGATGCAATGCAGTACAGAGTATCGCTGTCTGGTGTTTGGCCAGTCTCATTGTTGATAATGCCCCGATTGTGTCTAAAGACTTCTTTCCCATGATGGATGACGCCCATCGACAAAGCAGGCTGATGTGTGATTTCCAGTATTTCCTCCACTACGCCAAGACGTGACCGGATCACTTCCTCGATTTTCGCGGTCATGGTTGCGGGAACTCGCTGAGGGTAGCTACTGCTAGAGCCCTGCAGGGGACGAAAGAGGCGGCCGAAAAGGTCACACATAAGAAGTCTTGTTAACGAAAGATCAGGAGAGGGTGAGAATTTGGACGGGGTCGGGATTGCCACTCAGAACCTTGCGTTTGGTGCGGTCGAAAATCATTGTCTGCGTGAGAAGGAGGGGAATGTCCCAATGATGGGTAGGTAGGTATTGCCTCTTACAGGAATATTTGTTGTGAATTGTAAGACAGGCAGGTGGCACCAGATAATCAGGCTGCGTGGCTGCCTGTGCATACCTTGGCTTCAGAGGAATGATTGCTGTGTGTTCATAAAAGTACCTATACTTGACCCCAATGGAAGGAGCATGCAGTTCGGGTATGTCAGCCATCCAATCAGACGAAATTATTCCAAGGCTTGGATCACAGTTTCTGACAACCAGCTGGCTGCAGTTATGATATCTCAGTCCTGATGCACATTCAAGGCAGGCTGCGAATATTCCATCCCCTCAAATTGTCCCAAATGCCCGAAGGCACACGCATCCACAGTGTGACATTACTGCCGTAAAAGGTGTGCGGGGCTCCAGTCAATGAAAGAAGACTGTCAGTTACGCTTCACCAATCAGAGACTGTGTGGTTGATTGAGATCAATTGCAGGAACCTAGAACAGCCATACAAGATAGCTGTGGTCTGTTTCACCCGCGCCCGATGAAATTATATGATGACCTTCTCGATGTAGCTTTGTGTCAGATTCGCCGAGCGGTGTGGTGACACAACACCCACAACCACCAGGCTACGTGTTCCAACATCTTCCCGTGCATACGGAAGGATGGCAAAAGCAGGATGCATTAACGCATACCATCGGCAAACAGCTCGGAGCGTGATGTTGGCCAGATGCTGGAAGAGAGCTCTCAAGGCATTCTGATCTATTTATGAGCATGATACCACACAGAGGGATACTTAAGCCTCGGGGCCTGTTTTCGAGGCTGTGAAACTCTCAAGCGCCAATGTTTCGCGGTCTTGCATCAAAACTTCGCCCCTAAAACTTTGTCAGCTTGAATATTTCAACATCATCACGCAACATGGTATCTAGCAACCCAAATGAAGACCAGAGATCTCAGCCGTGGAAGAAATGGGTAAAGGATGAGCTCGAAGCTCGTCGGAAGGCTGCGGAGATAGCCGCCAAGAAGGAGAGTAATGCTGCGAAGCCGAAGCAGCCCAATCCTGATGAGGACGACGACGATGATGAAGACGACGACGATGACTTCGTCAACAAGGCCGGCTGATTCAAGTGAGTTTTAACACCTTACCCTGCATCCCATCAATGATTAATCAAATTAGATACTCAGCACCATACGAAGCTTGGTTCGAGGACGTGTCGCATATTGATAGGAATGAAATTTATCCGTGACATTCTTTCATGGAGAAACACTCTTTACTCTAATCCATGTGTTGTCCAAGAAGATTGTTATGACTTGATAGCAGCGGAAAGGGGGAAGATATCAAAACTCTCATTAATATCATAAAGTCTTCTGGAAATTGCACAGTGAATTCGTTTCAATCAAATGAGTGTGGAGCTTTCTATTATTACCCAAAGTTGAAAGTCTCAAGCTTCCTAGAGTTCAGAAAATATAATTGCTCTGATTTCCATGCTCTCTCGCCCATGCGATCCCTCAGGGGCGTCTTCCCAGTCGAAAGAGCAATGAGGTGTACCTGCGAAGCGTGCTTGTTAGAAAATATCGAACCACGTGCATGCTAGGTAAGACCGCAAGACTCGATACCAGAAGCAGAACTTGACTCATGGAAAAGAAGAATTCTAGAAGGTACTCACACATGGCCGTTTCGTTACCCTCCCTTTCTCCCTCAGAGTCAAACATTTTGATGAGAAGCACGTCGTCCGCTTCCATCTTGCTGGCGAACCACCACTCGTGGTTAGGGTTGTGGTAAATTTGCAATGTCTCGCCTTCCCAAACGGATGAGACAAGATCAGCTGGTGTATAGTCTCCAGGTCTGGTCGATCTGTAGTCGCACAAGCCCAAAGGACGGATTTGACATGGGAAGCGGAGAGCTCGCCATATGCTGTGATAGGGTCTGTCAGATCTAAAGACGCGGGCTGGTCTAGATCAGCTTACTTGACCACTTGCACGCGCTGAGCCAATAGCTGGTCTGCGTCATTAGGAAAGTTCTTCCTCACTCTCTTGCGAACGCTATTGGGGCTTTGATCTACGGAGAGTCACGTCGTTAAAGTCAGATCTTTCGAGCAGGTTTGGGAGACAGTCTAGGGTGACTTACCGACATGACAGTCAATGGATGGCCCTAGAATTTGTTGGTTCTTGAGGAGGGTAGTGTCCGTGTTGCGACCTGGTTTCGAGCGTCTAATCTATATTGCGTTACACTTGATATCTTGGATGAACGACAGACTGAGCATACCGTCGTATCGAATATGAGCACTCTGTGAGCATTATATCTTCGCATGAGAAATTCCTTGGCTTCGGCATAGTAACGAGACTCAATCTCGTCTAAGTCCTGGAGTTCATCAGAGGATAATGAACTGGGAAAAGTGGCGAGCTCGAAACCCTGAATATCCGTGCTAAATTCACCCCGTCGATTAATGATATCAGTAATCTTGACGACCTGTGGATCGATAACAATGTTTGTCTTCTGCGCGTCCGAGTCTTGGACATACTTCGGGCGGACCGTTATTTGATACGGCTTTTCTGTTCCATAGAGTTCAAGCCGCTTCAGGTATCCGATCTTCCCTAGTGTTTCATGGTCTTCCTGTGTATCCATTTCACGGAAATAGATAGGTGCTCCTGCGGAACAAACTGCGAACGAATTTTGAGAGACTGGGCGGTTGCTGCCGAATTCTGTCTTCGAAAAGATACCATTCTTAAGTAGGAGGGAGAAGCGAAGGGTCTTCAGAAAGTTCCAGCGTGCACTTCGGAATGAAATGTATTGGGAGTCCAAATGACCCTGTACATTGAGGCTTAGCGAGGCTACCATCGGGTCTAAGGGACTCTGCAGCAGGTGTGGCAGCAACTAGACTTTATGCGGGTGTGTTGCTGAAAGAGGAAGGAGGGTGTCAATGACTTTTGAATTGCAGAGGAAATCAAGCCGCGTATCAGTGACATGGGATGGGTTGAGTTCATGTAGGCTCTGGGCTTCGCCGGAATCCTATGACGTCCCCCCTCCCCCGGTTTTCACGGTGCATGCAGCTGAGAAAACGCGTTTCCACTGCTTGACTCGTAGATCAACATGGATTCTGTGCATAATTTTCTACTTTCTCGAGAAAAGAAGAAGAGTAACGTATTCAGACGACGACGAAGGTAAATCGGCGACACTTTATATAGCGACATCATCTGTGAAGCAAATCTTGCAATAGTGATGTATGATCTTTCGATATATACGTAATTGTGCCGAGTTTTTCTTTCTTTTCGTGCTTAAGTTTAAAGGGGTGGAGGCGCAGGGCGCGATATCATCTATCCCTAACTACCTTAAAGTACGTTAGATATATGGCACTAAATCATTGAGTAGATCCTCGGTCAATGTGACTTCGGAATGTCCCGTTTCCTGGAAATACAGTTCCTCTGCCCTTATACGGTTCTCTCCAGCCTTGAGATCTCCAAGTTCATCTTGAACCAGCGCAAGCTTAAACAGAGACCAGGCTAATCTCTTATTGTCGGGTTCCGAAAGTCGCTCCTCGAACAGTACGACTGCCTGTTGCAATAACGATCTAGTGAGTGATGTCAGTCAAGCCTGCCTTGTTTGAGGCTTCAAATAGATTAGAGCAAACCTAGCAAACTCCAAGTTTTCCTTTCCCCCCAATTTATGATAGCAATGAGCTAGCATGTGTTGTGAAATACCCGTATCTGGGTGGTCGCCATGTTTCTCAGCTCTGGTTCCCCAAGCTGTAAAGAATAGATCACAGGCATCTTTAAGATTGCCCTCCAATAGCCTAAGATGTGCGAAGTTATGTTGCGCCAATGCCAATCTCGGAATGGATTCTTCAGACACAGAGCCGTATTCGATGGCTTTCTCAAAGCACGAAACTGAACCCGCAATGTCCCCTTGCTGTGCTTTTGTATAGGCCATCGTTTGGTATGTTAGACAGAGGGAGTGGGACATAGGAAGACCGCGTTCTTCCAAACTCATCTTTAAGCTCAAGGCCTGGTTGTTGTACCTTGAAGCCTCCTCAAAATTGCCGAGGCGGTTATGGGCTGCCGCCACATTGTTATAGGCATTTGAAAGTAGTGCTAGGGGCTCCGAAGGCTCAGAGTCTTCCGTTTCGGAAACGTAGCGCATGCTGAAGATGAGTGCGTACTCGAATTCGCGGAGGCCCTCCCTGAGTCTCCCACTGTCGGAGATGATGGAAGCATGGAAGGAGAATATCTGTGCTTTGGTGAACAGAGAAACTTTGCCTGTTCCGCACAGCGTCCTTGCTGCGTCGGTGAGGTCTCGTCCGACCTCGAGTAGCCCACGGGCCCAAGAGTAGATGCCGCCATCTAGATACAAGCTAGCAAGGTTCTCGATATCTTGAATATCGCAGTTGTAACGATTTATGGTCGTCTTAAAAGCTAGTACATGTGCTATCAATGATGGGCAATTTGGATTTGTGTCGTCTAGTTCAGCGCCAAAGACTGACTGGCGAGGGAAATACTCTCGAAGTTGGCCGGTAACCCACTGTGCCCTTTCTTTCAGGTGTTCTGGGGGCATACGCAGGATGACTTGTCTCTTGACCTGCGGATGCATCTCGTAGAAATCGCCATCATCTTTTGATTTGTTTATGAGGGAGTATCGAGTCAAATGATTGAATTGTGCGCCATCGCTGTTGTAAGTTAGACGGCTCCTTGAGTTATTTCGAGGGTTCTGTGCCTTAATCCAGGTGCTGACTTACCTAGCCAAAAGTTCTTTCGTTTTCTTCACCAGGAAACCAGGAATTCGATTGACATCGAGTAACGATAAATTCTCGAGTACCTTCTTCGTCGGATCGTTGAGGTTCTTGAAGGCGAGGTTGAGAAAAGTTGCCAGATTGCGCGATGTCGACATGTCCCAGTCATCCACTGATCTGCTATTCATAAATTGGTCCAAAAACTCTTCTGCACTAAGGCTCTCGGTCACCATGAAGGAAAGCATTTGATGTAATGCCAGGGGCAGCCTGCCTGACTCTGCAAGAATCGTCGCCGCCTCTCTTGGTCCAACACTCCTTCCGTGATTCCTCATAAACTGATTAATGTACTGAAGTCCATCATCTTCAGATAGACTGGAAACTTCAAGGTTGTGGCGGACATAGTCGGAAATCTGCCATTGTTTATCTTGGCTTGTCACAAGAACGGAGCCCTCGTCTCCCGATGGCCAGTACTGCTGGAGAAACTCAGGGGTTGGCCCCATGTCCGCACCGTCTAACACAAGAAGCCACTGTTTTCCTGCCCCGAAAAGACTAGATATTAGCGCCAGTATTTAAAATGAAAGTACGGGATATTTGGAACCTGTTGCGCGAGTACCTTCGTTCTCCAGCCAGTTTTTGACGCTTAGTACGTCTGCCTCTAAGCCCGCAGGCTCATAACCAAGTTTTCTCGCAATCTTCATGAATCCATTGCATATGTTGACCAAATCTTCACATTGTATCCAGAAACAAGCCTTGTATGAAGATTTATGCTGATGGGCGTAGGCTAATGCGAGCTGCGATTTGCCCATCCCACCAAGGCCCCATAAAACGACAGAACGCAGACCAGGAGTTTGGTCATGGTCTGATTCAGTAAGAGGACCAAGGTAGGTATGTAGTGCTTTCAACTCTGCCGATCGCCCAGTGAATGTGATGCCGCTGGGGGGGAGTGTATGCCTGAAGCTGCTAGATCGAACATACGCAAGCCGGCTGAGAGACTCTTGGGGTGGATCTCGGTTCATTTGTTCGACGGCTGATTTGATCTGATTCAGATCCTCTTGTATAATATTTTGACGTTGTTGCTCCGAGGTGATTCGGTATGCTTTTGTAGCTTTTTCTGCCGCTGACTTGAGAGCATTCATGGAATCTGAGAGCCCATAAAGGTTACGAAGAAAAAGAACCCTCCGGTAAAACCCTGTCAAATGATGTCGAGTCAGATACGTGCCAGTTTTTCGCTTCATTGTGCCACTAACGCTTGGCGACAGATCGTCTTGGAGAGAACATTTGGAGAAACTGCCCACTACAATCGAGGTAGTGTTTGTAGAAATTCAACACAACCCCTTCAAGCTCTGGATTATCTGCCATTATCGACTTGAGATTTTCTCGGCATGGCAGAATCGAAATTAAGCCATCGTAGTACCCGAGAACGGTGTCCAAATATTGCTTTCTCAAGCTCACGGCCTAGATGATACCACTTTAGCAATGTCGTTCATTCAGACGCAATGAAAACCAAGGGATAACTAACATCAAGAAGTAGAATCATGGCCCCCCACATGCATGAAGGAATGCCTAGACTAGGGGCAACGTACTCAACAGCTGCTACTATAGGGCTAAGCCGCTTGACCACGGTTTGGAGAAACTTCCATGATCCTTCGAATTGGAGAGCTCCCCGATCCTCTTTGAGTGTTTCTAGCTGGTCTTGAAAAACAGCGAGAGATCTACATTCCCGCAAACGGCAGAGTTCTTCCTCGTAGAGCTGCTTTTGCAGTAGCTTCAATGGCCCTTCCCAGTCCTGGCGTTGATTGATTTGAGTCATTGTATGCGAACAAGGCTGAGCAACAATTTATTGTGCGAAATCGGTGTCCAAAAGTTGAAGGGAGAATTGGTATTTCCTGCGTATAAATCCGAATGGAAATACTGCATGGCTTGGTGCGGGGTTCGTTTGCGTACTGGTTTGCAGAGGAACTCGATCTGGATAAATGGCTGCCAAATAGCGTGAAAAGAAGAGAATCCAATGCAACAGTGAGTAGCATTCTCTCAAATTAGTTGCTTAACTTGATAAGAGGAAAGCCATGACTGCAATTGCTTAGGAGGCCCCGTTGATTAAGTCCTATCAGATAGCTTTAGGTTCCGTGATACAACACGTTACGTCCGTGGTCGTAAACTTTGCAGGAGCGAAAGTCGAAAAGGCATCGGAAAATCTGGAAGCGCTGATTTTATTGACACAGTGGAGTTATTCTTATGCACCGTCTTTCTAATACTGTAGTAGATCTTCTGACTTTTGCCTTGTGCCCGACCTCAGCAATCAAGTAGAGATTCAAAGATAAACACCAATTCGACAAGTCCCGCGCATGCAGTGAGATGGTACGACAGCTCCGCCTGACTACGAGGATGGAAGCGGAACGGCACAAGTCCAAGCTACCATGCGGGCTTCCGGTTAATTTGGTATGTGAGCATGGACTGATCGATACAGGCTTGTGAACGCTGATGGCTGCTTGGTTGGTTATTGAATATGTGGCTGATCACACGACGCCCGGTGTGCCAGAGGGTACGTCTCGACGAAAAAGGATAGATGATAAGTCACACAACTTGAAAGCTGACACACTGCCTTCCCTTACTGATTGTGGTGGCCAATGACGTCTCATGTATTAATTTGCTGACACGGTGACATCAGGCAGCGGCATAACCTCATACAGCTTTTGGAATTCCGACGTGACGGGATTCTCGATGGCGGACCACTATGTGAGGGGAAAAGAGCCTGGGTAACCCTGGTGGTAGCCATGAGCAAGGACGGACAACTCATAATATGGATAGTGCTCTAAACTGGCAAATCCCTAGGAGCGGGTGGTATATATACTGGAAATCAGCCCCTGCTCTAGCCCTATCTCACATTCACTATGGTCCTCTTTGCGTTCTGCGGTCACTTTTATACGAACCTTCCACCGCAATATCTGATATGGCTTCCAAATTTGTGGTTCAATGGGTCACATCCGATGTCTACTCCTTCGCACTCCCTGTGGCTGATGACCCATTCCGTCATCATGCTGGGGCTAACTCTCACAACCATCATACAATGCACCCATGGGGTGATGAGATTTCTGTCGGTACCAAAGAGTTCGATGCATTATATGCCGAAGGAAACAACAAGTACCTTTACCATCTCTGGTATTCTGATCAGCTGACGCCTTTCATGGCGACTGAAGTCTTGAAAATCGAGACACTCTCAGCCGAGCTCTTGGCTAAACTCGGCTATGTGTTACAAAAGATGCTCAACTCCAATATGAGGATTGCTCTCGGCACGCCAGAAGGGAAGTTCGTTGTTGCCAGTATTCAGTCTATTTTGGACGACGCTACCAAGGTGTGCAAGGACCCTATCTTCATCAGACTCAGTGCGACATCAGCCAAGGACAGCTTCGCAAACGGAGCACCTACTGCCAAGCCGGATCCTCTTCCGCCCACCGCTGAAGTTGTTCTCGGCCGTCTTCTCACAAGTGGTAGGGTTGCTGGCCGACTGCTGGCTCTTGCGGACGGAGTCTGGAGCGAAGACCCAGGTGAGGCCTTGGTAGTCGAGCGATGGTCACCGGAAATCAGGCTTGAACATGAGCTCCGTGTCTTCTGCTACAAGGGGAAAGTCACTGCTGTCAGTCAAGATATTTGGTGGGAAAAGAAAGGATGGCGTGAGCGCTACTCGGATGGCCTCGTGGAAGCCGTGGTTGATGTATGGAATAACGTCAAAGGCCACATTCCCTTTGACACCTGCACCATGGATGTTTTGGTGACCCCGCCGAGTCAGGATAGTATTAGGTGGGATGCCAAGGTCATCGAGTTCAACGGTTTTGGGCCTCATCTCAATACTGGCAGCGACTTGTTCCACTGGACAACCGACGCTAGTATTTTGCAGGGCGAGAGCGATGAGATCACGGTTCGATTTGTCGATGATTGGGAAAACTCCGAAAGCGACACAGATACCTTAGCTGTAGGAGATCTCACTCTTTCGGATACAACGACGGTGGAAGACAACGAACCAGATTGGATGATGCTGGAGAAGGAGATTCAGGAAAAGTACGCAGACGACGGCAAGAATGAGGCTAGGCTCGAGCTTCTGGAGAAGAACAAGCTCCCTCTTGGTGGACGCTGGTGTAGTGCTTATTGATTTCTATTTCCTTCCATGCATGCGGAAAGCCAGGTTTCCTGTTATCATATTGAAGACCCAACAACGTCTGTCACCCTAGTCCACCCACCCTTAAATCAAATATTTCATGCAAAGTGAGTGACATAAATGTTGACTCTACATGATGGAGGGGGTGGGTAAGCAAGGAGTGAGCAGTAGGCCCATGTCACTCACACGTACCGGTACCACAGCACTGAACCAACGCCCAGTTCTGCTACAGGGGGCCTTGGTGCGCCGTACAAGGCTAAGCACAAGGGGTTTCTTGTTGGCATTGTCTATGTATATGACCTTGAAAAATACACCCGAGCCCCTCCTCTGTACCAGCTGCGTATTTTGTTCAATCTTTAACTGACGGCACTCCATCCGGGCCCGGTGGATACGTACAAAAGCGTTTTAAGGGATCCGACAAACGATCCACTCACATTGAAGTTTTCCAACATTTGGATCAAGTTCCTATGTCTCCGACCTTAATCAACGGAAACCCGTTACCGCAAATATTGTATGGTACGGCAAGAAGACGACACAAACCATGTCCTGATATTGGGACCGCACTCAGCGTGGGATATCGAGGCATCGATACTGCAGCTGGCACTATACATCATGACGAGACACTTGATGGTCAGGCCACATCGGCTTTCCTTCTTGCACAGACAAATGAGCAAGATTCGGTCGGACGAGGTGATCTTTTCCTTCAATCAAAGTACATTCCAATCCCGAAGTCTGCTCATCTGAGGAGTACAGGCCAGGAGCAGCCAAACACTGAGGCACCTGCTATCCTCGCTTTGGAAAGTGTCATGGGAAGCTCGACTCGACTGAAAGTAGATAGCATTGACTGTTACTTCGTCAACGCCTCGAGGACCCCCACTAGAACAATCATGGAAATCTGGCTCGCTCTGGAGCAAGTTGTGGACCGGGGGGGCATCCGATATCTCGGCCTTTCGAACGTCAAGCCGCAAAAACTGCGCTCAGTACTCAAGAACTCGCGTATAAAACCAGCATTTGTGCAGAACTGGTTTCGCAAAGAGACAGGATACGATCATGATGTGGCCGTCATCTGCAAGGAGGAAGGCATTGTCTATCAATTATTTGGCATCTTTGACGCTAGCAATTCATGGCTGTTGGACAGCCTGCCGGTGCAGTACAGGGCCCAGAGAAAGCACATCAGCGCCCACGAAGCTCTACTACAGCAGATGGTCGAAGAAACAACAGCATCCGGCTGGAACATCTGTGTTCTCGATGGCACTACCGACAAGGACCACATGGCTGGAAACCTTGCCGCTGTTGAACAAGCAGACAACCGGAGTGCAGATAAGAATGGAATACTTCTTGAGCTTATCGGGTGGAAATGACGGCCGAAGATCTGACCAAAAGAGAGGACTGAACCGCAAGACTTTTTCACGCACTTCGCGTACAGCGCACCGGCATCAGCTTCAAATGCTCCATGGTATTGTTCGTAGTCATGCCGGTCAATTTTGACGGTCTTGTTCTGTCAACCACTAAACCTTCATTTTGCCCACTTCAATGCAATTTTTCCTTTCCCATGATCCAGGAGAAACTGTGCCGCGACGCGAGCGAAGTTTGTGGCTCCTATCATCAGCGGAAACAGTTGGCTGAAATCAGCACACTGGTGAACACCCGAAATGTTGTTCCAATCCAAAGTCTCTTCCACCGCCGCAATAAACAGTCCAAGCGCAAGCATGCTTCCAAAAAGCTGCCCTGTAGAGATAGTCACATCTACCCGCTGATTCTGGCGAGTCGAATTAGGCGTTGGGTCGTTCACGCCGCCAAAGATACGTTGATTCATGTTGATGTTGTTGTCGAGACTATTGGAAACCCAGCTTATGAGTATTATCGCCTGGGCGACTAGCAAGAGTGTTGACACTAGAAGACCCAAGATGAAGCCTGCGCTGAGGAAGAACCGAAACCACCCAAATAAAGCCACAGACGTGAAGAAGAACGCCCTTTCCTGGCATACGGTGCGCTCGAGCTTCCCAATGCCGATGAACAAAAACCATATGCCGTATGAAGAAATGATAGCGTTGAGAAGCATATCGCCTGCGGTTCGAACACGACGTCGTGGAGGTTCTCCGACACCATTTTTCGACAGGACGGTGGAGAAGGCCGATCGATTCTGCAAGGAGGAAATGCAGGCACCAGCAAAACAAAAAAGCAGGGCAATGTAACCTTCAATTGTTTTGAGCCCCTCGCTCGGTCTACTGGTAATGAACATGAAGCCGCATGTCATGGCCAGCTGGTACGTGCTGTTGGCGTCCTGCATCCCTTCGACAGCAGGCTCATAGAAATTCTGAGCCAGTATCGATGTACACCATTGGAGGTAAACGCCGATCCTTACGCCCAAGCCATAGATGTCGCTATTTCCTTCGAAACCGCTTTCGCAGGTCATGTTGTCAGCCGTGTGAAATGCCTTCCAAAGGCCAGTTTGGGGCGGGTGTCGGGATGGAGCTAAAGGGGATATTCAGTGTCACGTTGCTTGCCGCAAAAGAGCGCTGCGTCTGGGCCAAGCACTTATTTATCAGAAGGCAGGCCAGCCGGCCTCGCATATGTGATGCAGGCTGACCACCCGGTTCCGATGAGGGTGACACACCCTCCTGCACTAAGATGGAGCGCAAATCCTTAGAGAGGCAGTATTTCATGCGCCACGTTGCCTTGCCAGCGTATCCCATCATCGAAGTAGTTATATTGGAGATCGCATTTCAAATTCAAGACAGCAACTATATGACGCTTTTGTTTCTCGAAGTGCATATTATCATGCCTCGCACTTCGCTGCTTTAGATATCATCGCTTTTCTTATATCGAAGTTCTTCGAAGTCTCGATTAAGTCTTGTTTCCAGTTTCTCCGGCCAAACATGATAGCCATTGGTAGCCATGTAATTCTACACAACATCTCCTATGGAGAATAATGATGAGTCCAATCAGCAGCAACTACTGATATATAGCCACTTCTTTAGCCAAAGTAGTCTCATTAGTTGTTGTGATGAAAATAGACCTTAAGGAACATCAACCTTTTGTAATAATCATTCAAATCCTTCTTAAACCCTCCTACGGTTTTTGTTTTCTTTCACTACCTTACGAAAATTCATATCTTGAAGTCAGGCCATTAGCCTCCTTACACACCCCGGAACTCTTGAAACAACCATGCACTGAGACGACGAGGCAACCAATTTTCTCACTGCACTGATGCCTCATTCAGACATCTAACACGCAACCCGGCCTTTTTATCAAGCACCGAGGGCTAATGTCTCTTCTCTAAGAGCGGAAAACCTGGCTCATCAAAGACTAGTATTGAACTTCCATGAAGTCTACCTTGGCTATATAATGCTCCAAGAGTTGTAAAATTCCATCAGGGCGTCGGTTTCTGGTGGAACTGTACGGCAAGCAACGTCGTGAGGACTGTTGGGGGCCATCCAACTCTGGAGTTATGCGAACAGTAGCTGGTTGTGTGCTACTTTAGTATGTACTTCTTGGTTGCGCACTTGTGTTTGCCCGCTTCACATCCCGGGCGGAAATCGACACCTGATGCAGCCCTGAATGGGAGAGGTTAGCGTCTATCGCATGCGATAACTGCGCCACTGGGCAATGTCGTACGTGCTATGACCATGGCCTCACTCATTGGTATGATCATTCAATATTGTGCTACATGAATTTGGTACGGAACAAGGACTTTGTGCATAGCTGATGACCGCACGTGTGGCTGTAATCGAAGCTATCCCCAGAGAGTAGGAAGCTGTGCGCGTTGATATGGCTATTGTTAATCTGTATCTTCAATCTTCAATCTTAAGTCTCTCGAATTACTGTCACATTCCTTTGGCTACATATGTCTACAATCCAAGCAATGCATTGAGATCAACAACACTAATGCTAACCTGGTTGGTGCTGCTAGGAGGCAATCTTCCACCGCCAATAATAGCCAACTTGCTACCATCATCAAGCACCGCCAGAGCACGAGAGTAAGCATTGGGTTGAGGAACAGCATACTCGACCCAAGCGCTAGCATCACCCAGAGCCCGGTTGACGAAGATGTTCGACTGGCTGCCGCCGCTGAGCACGATGGTACCGTTGACGCCACCGACAGGGGACCAGACAACGTAGGGGGAGCTAACGGGGCGGGTGCCGGAGGTGGAGATAAGCGAGATGCTGGGGGCGGCGAGGATGTTGAGCGGGTCGGCCGTGAGGCGGTAGTGTACGCGGCAGCCATCGGTGCCGCAGACCTCGTAGGCGAAAATGAAGTCGTCGTTGGGCAGCTTAGCGATGACGGGCATGCCAGGGCGTGCCTCGTAGGCGTTGTCATCGTGGACATCGTCGACGATGGCGCTCCAGGTCTTGAGGTCGGTGGTGGTCTGGTGAGACAGCTTCTGGCCGTACTTCGTGTCGCGCTGGTCGGCGTAGTAGATGATGAGCTCGCCGTTGTGGAGCCTGCGTGAGGAGGAAGTGGTTAGCAATTACCCTAAGATGAACGTTTCGTGAAGCTAGACTCAGACTTACAAGAAGTGAGGCTCCCAGACGGGGGTCAGGCCGTTGTTGGGCAGGGCCTCGCCTCCGCTGGCAACACTGCTGAGGAACTCCCAGTTGGCACCGCCATCGGTGCTGACGTAGACATCGATCTTGGTCAAGCTCAGATCCGTCGGGATGCTGTTACCAGCGAGCAAGATAGTGCCGGCGGGATAACCAGCGAACGCCTCCGGAAGCTCGTAGAGGAAGGGCTGGTAGCGCAGACCCCAGCCATTGACGGTGTCCTGAACACGGCCGATCTCAGCCCAGGTGGCTCCGCCGTCTTGAGAGCGGTAGACGGGGAAATAGACGATGGGAGGCTCGGGGGAGTAGTTCTCCCAGGTGGCGATCAGGTCGCCCGAGTCCAGCTGGATGGTGCGAGCGTACAGGACGCGGGGGTCAACCCAGCCAGCGTTTGACGGCGGGGAGAAGATGACATTGTTCGAGATGGTTCCGGTAGCTTGACGGGCCTCGACTGGGGTTGGGACGGGGCTCGCGACAGCCTGGTAGGAGAGCAGACTGGCAATACCAGCAACGGCGGCTCCGAGGAACTTCATGATGTGTTTTTCCGAACACTAATCTCGTGGAAAATTTGAGAGATGACGAGGCCGACGGCGAGAGAGTCAGGTGCCTTGAAGGAGGACGAGAGACGGCATTGCTCGAGCAGCGGGGTATGTTATATACGCCGCCCACATTGAGCTTCGAGTGAGGGGATACGATGTCAACGCCAAGACAATGTCAACCTGATCATCATCAATAGCTTCGCAAGCTCGGAGGAAAGCTTTCCTTGATTTCGTGACTCGTAAACGAGTGATGGTAATCCACCCCCAAGACGGTAGGTTGGCCGTGTTGGGGTTAGCTGACAGCACATGCAGGTCCGACACCGTGATCATTGGCGCGTATGGTGTGTTTTGTTTTCGCAGACAGCAATGTGACCTCATAGAAAGGCCGTCACATCGGTCAAAAGCTCGCCGAGGGCAGTGTTACATTCCCCGCGTCTTAGTTCATTGCCGTTGAGATCTGGGGATTTGTGTGGGGATATCCCAGCCATGTTTATGGGTGATTGCCGAAGCTTAAAGACGCGCGCCAATGAGGTCGACTGTTCTTCGGATCCTGCCGGGGATCAGCAAAATTGAAAAACTTCACAAGTATGGAGTACACGTGCAACTGACAGTTTGGGTTCTTGAACTGCAACTTCCAAGGCCTAAGGTTTCATGAAGGATTTGGTAGAAATTCGTTTAAACGTGTCTCTTTGGGCCCAATTGGCAATCAGACCCGCAAATGGCGTAACCTCACGATGCCGCCCTTGGGATCATGCGATGCCCGTCACACCACAGGAGTAGGTAGGTCCGGACCGGGGTAACGAGACTCTTGAGCCGAGGTATCGGGACAACGCAGTGCAGTTGGTTTTTGGCAGCTTTCCTTCCGTCAGGCACCAAACATCGTCAACACGTCGATCGTCAACATCCCTGTGGAAGTCGCATACCTTCTGAGTACCTTGTTATCGAAGAAAGTTAATTCTTTCTGAGTCACAAGTACAAGAATACAGTTTTAATAAAACAGTGTAGTGCCCACCCAGCACTTGAATTGAGATGCTTTTTCAAGCTTGCCATGAGAGAAAGATGACTGTACTGCTGACTGCCTGCCATCGAGGTCCGCAAGTGGCGCTGTGGCTTCAACCGTGAAGTCGCATACCTTATGTACCTTGAGTGATGTTGGATCTAACTGCGCATTGCAGATCTTTCGGGCTTACCCGGTCGAATAATCGATGTTTCCAGTCTTTGTTGCCCTCAAGCTATTGTCTTGGCTTGATCCGCAACTTTACGAATGCGCTAGGTGAAGATCACTGACATTGAAAGCCTGGGCCATGACTGACTCGACTTTCGAATTCTGTCTGATTAATTAGGACTGTCGATGTCGTTCCCAGCATCTAGAAAAGTCTCGCCTGTATTTTGATGTCAATGGCGCGGAAGTACCAATCCAACGCAAATGTCAACCTTGGAATAGATGCTTTCATGCAGCTAAACTACCTATGAGACAAGTAGGACGCCGAATTCAGCTTATCGTTCACTCATTCGACACAGGTATCATAGAGTCACTCGACAGATACAGTCGCTGTCTCTGTGTACGATATACGTGCAGAGGTTTCTTGATTGTAACATTTATGGGACGTAGTCCACACCGAGTGCTTGGTACCCCTTTCTCACAGGCCAAGCGTGATGGCTCTTCCACTCTTCCAGCACTCCAACCAATGCCGCTCTCTCCCACTGGTCGTTGAAATAGTCCCCGTATAACATGATCCCTATCCCTGCAGTGGTCAAGTTTGGCGGTGCTCTTAGATGATGCATAGCTAGACCACATAGCTCTAATGTCATTTCTCGGACTTGATGTTCGGCCTCTCGATGTGCTCGCCGGTTGGAGACTTGTCCACTGGAAGCCCAAAGTTGTCAGCATAATCCTCAAAAAGCATGAAGGATTCATAGAAGCGTAGTGTAAAGTAGCTATCTATTTTGAGAGGCAGGGAAGCGTCTGCATACTGTAGACTAGGATCTTCGGCTAGGAGAATCATCCTTGCCAAGATAAAATGCTGTAGCGCAGTAACTTCCACATCGGAACCGTACCAGACCAAGGGGAATATTTCGGCTTGAGACCTGTCCGCTGGCCTCTGCATTATGGGTATAAACTGCCGCGTACATTCGACTGCAAGGATGCTCTCTTCAACCCTCAGTCTCTCTGGGCGGTATACGTCAGTCATCGTAATGGAGTAAAGCTCGGCCCCAGACGTTTTGCGGTCTCTCAGAAAAGCACAAGTGAAAGACTCACCCCACTCCCCTTCGATCCTGTCTCCCATCTTCCACTTGGCCACCTCCGACATAAACCATATCAACCGATTAGCAAACGACACTTCACGGCCCTGGTCCGGCCTTGCCGTGATCTGGGGCGATCGCCCCAGCGTGAGCGCAAAGTAAATCTCCTGCCTCACCGCCACCCAGTACACGGCGCTCAAAAGTCCAGACCATCGCGATGATGGAGCGGCCCTCAAAATTGCCTTTGTGATATCGATAAAGTTGACATTGCTATTCGCATTGCCATAACTTGTCCCATTCCCGTCCCCGTTTGCGGTCCCAAAATCTGAACTCGGCGCGCTTTGGGATTCTTCGGGATCCATCTCCTCAAACTGGCGAAGAATGAGCGCTGCGGCGGCCAGATTCTCGCGGTATTCCTCGTCCTGCGTGCTTGAGACCTCGTGCAGTGCGGGTATGCAGCGGAGCATATACTCGAAGGCACTCTGCGGCGTGAGGTCAGGGAGAAGCTGGCGCTGGTAGACGACGACACCGCCACCCCCTGGCTCTGATCGGAATTTGGGATGTCGACATAAATGGCGCGCCGCGACGGCGAATATGGCGTCGCGGAGGGGTTGGCACGAGCGTGCGCGTCTCACAACGACGAGCTGGAAGTGCCTCTCTTCGTCGCAGAGGTCGAACTACACGCGAGAAAAGGTTAACGATTGTACTTTCTTAGGTACCGTTGCAACTGTGTGGCACGTAACCCATTGAGATAGCTCTTCTACGAAGTACCGCAGTAGGCAAGCTTCTTGGATGCCCTCGGGTAGTGGAGCATTTGGTATATTCCCCACGAGATCATGGTCTTGGGTCGTGGTGTGGTAACTTCCGGCGGAAGGAGAAAAGTGGTCGACGCTTTGAGGTACGGCATGAGGACTGTGAATTGATATATCGTCTTCTCTCAATCGCACTCTCCCAGTTGACAAAGCTGTGTTTGACCAGGGAGAGGCCCCTGATGCTCCTGACCCAGCTGGCGAAGCAGGAAAAAAGTGTCCACCATCTTGCGGCGCAGGCTCGGTTCTTCGACGTTTAGTAGGCGTCGGTATTGGTGGTAGAGTGTCTTCGACCCCCCTATCATGGTTCACGAGCACCGGTGCCTCGGAAAGATTTCGACTAGTTTCGTGTAAGATGGCACTCGCAGCAACCCGAGTATCTGGCAATGATGGCTCATGACTGGCAGGAGAGTCGTTGCTGCTGTCCTTCTCCTGAGTCAGCGTAGGAGTGCTGTTCGGGGCTCGACTGTCGAATCGGACTTATACGCCAGTCAGAATGTCGAGATCGATGGCATCGCCCCAGGGTAACTCTCTTCTAGGTAGCTAAGACTTACAAGCTCGAGGCCGACTGTTCACCCAGCGCTGCTCCCGGGAGAAGGCCCCGTCATAGTTGGCAGTAGAACCCTGGCGGAAGGAAGGTCGTCGCTCAGGACGGAAGCACTCGACGTTGCGCTTCTCGCATCTACTACAACGGGGTTGCTGGTCATCGCCTAAAGTATCGAATCATTGTCAGATACCCAGATAGACTTCAGATGAGTTGCCAAAGGTTGCGAACTGTGATCATTTCCGACTAAGAATCACAACCCCAGTCTCAACCCCGGCAACACTGCTTCAGATAATAAAACTCTACGCAACTTACACTTCTCATGTCGCTCTGTTTTACCCCAGATAAGTTGACGTCAGACCAGTGGAACCCTGAACAAGGTCACGAGGGTATGGAGACACGCGCACGCGCGCGCCCGGGCACATACCTTTGCATCTTGCACATGGCTTCGTGGCGCTTGGCATCTCCCGCGGGGATGAGCGCGGGGCACTGCTGACGCAGATTGACCACGGCTACGGATACAGCTTGCTGGCCCTCCAAAATTGATCTGACAAAGTGACACCTGCTTGTTGTCGCCGGCCGGTGGGATGGGGATATTATGTCGTTTTCCTCTTCGAACTCGGAAGGGCAAGTCTCGCCTGGTTTGTGGTCCGTGGTTCAGGAGGTGTGGGGAGTTGAAATCGTCGGCGACGGCCAAGATAGGCGGACAGAGAGTAGGAGGATGGAAAGAAAGAAGCGGAGCATCGGCGACGCTTGCTGGAAGAAGTAATCTCAGACGTGTGGAGAAACTTGGCTTCGCCGATGCATCCGTCTGGTCCCGTGAAACGTGGCCGGCGCAAACAGACAACTCAAGTCCACAAAGATGAACGTGCATTAAGCGCCCTCGGTCTTCGGAGAGCACAAAAGACAAATACCCAAAAACATGCGGTGTAACTCTTCATAGAAAATAGGACCAACCGGTCTTATGTGTTCAAACTACCCCGCACCCTCAAGCCCTCTTCCCCCACAAAGTTGCCGCCAACTCTGGGGAGGCGATCTAAATCTGGGGACGACAGTGATTGATTACCGTATCCGGTAAGAGGCGCCGATGGAGATGCCGAGTTTCGAAGGTGTTGGAGGACTCTACGAGACTCTTGCCCGCCGGCGTTGGGATGGCGTTCGGTGTCTTGGAACGAGTCGTTCAGACGTGTCCATTTGGCTTGATAGGGACTTTCCAGAAGGAACCAAGAAGAGCAGGAGTCGCCGATGATAAAAGAGACCGTATTCACCCACAGCTCCTCGACTTTGAGAGTTGAGCTGTATTGCTGTGGTCTCTCTACCTCTTATCCATACTGTACCTTGACGAATTGCGAGATTTGAAACTCAATTGACTCTCTTGAACCCCAAAAACACATCAATTCTTGAAATATTCGCAATCAAAACAACATGGCCGGAGAAAAGCTCAACGTTGCCGTCGCCGGACTCGGGCGCATGGGTATGTCTCGCCCCTCATTCCACCGAGGGGTAGCTCTCATAGCTACCTCAGCGAAGAAGCAAGCTCTAGTGCTGAGCTCGAGCGACTCCTACATGGGCTGACCACAATTGAATCAAATAGGTTTGCGACACGCCAGACACTTTGCGACCCTGACACCAAAGGCCGACCTCATCGCCGTCAGCTCGCCGGTGCAAGCTGAACTCGATGCCGCCGTCGCAGAGTTTGGCCCTCTGCGAACGTACCTCGACTACGACGAGATGTTGCGCAAGGAATCGACACTGCAAGCTGTGATCGTCGCCAGCGCCACCACGGTACACGCCGAGCAGGCCATTAAGGCCATCGAGAAGGGCCTACACGTTCTGTGCGAGAAGCCTCTTAGCACAAGCGTCGATATCGTACGTTCATACTTAGAATCCACTCCATGCCACCCCTTGAAAGTAGCAGAGTCAGGAGACTAATTGCCATCTGTCACACAGTCGCAATCCGTCGTCACGGCGTACGAAAAGTCCCTCATCAAGAACCCCAGCCAAAAGGTCATCTGCGGATTCTCACGCCGGTTCGATGCATCCTACCGAGACGCCTTCACACGAGTGGCTCGCGGCGACATTGGTGCGCCCTCCGTCTTCCGCTCACAGACCTGCGATAAGCTCGACCCCTCCGGCTTCTTCGTCGACTACGCCGAGTTCAGCGGTGGTATCTTTGTCGATTGCTCTATTCACGACATTGACCTAGCGCTTTGGTTCTTCGGCGAGGATAGCGTCGTCAAGAGCGTGTCTGCTATTGGTATCACAGCTGTGCAAGAGGGTCTGAGAAAGCATAATGATAGGGATAACGCCGTCGCTGTCGTTGAGTTCTACGTAAGTTCTCCCGATAATCTTAGACTTTGCGGTAGATGGAACATAAGCTAATCATATGCGACTACAGGGTGGAAAGATTGCGCAACTCTTCTGCTCCCGCATGATGGCCGCCGGCCAAGAAGACACGACCGAGATCTTTGGCACAAGCGGCAAGGTCGCCGTCAACACACAGCCCCAGCTAAACCTCGTCAACCTCTACGAGCCCACAGGTATCCGTCGCGAGATCCCTCCCGACTACTACGGCCGCTTCCGCGAGGCCTTCATCACCGAAGCAAACGAGTTTACGGCATGCTGTTTGAACAACACCGAGCCGCCCATGAAACTCGCCGGTGCTGTCAACGCCGTCAAGATTGGTTGCGCGCTGCAGGAGAGTTTGATCACTGGGAAGAAGATTGATTTCGATGAGTCAGGCAAGCGCATTGATAGTGCTAAGCTGTAGAGATCGAGATGGAGTAAAATGAGCATAGAATCGTGCGTCTTATGTAGTGGATGGGAACGTAGGCGCGTTGATGTTTGGTGACGACATTAGAGCTACTTTACTTTGATGAATTGACGATGTTTCAAAATCTTGCATGTTCATAGTTGCGTGGGGGGCATGTGTGCTCGAATTAGACACGTTTGATAGTGAAAACAAACGTGGTTCTTCGTCATTATCTCGCCCTTGTCATGATATCGGGTGGGTTCTGGGGTCACGGGGCCAGTGAGTTAATAATTGACTCGGCTTCGATCTATTTCTTTGGTCTTCACGCGCGTTCTAATCGCAGTATCGCAATCCACAATCAAATGCGCCCTGGTTAATGAATGACGTAGTTTCAAATTCCCTTTTCAGTCAGCACATAAATGTCAATTAGCGAGAGCCTGAGCTCTCAGCTGGTTGGCGTTTGGCCGAATGATCCATCTTCAAAGCCCCAGTCGACCCCATCATCGCCCACGTCTACCAATTGTAACTCGAACAGATTGTATACCCATGATTCCACGTTGGAAGGCCTACGAAATCGAAAGCAGCAAGTCGGGAAATTACTTATTCGGGAGCGAGAGGGATCGGAGTAGGGATAGTCCTTGGCACCCTCGTGCCTGAAATTCCCTGATTCGTTGTTGGTGGTGTCTGACACCGCCGCATTGGACAGAAACCCGCGGGATTCTCCAACAGGGCAACTCACTCCTAGCAAAACTCACATTTGGTTGATCTTTGTCGGAAGTTGACCAAGGCGCCTCGTAGAAGCTTCTCATCGCATTCAGAGCCCATAGAAATGCTGGGGGATGAACCCTTCCTTAAGAGGTCCCATTTAGTATGCGTGTTGTCGGAAATCGAATCCCGCGGGTTATGTAGTCCGCAAGGGTGATCACCTACGGAGGTACGTCTTAATAGTCCTTATAGTTACTACTAAGACCTAGACCCATAATTACGACTAATTTCGACTAATCAGAGGCTACGGATTATTTTTAACCTACTTTAGTTACTTTTTACCTTAGTACTACTTATAATAACTACTTTAACTTATATACTATTATTACGATTATTATAAGGCTTATAAGAATATTAAAATTACTAAACTCGCTAAATTACTACTTCTAGAGCCCTTTTTTTTCCCTTAGTATAGATCCTAAGATACTAATAAAAAAGAAGCTAGATCTAAGTATTAAGATAGTAATTTTAGCTCTATAAAGTTATATAATTAAGTAAATTACTAAATAAATATCTTAAGCTTTAAGATTTTTAATCCGTACCGTTTTTAACGTTCTTACTTATATAAAAAAGAACGGATTTAACTTAGCTACTCCTACTTTTTTAATTTAACTTATTTATTATAAAAATACCCCCCGAAGTAGCTACTTAACTAAATAAACTAAAGAGGTTAATAATATTATTATTTATAAAGTTTATTACGATTAATATAGCTATAAAAAGAACTATACTAATATTATTAAAAACTTTATAAAAAACGATAGTATTAATATATTAATAATAATTATTTAGTAAATCCTTTATTACTACGGCTTTTATAAAACTAAACTAATTTATAAGCTAGGCTTAATAAAAAAAATATAATAAGAGCGACTTAAGTAATACTTCGATTATTAGTACTAGACCTTTAATAATTAAAAACGGGTTATATAGTTAAATAAGACCGTAATTACTTTTAATTATTACCGTAGTAGTTATAAACTCTAGTACTACTTAGATAAGGCCTATATTAAATAGTATATATAAGAGAGGTAAAAAGGTTATTCTAAATTTATATTTTAGGACTTTTTTATATATATAAAAAAAAAAAGGCCGTATTATTATTAAATTCCTAAGACTATTATTAAAAAAAAGGTTACTAAAATAGAGATTACTTAGCTTAATACTAAACTCGAGCCCGTTTAATATTAATAATAAGAGCTTAAGTATAATGGATTTAGGATACGGCTAGTAATAAGACGCTAATAACTTAGTAAACGGTATACGGTTCGTATTATAAAAAAACTTTTTAAGAAGTAGAGCCCTTATAAAAGACTCTATAAGCTTTAGTTTTATAATATACTTATATTTATATTATAGCCTTACTAATTAAGTACTTATAGCCTAATTTTTTATAATTCTAAAGCTTTTACTTCTATAGAATAACTAGTATAAGTAATAATAGATTATAAAAACGAACGGAACGTTAATAAAATAATACTTAGCTATTAATAAAGAGCCGTTAGTACTAACGAGCTATAGCTATCTAGAGTTAACTACTTAACCCTATTTTATTTAAGAGAACGAGCTTATTATAAAGCAAGTCCTACTTAAATACTAATATTTATAAAAGAGCTAAATAAAGAAGATAATCGGAGTAGATTACCCTTATAAACTAATTACTTTATTAATACCCCGAGGACCCTATTCGTTATAAACGGGGCGTTTATTAATAACCGATTACTAAATATATAAAATTAAAGTATATATAAAGGCGTAGATAGTATTAGGATAGCTAGTTTAGTAAACCCTATAAGCTTAATAATAACCTATTTTTATAAAACGATAAAAATAATAATTAAAAATTAAAACTAAAAACGGCGTTAATACGAGGAGCTTATTTAATAGCTTATTAAGTAGTTAGCGACGTATCTAAGTTAATAAAAATATAAAAAGCCTCTTTTTTATAACTATAAACCGATTAAAAAAAAGTTTACGAGTACCTAAGTAATAGATTAGATTATTATTATAAAAGTAAGTAATAAGCTTCGTATAAAAAGTACTATAAAATAGTATATCGAATAGGCCCTATTTAAAATATCCCTATTATTATAAACATAATAGCGTAATTATAAAAAGAGCTTTTAAAATCCCCTCTCTTAAGGCGACTTTTTAATATTTATTTATTAATAATACGTAAACCCCGAGACTTAAGAACGAGAATACTATAAAGAGCTAAGGATAAAGAGGCTAAAAAAGGGCTAAACCCCTATTTAGTTCCTCGCTAAGTAATTAGCAATTTATTATAACCTAGGTATAAAAAATATAGAGAATTTAAAAATAGAAGTATACTAGTTCTTTTTTAAACTACTATTTTAGTTATAAAACGATTTAATTTATTATAGGGTTTTAATTAAAAAAGTACGTAATATAGTTTACGAAGCTAATAAACTATAATTATTAAATTAGTAAAAGGGCGGCGACTAGTTATAAAAAGATAGTAAAAAGAGGCTATATCCGTTATTAAAATAACTGCGTTAAATATCCCCTTTTTATAAAAAAAAGAGTAGGGAGAGTTCTAAGGGGCTAGGCTTTAGGGATTTACTAAGAGTAATATTATAAAAGCTGTATAATAAAAATATTCGTACCGAGCTATTATAAAAGCGTCGTAATAATAATATTAAGTACTTTATATATAATAAAATAGGCTATATATTTAGTAAGTACTAAAAAAATAAGTTAGGAAGTAGGGGTAACGATAAGCTAACGTACCCCTAATTAAAGCTAACGTTAGTAACTATCTAACGGGTTATTACTAAGCTAAGAATTATAAAAGTTAACTCGTTAGAAAATAAGTAAGTATAAGTAATATACCCTATATACTTACGCTAAGTATTAAAAGGGTATTAATAAGAATAATTACAAAGGGTAGGGTAATAGTTTTACGAAGTATTACTAAAAAGCTAATAGAAGTTAATATAAATATATACTTTAAGATAGATATTATTAGTACTAGGCTTATAACCTACTTAGGGTTAACCCTAGCTACTACTATAGCTCCCTTATTAAAGGACTTTTAGGGTAAAACCGTAGGCTAGGGGAAAGCTTATTAGTTAATACTCTTCTTTATTAACTACTATAGGTAGCTAAGGAAGATTTAGTAACTATTTGCCGTAGTTAATAAAAATAAAGGAATAGTAGACTTCTTATTATTATAACTATTAATAGGCTAGGAGAGTATTTATATTAATATAGCGACAAATATATAGTTATACGAGCCTATTTTAGTTACTAAACTAGAGGCGATAGCTTGTAATATTATTAAGAATTATAAGAGGGCGTACGTACTATATATTATTATTATAGGAAGTATTATAGAAGTAACGGAGACTAAACTATAAGGGGGTCTATTACTAGAACTTTAATTAGAAGTAGAGACGTTTAATAAGTAGTTAGTAAAGGGACCGTAGCTATATAGCGGGGTAGAATACTTAATTAACCTAGTTCTAAGTACTAAACTACTATATAGTCCTATTTATTTATTAAGTAAGAAATAATTTAATAAGCTTCGTGTATATATTACTAAAAACTTAGCGAATAGTTATATTATACTTTTAGTTAGTAAAGTAGGGGTACTAATCCTTTTTATATTAAAAAAAAACGGTACGCTATACTTTTATATAAACTACTGCGGGCTAAATAAGGTAACTATAAAAAATCGATACTTACTACCGCTTATTAGTAAGCTCTTAGATAAGCTTCGTAAAATAAAATAGATCTTAAAAATAAATATTAGGGATACTTACTACTATATTTAAATTAAAAAAAAAGACTAATAGAAAATAGCGTTCCGGAGCTAATACGGTTATTTTAAATATACTATTATACTTTTTAAATTAATAAACGCACCCGTAACGTTCTAGGCATATATTTACTAAGCGCTCGCCGATTTACTAAATACTTATTATATAGTATATATAAACGATTTAATAATCTACTTAATAATAAAAGAGTAGTATACGGAGGATATTAAAAAGGTCCTCTAATATCTATAGTTATACAGGCTTTTTACTAAACTATCGAAATACTCGTTTTATTAAAAAAGGGTCGAGTTCTTAAGTTATATTATTATACTAAAAAGAATCGAGATTAACTTATTACGAGTACGAACGATCGCTAACTAAAAGGCGCTAGAGTTTATTAAGGATATTTAAGTATTCTTAGGGTTTTATAACTTCTATTAAAAGTTTATTACTAAATACTTAGGTATCGTTATATTAATAATAGCATTACTAAAAATAAAAAAGGGGTAAATAAAGGATTTCTAATAAACTAAAGAAGTAAACGAGGTATTTAATTAGCTAAAGGTCGCTTTTATTTTAGTAACCGTATTTATATACTAAAACTTATAATATATTATATAAGTAAAAACCGACGCTTTGGTTAAAACTATTATAATAATTTTATCGTAATAGGTTAATAAAGAATAGTAACCCGTTACTTATTAATTACGGAAGCTCTTAAATACGGAGTAGCGATAGGCTACGGGCTAATAAAAATTACTTATTATAATAAAAAGGCTAGAGTACTAGGCTTACTATTTCTAGGGCCTTTTATAAAAGTTTATAATTCTAATAAATTACTAAATACTTAAGGGAATAATTAGTATACCGGTATAGGACCTTTAAGGAAGGCTCGCGAAATAAGTATATAAACTATTAATATTTAACTTTAATTTAAAATACTAACTAAGGAAAACGAACTTAGTAAACGGTCTATTTAAGAAGCTAGACTATATAGAGGGGGAAGTATTTTATAAAAACGTCCTCTTTACGCTAGCCTAAAAGCTATATCTTATTAACGAACTACTACCTAACGTTTAGTAAAAGATAATTAGCTTAAAAAGATAAAATAATATTACTAAAATATACGTTTAAGTAGTTAAGGCCTCTTTTTATAATCCTAGCTAAATATTAACTAGCTCTAAGAATAGAGAACCCTCTCCCTTATATTAATAGCGTACTATAGGGCGCACTAATAAAATAGTAATAACTATTACTATAATAACTTAAAATAAAAAAATAAAAGAGTTATTAATAAATACTCGTTAACGGTCTTATAAAAATAAAAAGGAGTCGGATAGAGCTAGGGTTATTATATTAAAATAATATATCTTATATCCTATTATAAAGGAGCTTATAAAGGGTAAAACGGTATTCGCTTCCTATCTCTTACTAAAAATTAAAGAGCTTATTAAAGGATTATAAATTAAAAACGAGTTCTATATATTATAATTAATAAGAGTTCGCGCTACGACTAGCGAGCTAAGAATATATTTACTTAATAAATAGGGTATATTATTTTTTAAAAAAAGACTTATTATTCTTTAAGTAAAGTCTTTTTAAATAAAAATCCTTTACTAATACTATAATAACTATAGGGTAGGTTATATAGGAACTACGAAAACTCTCGAGCTAATTTAGAGGAAGTTCTATTAAGAAGATATTTAATAAGATATTTAAAAATATATTAAGAACTATAAGTATTATTTAGGAGTTATAACCTTAAAATATAAGCTATATAGGTAGCTATAATTACTACTACTACTCTTATATTTATTTTAAGAAATATTTATAGACTTTATTATAGGGCTATTACCGAGCGCTTATAATAATAGTATAGAGTATAATAATATTTTAGTTATTATTTATTACATAATAAAGTTCGCAAAGTTCTTACTTATTATTAAAATACTTAACGTAATATAAATAGTAAATATCCTATACTAAGAGGTTAAATATAAGTTCAGTATACTAAAAAATATTATTATAAATAAAAATAAGCTTTTTATAAGCGTATTTTAAAAAGAGTTTACTAAGGAACGGGTAATATATTACTAACTATCTATTACGTATTACTTATAAATAGATAGCTAAATAGAGCGGACCTATTAAATATTAAAAAAGTATTTAAGGATCTATACTAAGGGCTTACTAAATAAGTAAGTAGCGTAGTTAAAAGAGGCCGAGTTTATATATAATAATAACTAATACTTTATTATAAAAATATCCCCGTATATAATACTATATAGCTACTACTTTAAATACGTTAAATATATACCTAATTATAAGACTATAATCTAAGGGGTTTAGGAAAGGGTCTAGAAAATTAGGGAAATTAGGGCCTAGGCTATATAAGCATAAGCATAAGCCTCTAAGAACTAAGTAGCTCCTTATAATAAAAGATATACCCTAAAGGAGTTTAATTATAGAGAGGTCGTTAGCTTATTAATAAAAAATATACGATTTAAAAATAATAAACTAGTACCGAGATATATTAAAGTAGTAATAGCTAAAAGGGTAAGAAAATAGGCTTATTAAATATATTTACCAGAATAGTATTAGAGAATATATAATATTTTCTTAGTTTCTTAGCTTAAGCTATAAGAAAATTACTAAATAGTTAGTAACTAAATAGTAAATCTTTTAGAGTTAGAGGTTAAGTAAGACGTTTAAGAAGTTAAAGAAATCGTTATAATATAAAGCGAGGGAGAAAACTTACGATATTTTGTTAAATAGGCTAAGTAGCTTACTAAGTATAATATATAAGAGCTTATTAAGTATTTTAAAGGGGTAGTAAAAGTAATTAAAAGATTTGAACGCTATAAGAAAAGGGTATATATAAAATAGGATAATAAACGTTAAGTTCGTAATAAAAAGTCGCTAAAAATAAGTTAATTAATAATACTTTATAAAACCTTTTTTATTTAGCCTAGCGCAATTTTTAAGAAAAAAATATAGTATTATAACCTTTAGTAATACGTCGCTAAGAGATTGCTAAAATCTAGTTATATAAAAGGAATAACTTATATAATATTAGTAATAGTAGCGGTAGCTCTAGTATATATTTCTAAAGCTTAATAATTAGCGATAATAATCCGCTTAGTAAGTAAGAAGCGAGGAGGCTTTATGCGCATACTTAGCTAACTATTTAAAATAAGGCCGTTAACTTTATTAATATTATAACGGGTAAGAGGGAGGTAGTTAAAGTTATATAAAGTATTATATATATTAGTAATAGCGGTTTATAAAGCGTTTACTATTTAGTTATTATTAAAAGTTATAATAAGAGGTATAACGGGAGCTATAATAAGAGGTATAATAAGAGCTATAATAAGAGGTATAACGGGAGCTATAATAAGAGGTATAACGGGAGCTATAATAAGAAGTATAACGGGAATAAGAGGTAAAGTAGGGGGCATAATACTATTATTATTAGTAACAGGTTAGGGAAGGGGGACGTTATCCGAGGTAACGCTCTTATAATCCTAATTAAGCTAAGGGGCCTTAGTAATATTAATATTCGTAAAGAATATATTAATATTAAACTACTTATTACGACCCGCGGCTTTAACTTTAGTATAAATAATAGCCTCGTTAAGCTATTATAAAGCCTTTATTTAAAGTAAGAAGAGCATAATACTAGCCTTATTAAAATCTAAAATAATATAACTAAGGGCTAGGGTACCCTTATTTATATTAAAAAGAGCGTTACGGGTAGGTATTAATAAGTTATTAACGTTAAAGTAGCGGCGCTTATTATAATACTAAGAAAAAGAATTTTTTAAGTTACTACCAAGCTCTTTAAACTTAATATCCTCGCGCTAAGGTTTATTAAACTTAAATCTAAAATCGTCCTACTCGTTATTATTATTAAAAACATAGTTAATAATAAAAGCACGCTTTTTAATAAGAGTCTAAGTTTCGGGACTATAGGAAATAGGGGTAGCGTTATATATAGTAATAATATAAGTAAGTACCTTATTTACTAAGAACTTAGTAATACGTTTATAAAAAGTAAGGAAAGTAAAAAACTCCTAGATATACGTAATAATAACGCCCTTAGGAATCTTTTTATAGTATTAAGCTAGAGCGTCGAGGTTATTTTATAAAGCGGTTATATAGCTATTGTTATAAAAATAAGCTAGCTAGAGGTAACTAAGGCGGGAGATAATTTTAGTTTTATTATTAATATTAAAAATACTAGCTTAAAAAAAAAATCTAAGTTAATAAAAAGAAAATTCGCTAAACGATTACTAATAACTTATTATAATTGAGATTAATAAGTTTAGATATTCGCAATTAGTAACGAGCTCTTAAAAAGTAGCTTATTTAAAATAGACTTTTTTTATTTTATTACCTACCGATAGGTTAGCAATATAGGTAGCGACCTTCTCTTACGTATTAATAATATAGCTAAAGGTATAAAAAACGTAGCCGCGCTTATAGGAGTTAAGGCTACCTTATTCCTTAGTATTATAAAACTTTATAAGGGTATTCTAAGTAAACTAAGCGGCGCTATATAGCTCTTTAAGAACCTAAGAAATATTATTAGCTAATATTTTAGTAATAGATTAGCGAGGACTCGACGATTTATAATAGAATACTTCTTTTTATTAATTTAATAAATAATATACTTAGTAACGTAAGTGCCGGTAATATAAACGAGCTCGTTAATATTATAATATATACTAGCTAAGTAGTATATATAAGGAGTACTATTATAGAGATTATAGAAGCCCTTTTTAGGATTATACTTTATATTAAGTATATTTTAGATATGTAAAATAGTAAATATTTTAGTAAATACTTAGCGATAGTATAGTAAGAGAGTTATAATTAAGAAACGATACGGAATTAGAATATCGTAAAAAAAAAAGTATAGTTATATAAGAAAGAATTTATAAAACGGTTGCTAAATAAAAGGGGGGAAGAAAAAATAAATACGCGACTAGTAATAAGAAAAAAATCTTTTACTATACTTAATAGCCTAGTAATAATAATAACTACGAGGCTAGGCGGGCTCTTATATATTATAATAGTTAGAATACTTTATTACGAATATATACTACTAACTTAGTAACTAGTTAGCGCGCTATTACTAAATAATAATAATAAGGTATCCGTTAGATAAGGAGATAGGAACAATACCTTATTCTTAAGTAAAAAAGGATATTATTAACGCTTTACGGAATTTATTACGAATAACGACGTTAATAGCTTTATTATTAACGTTAAAAAAAGATATTACGTAATAACTTTAGGGACTAAAGTTACGTAAAGGGGGAGTAATTATAATAGATTCGGGATATAGCTAGTAATAAAATGCTAATAACTTAGCGAACGGTATACGGTTCGTATTATAAAAGAACTTTTTAAAAAGTAGAGCCCTTACGAAGGACTTTATAAGCTTTAGTCTTATAATATACCTATACCTATATTATAGCCTCGCTAGTTAAGTACTTATAGCCTAATCTCTTATATTAAGAGTAGTATAGAGCGAATAAGCTTACGGAATTTATTAAGTTATAAGCCCTAATTTAATTAAAATACGAAATTAAGTAAGTTAGTACGGAATAATAAGGGTAGGATTAATTAATATAAATATTATAAAGAGATCTTATTACTTAAATTATTCCCTTAGGTTAAAAAATTATATAGTAATCTAATTATATAAGAGGATAAGGTGCCTACTTATAACTATTACTTTACTTATTATACGTATAGCTTTTTTAAAATTATAAAGCTTTTCTAGCTAGGTAATTTACCTAACCTTAATCTTATTAAACTTTATTAGTTATAAATAAAAAAATAGATTATTAAAAAGGGGGCGCTTAGGTCCTAAGTAAAAATAATACGTCGTTAGTAAGAGTGCTAATACGTATTATTATTAAAGGAAATTTAAAAATAAATAGAAAGGATATTTTATTATATTAAATAGATAATTATACTAGAGGGTAGTAATAAATATAAAGAAGGTCGATAGGCTAGATTATATTATTAAATAGTTACTAATTAACCTTAATTAACGCTTTTTTATTATAAAATCGACGATAATTAATAATAATTATAGTGGCCGAATTCTGCTGCTTATATATACCCTAGCTAGCCCCTTGTCGACTCCCCTGTCTGTGGCAGGGGTTAGTCTTGGTAGCAACTGCAAGGACTATTGAGACGCACCTCCGTACTCCAATGGCCTAAAGCAGAGCGATGAACTCCAAGGATGTAACCCCGGGGGGCAAGAGGCTCCGGTTTCTCTCGACGGGCGCGGGATTATATCCCGACTAACCCCGGCCCTAGCAAAAAAACACATTTGGCAAGATGGAGCCCATGTCGTCATCGCAGGTTGATTAAGAACAACCAAACGCTTCAATCCAGTTTCCTCCAAGTTGACAACAAGTCCACAACATTGGTTGGGTGCTCAGCGGACCATTATTGATCCCCCTTGGCAAAGTCTCATCAACTCAGCGCCCGACTCCCCGACTCCAGCCAACCAAGCACCCCTGTCCGGGCTCCTTTGATGTCTCAGAAAGTCAGAATATAGCACTATACTAAGAATGGACATTAGCGTCGCGGGGCGGCTGAGGGGGGCGGGCAAGGCCTCATCGCCGACGGGTTCCTGAAAAGGAAACCCTTCGGCCAAAAGACCGCTATCATGACGCCCAGCCGCAGCCCGCAGGCAGTCTAAGCCTAGGTCTAACCAATGAGATATTCGCTGTCTTTGATGATGGTCTTGGTCCTGACTCTCAGCCCACTGTTTGCCTTCTTTGCTCACCACTTTCAGACCGAAGCCTCGAGTGCGTGCGAGTCACCCACACCACCCACCGTTACCCTCCTCTCCATGCCCTTCGCCGAAAAAGGCTTCGAAGGTTTGCACAACATGGAGGGAGACTCCACACTTCCCCGTGGGGGAGAGATGCAACCTGAGGGCCGTGTGTTCCACTCTGCCGGTGGAGAGCGTTAATGCTGCCCGCAGTCTGTCGTCGCCGGGAAATTGACAGATAGTCCTGGCACGAACCCTCGACGCCCTCAGTCACTCACACAACATTGCAGGAGCCCCCCTAGTCTGTAAACGGATGGGGTTCCCCAGAAATCCGGTTCTTGTCGTGTCCCGGTCTAATACTGCGCTACCCGTTGGTAGTCCATCTACCTAGTTCTCAACACCAAGCCCCCCAGAAAAGTATTTAGTATATAAGAGCCTCTTCGTCTCGGCTGACTTCTGATCTTCGTCCCATTCTGACCCCATCATCCATTCTCAGATACTACCTTCCGCGGCTGTGATTGCCTCATCTCCGTGGTCTCATCCTCATTCCTCCCTAGAGCACGCATCAACACCCATCGGATCGCAGCCATGGCGACCAGCTCAGACTCCCTGAAAAAGGCCAAAAGCCTCGACAACCCTGAACACGTCGAGGACTTCATCGACAATGTCGAAATCAACCTCAACCCCGCCGAGGATGTATCCTACGGCCGCAGTGGCTTCCGCGGCCTCGCCGATTCTCCATACGTCGGCGGCGCCGCTCTCCTGGCTTCGCTCGGCGGCTTCTCCTTTGGCTACGACCAGGGCGTTATCTCCATCATCAACGTCATGAAGCAATTCCACGACGTCTTCCCACAAGCCGCAACACCCTTCGGCAAGGGCTTCATGACGGGCATGCTCGAGTTTGGTGCGTTCCTCGGATGTTTGTTCATGCCTACGCTGGCCGACAAAATTTCCCGTAAGAGGGCGCTAGCGGCCGTTGTGGTCATCTTCAACATTGGTGCTATCATGCAGACCGCTGCGCCGAATTATGGAGTTTTGGTCACTGGCCGGACTATCGGTGGTATCGGCGTCGGAACACTTGCAATGGTGAGTTGAAGTCTCTCTTGAATCCGTCTTGTCTCATGGTGAGAATGAACGCTGGCTAACGAATCTCGATGACAGGGTTCTCCAATCTACATTTCCGAAATTGCACCACCTAACCTTCGAGGTACTCTTCTTGTGCTCGAATCTGTCTCCATCGTACTCGGGGTCGTCGTCTCCTTCTTCATTACCTACGGAACCCGTCACATGACCGGTGAGATCGCCTTCCGTCTCCCTCTCGGTCTCCAGATGGTCTGCGCGACCGGCCTCGGCATCGGCATCCTCTTCTACCCCTATTCTCCTCGTTGGCTCGCCCTCGTCAATAGGCCCCAGGAAGCTCTCGACTCCCTCGTCCGCCTCCGCCGACTGCCCGCCGACGACCACCGCGTTCAGACTGAGCACCGTGGCATCATCAGTGAGGTCGAAGTGCAGAAGATCATGCAGGAGAAGTACCATCCCGGAAAGCGTGGCCTGAGACTCGAACTCGCTGGTTGGCTGGACCTCTTCTCCCCGCGTCTCTGGCGTCGTACGGCGGTCGCCGTCGGCGTGGCCGTATTCCAACAATTAAGCGGAATAAACGCGTTTATTTACTACGCCCCGACCTTGTTCCAGTCCCTCGGACAATCGGAGGAGATGGCGCTCGTCATGTCCGGTGTATTCAACGTCCTACAGCTCGTCGCCGTGTGCGTGTGCTTCTTCGTTATCGACAAAGTGGGACGCAGACCGCTGGCAATCTTCGGTGGTCTGGGCGGTGGCACCTCATGGGGCATCATGGCAATCCTCACAGGTGTATATTCCAAGAACTGGAGCGCCAATACCGCTGCGGGCTGGGCCGCCGTCGCTATGGCCTTCCTCTTCGTTCTCCTCTATGGAGTTTCCTACTCCCCCCTGGGCTGGGCCCTCCCGGCGGAAGTCTATCCCAACTCACACCGCTCCAAAGGTGTCGCCCTGGCTACCGCAACCGTTTGGCTTTTCAACTTCATCGTCGGCGTCGCGACCCCGCCCATGATGGACAAGCTCGGGTTCGGCACCTATGTCTTCTTCGGAGCCTGGTGCTTCCTCTCCTCCGTCTGGGCCTTCTTCCTCGTCCCGGAGACCAAGGGCAGGACGCTAGAGCAGATGGACGAGGTTTTCAAGGATACTTCTGCGCAGGAGGAGAAGGATATCATCAGGCAGCAGATTCTTGCTCAGCGTGCGCAACCGCAAGGCGGTGCTGGTGTTGGGGGAGCCAAGTACTCTGTTTGATCAAGCATAGCAACATCTAGTTACGGGAGGCGTTTCTCATGGCATCACTCTAGGCAGGCTTTTGTTTTGATCACGTTTGTACATTTACTAGTACGATTACGGGCTATGGGATATGAATATCAAGATACCACTTCAAACTCACAAGTATTCTCCCCTGAAGTGATTTACACTGATCAGAACAATCTTTGAATTGCCTATGGCACTAATGTGGCGTTATTGAGTGGCCAGCGGAAGGGCGTGCTATGGCAACACTGAGCCATTTGTCCCTTGTGTGGTCTCAGCAGGATGCGGGTTCCTGGCCGAAATTGGCACGTTCATACATGTCAGGAACACGTTAACTGACTTGAATCGCGGCACAACCTGAAATTCTTCCTTTCAGCCACAGGAACTTGAAGGAACCGGCCAAGGACAGAGAAGACACGGCACTCACAATCCGGCAGATATCCGACTGCACAAATCCTGGAGACGCCGCTTACATTTCACCCCTCGTCATTGGGTTGCTCCTGAAACGCTACACTTTCTAGCCAGACTTCGTTTTCACTAGTGAACAGAGACGAAATTGCCTATTTTGGTAGGCGTCGGCGATGGTCTTGGACTGATCGACGACCGGCCCGCCCTTTTCCCCTCATCACCCCAATCTCCTCCACACATCCATCATGCATCCCCGTACGCGGGGGAAGGGGCGGCTGCACCGAGTAATGGCCGAAGGAACTCCAATGACTTACACGCTGGCAGACAGACCAGGCTGGCCCCTCAAGAGGGGCCAACTGAACCATTTCCCCAGATAAACTCATTCATCCCGTCGGTCTTCTTCGGACGGCGTGGAAGAAGGTAGCCCCATGATGCGGGGGAGAGCTTTGAGGAGAGCTGTGGCCCTCGCACCTTATGCGCCACCGAGAGTTGTACTCGCGTCTCAATCTCTCTTTTCGTCAGGAGAGGAAATATCTACGCGAGGTCAGTTGCCTTGATACGTCGCAAAGGCATCTCGACATGTTTCCTGGCGGGTTCACGACGGAATTCATATTCCTCTCGCCGTGAGCAGTAGATGGTATTGGGTCCATGGAGGATAAATAGCATGGCATCTGCAGAGATGAAGTCCAGAGGCTTGATCGCACCATCAAGAAGTCAACTCGCCAGACCTTCGCCCTCGAAACACCCACAATCTGTCGCATTCGTAACACATCAGCAGCTATGGAACCTCTCAGAATCGCAGTGGCAGGATTAGGACGAATGGTCAGAAATTCTTATTCGTCACAATAACACGAAGAAAAGAGCCCCGGCTGACAACAAACATAGGGTCGTCGCCATGTTCAGAACCTCATCTACCGCGTCCCGAGAGCCTCTGTAGTGGCAGTTTGTAGTACCGAAGCCCACGAGCTGGATTGGGCGCGCTCCTTTGAGGAATACAAGGAGTTCAACGTCACAGTGTACGGCTCGTATGAGGAGATGCTCTCCCACCCGGGGCTTCAAGCTGTGTGGATCTCCACCAGCACCGATGTCCACGCAAGCCAAACATTAGCAGCTATTAAGAAGGGTCTCCACGTGCTGTGTGAGAAGCCCTTGAGTACGAAGATGGATGAGGTACGATCAGCTTTCATCCCATTGCGACCTGACAGACATAATTCCCGGGCCTGGGGCTAATCTCTCTCCGTCATATTAGATTGCAGCCTGCGTCGACGCCGCCAAAGCCCGTCCAGACCTCAAAGTCATGGCCGGCTTCTCCCGCCGCTTCGATGCCTCCTACCGCGACGCCGCCACCAAGATCTTCGACAACAAGGCCATCGGCAGCCCCTTCATCGTTCGCTCCAACACGTGCGACCTCCTCGACAACACCGGCTTCTTCGTGCGCTACGCCCCGCGCAACGGCGGCATCTTTGTCGACTGCGCCATCCACGACATTGACCTCTCACTGTGGTACCTCTCTGACCCGATTCCAAAGTCGTGCTGGGCGACGGGCACGCTGCAGCACCACCCGGAGCTCGCGCAGATGAACGACGTCGATAACGGCGTCGGCGTCGTTGAGTTTTGGGGCGGCAAGATTGCCTACTTTTATTGCTCGCGCACGCAGGCCCACGGTCACGACGTGTGTACCGAGATTACGGGCACTGAGGGGAAAGTCTCGGTGAATGTTGTGCCGAGGGCCAATAATGTCGTTGTCGCGGATAAGCTTGGTATCCGGAATGAGGTGCAGCCTGAGTACTGGCAGCGCTTTGAAGACGCTTTTGCGCTGGAGGCGAATGAGTTCACTGAGTCGGTTCTCAGGAACAAGCCAGTTCCGCTGCCTCTTGAGAAGGGTGTCAAGGTTATGGAGATTGGCCGCGCTTTGCAGGACGCTCTTCTCACAGGAGAGGTTCAGAGGTTTAATGAAAAGGGAGAGCGTATCTAGAGGACAGAGGGGGGTCCCATGATTGGGTAGATTGGAACAATTGCAATACATGCTCTAGTTAAATAGAAAGTTCGAATACTCAGGTACTGGCTTCGAGTCCCAAGAATAACTTAGAGGCAAGCGCGCTCGCTCGAAAGGCGAATTTCAGTGGGGATTGAGATCAAGCCAACGGTTGACACACACTTTCAAAGCTCAGTGGACCGGGAGATACCCTACCTTTTGCAGTGCGGGAATGATACGTATTTTCCGGCCTCGGCCAACTCCCGCTCGCCGATCACCCAAACTCCACTTCACCGGGCTCCGGTGCTGAGGCGGTCCACTTTTCCGGTCAGCGTCGCCCGGCCCCCCCCCCCCCCAACTCAGGGTCATCCCCGACTGTATTACCAGTAGCAGAGCAACCTCATTTCGAAATCATCTGTCCGTTTTCTCCCTCCTCTGAGACCGTATTCAGGAGTTTTCCTCGAGTAGCATCTTCATGTAGCACGAATCCAAATACTACCATGTTAGGACCGACCTGCAGGTTGTGACGCCCGATGAGTTTGGGCCCTCTACAAGATCATGATGCGTCAGCAACGGCTCTCTTCTATATTCAACCGGATCCTCCGTCAGCAGCCATCACACCATTTTGTTAGATTGAGCTTTGCCGAGAACGTATTTCCGTTGGTGTCGGCCGCAAGGAGGAGCACCTTCCGGCACCTTACATTTACGAGCTGCACTGGTCCTCCTGATGACCACATGGATACTCCAATCTGCTTTAAGTCTCTGCTGTGGCTGTAGAAATACTTCTTCCTATATGTCTTTTGCAATGATAGTACAACTTCGAAACAAACTATCCAAATATCCACCTAGTACATAAAATACCCATGAATCTCTAGCTAACTGGTAGAAAGTTTACTTTGCTGCCTTCAATCTGACAATTGTCTTCATCGTCCCACAAGCATTCAATACCGGTTTTTCCAGTGAAATACCATGCATCCTCTACCCACCATCATCCTCGCCCTCGCAACCGTGGCGGCTGCTCAGAAAGTAGGCAACCTAGTCCAAGAACAACACCCAAAACTCTCCTGGCAAAATTGCAGCAAATTTTCCAACGGAACCACCGCCTGCGCCGCCGTTGACGCAGAAGTCGTCCTCGACGCAGAATGGCGCTGGATCCGCAACGCAAACAGCATCAGCAACTGCTACACCGGCAACCAATGGGACCTCGCGCAGTGCAACACGACCGCCTCCTGCACATTAACCTGCGCCCTCGAGGGAGCAGACGCGCAGAGCTATAGAGACGGGTACGGCATCACCACTGGGGGCAACAGCCTGTCGCAAAAGTTTGTGACGCAATATGCCTTTTCTTCCAACGTCAACTCGCGCATCTTTCTGTTGGAGCCGGGTGGGACGGATCGGTATCAGACTTTTGTGCTGATGGGGAGTGAACTCGCTTTTGATGTTGAGTTGTCGTCTGTTGAGTGTGCTATCAACAGTGCGTTGTACTTTGTGGCTATGGAGCCTGATGGTGGCATGGCGAGGTATCCTACTAATGAGGCGGGGGCGAAGTACGGGACTGGATATTGTGATGCGAGTTGCCCGAGGAGTAATCGGTTCGTCGGGGGGAAGGTGAGTATCTACGTTATCATGTTTATTTGGCATCTTTCATTTTGTGTCTCAACTGACTGAGCTCACTGATGCAGGCAAACGTCGAGGGTTGGGTGCCTTCAGAGACAGACCAGGTCCGTGGAACAGGGAATAACGGCGCTTGCTGTGCTGAATTTGACGTCTGGTAAGGATCTTGGTACGCTTTATCAGAAGAAAGGACTAAGAGCATGTCTCGAAACTTCTAGGAACTCCAATGCTCACTCATACTCCATGATCTCGAAACCTTGCGTCGACACTGGCTATGAGGTCTGCCAAACTACGGACTGTGATGCTGCTAACACAGGGGGCTCGGGTCAAGTCCTATGCGACAAGTTCGGATGCGACTACAATACATACAGACTTGACGAGATGGAGTTCTACGGCAAGTTCAAGACCGTGGATACAAGTAGGAAATTCACGTAAGAAACTCTCCCGATGGCGTCGACCATACTGTCTTTTCCAGAGTCGCACAAGATCCATTAGTGACTGCTGATACGAATGATACGAACAGTGTAGTGACACAGTTCTCTGAAGAGAATGTCAGGCAATTCTTCGTCCAAGATGGAAAGAGAATCGAAACACCCGCGGCATCTTATCCCGGATTTCCAATCACCAGTGGCCTGAGCCCCGACTACTGCAAAGCTCTGCCCACGAACTTCCAAGATCCCGAGTATTTCGCTCAAGTCGGCGGCTACTCGCGTCACAATGAGGCCCTACGACGCCCCATGGTTCTGACAATGTCCATCTCGAATGATGTGAGTCCATCACCAGTCACAAGAGCCCTCGCCCTTCTTGAAGGGGAGCTAATTTTGTCAACCAGCACTGGGCCAATAACCTTTGGCTCGATTCTACGTTCCCGCCGGATCGTGCGGGTCTTTTAGGAGCGGAGCGAGGACCTTGTCCTTCATGGGGTAACGGACCGGAACCTCAAGAGGTTGAGAGATATTATCCTAATGCGTGAGTCTGTGGAGGAGTCGGTGCGAGAGACTTTCTCGGTAGCTAATATTTCGATAGTAAAGTTGCGTGGTCCAACATTCGGTTTGGACCTATTGGGACAACAGTGTAACTTCGGTCGAAAAATGTTGAAAGGGATGGTGAGTTCGACGATGCAGTGAAAGGAGATCTAGACTCTAGTCAGGAGACAGACCTAATCTCCTTCATTGACATCTTTGGCACCAGTCGATACACCGGTATCGATGGTAAAGTTCCACAGTACGCGCTTGTTTAATCCTGCACATAGGTATCTCCTCTGAATGAACATCATTGACCGTACAAATGATATGTTCCGTATCTCCAAGCCAGGCGCATCATTGGCACTGCCGCAACTCCTTCCCATCAACCCAATTCCCATGCAACCCAGCCCTCAACCTCATAGGCACCTTCACCACCGCCGCAGGCTCCGTAAACCTCTTGGTATCAATAACATGCAACTCACTCGACATGGTCCCATAATTATTCACAAGCCCAATCAAGAACCCATCCCCCTCCTCCGCATCCTCCCCCCTCGGCACAAACACAGGCTCCTGCACCATGTGCCGCGACCCAGGATAATACACCTCCAACTTCCCACTCTCATGATCAAGATGCCCCAGCGAATTATACAGCGGATGCCCCCCGCCCAGCACGGGCATGATGGCAGGGAAATCGGTGCCCAGCGAGGGGTCCATCATGTCGAAGAAGCTGTGCCGGTGCGGCTTGGACAGCACGCGCTCGTCGATGCGCGGGAACTCCATGTCGTGGCGGAGGATGGGCGTCGGCGCGGGGAGGTCGAGGGCCGAGTCCGAGTTGGCGCGCGGGTCGAATTCGAAGCGGACGTACTCGGCGCGGATGTCGTGCGGGTCTGGGGCGTTGCCCTCGGCGTCGGGCCACCAGAAGAAGACGTTCTTGTCTGTGAGGGGCAGGTCGAAGACGATGTTGCCTGAGGGGGTCTCGTAGGCGTTTGTGGTGTGGCCTGGAAAGGCGTTTGGAGCGCGGAACCACTTTGAAGTAGAGAGAGATGTGGTTAGCTTTGAAACTCAGAGCATGACGAGGATAGCGGTATGGTTTTTACCTTTACGTCGGTTCCTTTGGCGCCGCGTCTGGGTAGGACGCCTAGATAGAAGGGCACGTTGGGATCCCATTGCCAGTGCTCCCCGCCCGCCTTCAACCGATCGATATCACATATCTGTGGAATCATCGGGAATAACACCTGAAAACGAAAGTCAGCAAACAAACACATTCGAAGTCTTCTGCTTTCCCAGTAGCCCATACCCAATTATCCGTCACGGCACAATCATGAATCATGCCAACAACAGGCGCAACAAGCCAAACAGTCTCGAGAAACTTGCCGTCAGGGGCGATACTGAAATAACAAACATCAGGCGTTCCGTCACCCTTTGCCTCGTACCCGAAACACACAAGCTCGCCCGTAGCGGGATCCAGCTTGGGGTGCGCCGTAAAAGTACAGCTCGGCAGCTGGCCGTCAAAGTCGCAGAGCCCCTTTGTCTCGAGTGTGATCGGGTCCATGAGATATGGCGGCGCGTCCTCCTTGATGGCGAGGAGAGACTTGTCGAAGTAAAAGATGTTTGTGTTGGCTGTGGTGCGTACTTTGAATTCGACTGCGTCCGTGTATTTGTTTCGATATGCGCCTGTAATCGTTGTCGGGAAGCAACGTGTCAGAGTCGTATGAAGTCGTAAGATCTTTGTAGAGAGAGGGACGAATGTGATTAACTAACCTGCGAGAGCTCGATTTGCCTCTCGTTCTCGGACAAACTTTTCTGTTCGCACGTATTTCTGTTGAAAATCGACGTTGCCGTTGTGAAAACAGAACGCTGATACGTTTCCATCGCCATTAAACCACTAACATCGAATCAGATGATATTCCCAGTTTTCAAAACAAACATGAAATGTTTCACGGCAAATCAGAAAGTAATCGCAAAGAAAGAAATTGATGCATCGCGACGCAAATACATACAGGGTCATTCTCAATGAACGGCGGAAACTGAGGATCCGGCATCACTCGGAAGAACGTGCCGTCCAGCTCGGCGGGAACGGTGCCGACGACCTCTAGATTCCGAACCTCGCCCTCGAAGCGGCACGGCTTCATAAAGGCCGAGAACTGGGGCCGATCCGGGAAGGATTTGGCGGGTGGGTCTGCGAGCGAGGCGCGGAAGTGGCCCGCCATTGTGTGATCTGAGCTGTGGTTCTTCGGGTGCGGTTGCGAATTTACGGTGTCGGTGGTGGTGGCGCGTGCAGGAGCGTGGGTGTGGGTGGGACAAGAAGAACGTTTTAAGGATTATACAAAGTTGGGCAGGATACTAGAAACCTCGAGACGAGGGATGAAAACCTGCTTTGCTACGATGCGGAGAGGAGATATTTAAACCTTTATTCTATTCCATCATTTGAGACGATGACCACGAGGGATTGGTATCAAGTTTCGTATCACCCGCAAGCGGCAAATGTGGGATGGCCAATATCCCCGCCACGTGAGCCCGGGAGCCCCACTTTACCCCGGGCTGCACTCCGACGACTACTATTTTTCGTCCCGACAGGCTTCCCGCTGTCGTGAAATACCTAATGATAGCGAACTGATGATCATTCAGTAACATGCCAGGCGCAGAATTCTCAATTGCCGTGTTTAAACTGGATATCAATTGGCTGTTGCGGGCTTGGCTATGCCAAATGCCAAGGCTGCTATTGGTCCAACCCGTCCAGCCGCCCTATCTCCCCGGGCCGCCAGCTCAAAGTCCGCGGCTGGAGAGAGTTTGTAAGCGGAGACGGCATATCAAACAAGCGCGAGGTTACCGTGAATGATGATTTAAGATGCCGTCACGTCCTGTATAGAGACATAGTTCTTGGTCCGAACACCTCGGGAAAACCCAAGCGTATGGGTTGGCTGATGTTATGTTACGTTCTAAAGCGGTCAATAAACTCACTATGCTATATTTACACAAGACAGGCAAGGTCTTGAGATTCAATCTCCATGATAAAAATCTAGTCTCCATGGGGAGCCATACACTGGATTTCCATTGAGAGATCATATTTGTAGTCGATATGTACACTTGTCAAAAAGCTTATGCAGAATCAGCTCAGACAGGTCTTGTGCCTTGTCCCTCTTTTCTATTCCATCAGTACGATATTTCACGTAAGAAAAAAGGAACCAGAACTTCGCTTGAATCTCAAGACGCAACTGTCCTGCTAACCACAATGCCTACTTTCAACTTCTCTTTGCTAATTATCATTTGATGTCTCATTATCTTACGTAGACATCTGGCATTTGTAAAAAAGACATCTGCGACACGAGTTTGCATGGCATTTATCTAACTCGAGAAAGACGATGATTAAATCTGTCCCAGCATAGGTAAAGAATATCCAGGCTTCAATTTCCTTCATCATGTCCGCATGCGAAAGTTCATTATTTGCACTCTCCGATGGAAAATAAACAAACAATTATGAACATCACTTTCAAGTTCCGATAGTAATAGCATCCAAACCTTGTCAACTTTTCACTCTTAATCCAGCTGTCATATGTCAATTACTAGCTTTAAGGCGAAAGTGGTCAATGATTTCATCGAAATGTAGATTTTGAATAATACCTTAGTAACAAAGTAATGATGCCTCGTCAGGTCGACAACACGGAAATCGTCCTTAGCCATACTAACAATAGCCATACCCACAACAGAGGTGTTTACATTCCAAGACTTGAATCCATAAAGCTTGATCCCAATTCGTAAGCAAAGCTCCGCCTCCGATACCCCCAAACCTAGCACCTCGGAAGCAATTTACCTTACTTGCCTCTTTCGTCACCTGACTTTCCCAATCCACACTGCTCAAGGGCCCAAGGCTGAAGGGTGCTCAGCTACCACTTCGCTTGCTCCTCGTACCTCGTATTAACACACCCAATCACCACAGTCGGACTAGCCCCATACCTCCCGTACCATGGCTCTATCACCTCCTGTACAGTCATTATTTTAATATCTATACAACACCAACCGTCTGCCTACTGCAACAGTGCAACCACCCTACGGTCCATACCCACACCATCCCGTCTCAAAAGACGATGCCCCCTTTCATCTTAAAAATCACTGGCTTCCCCGTTCCGTCGGCACCGGCACTCCGCAAGGAAGCAACTTGCAGCGAACCTACCTTTTCTTCTTCCCCTTTTGTGCCTTATCTACTTTAGGACGAACGGGACACTATAGCCAAAACGGGTTTAAGACAAGATACCAAAAAAGCGCCAGACGCAACGCGCAAGCCTTAAATCACTAGCCGCTCGGGAATTACGCCAGATTTTTTTTTTCGGTCTCGAGCTCCCTCACCCCCACATTCCGACCCAAGTCTTCGTCACCACCTAAACCCCTGTGCCCATCCCGCCGACGACGACGGAGCAAGGGTACATGCTGCCAGTGCCAGCAGCCGATTCTTGATCTCTGGCTTCTCCCCTTTTCCCTCTGTTGTGATTTGCCTCTCACCATCACATCTCAGTGTTTCTCTTTCTCCCCTCAGTATCCGCTTCATTGATCATCGAAACCTCACGGTCCACCCAGCGGTCCATGTCCGGACCTTTGCTCTCCAGCCGTGTGGTTCACCCGTCCCAATCATCGGACAACTCAAAAAGTCCGACAAGCTCGTGCAATTTTCGAATTTCAATCATTCGAACCCGAACCATTATGTCCGAATAAGGTCACCACCACGAGGTTTCCCCCCTTTTTTCTTCCACTTCTCTCTCGGTCTTGTTATCACGTGGTTGAGCGGAATTGCGTCGTCACTGTACCCTCTAACCTGAACCTCCTTCTATTTGATCATACCATACTGTACGGAGTACACACACACGTACAAGCGCGCGTGCGCGGGCGCTTGTTCCGGCGGGATACCTACCACAACCCTCCACCTCCGCGCAGTAGGTTGCAAAGGGAAACCTCGGGTATCCGGATAGATGCATCAACACCTTCCCAAAGTTCAGAAACAAGACATGGGAACCGAACCCGATTTTCCGACTCTACTATTTCTTCTACTTCCAAGTTCCAACTGCTGCAATCCATCCACAACTGCAGTCTGCATCACATCCTCCCCTAGTGCATCCAAAACTCCCCCAAGAACAGTAAGAATATCCCCGTCTCCAGTGTACTCCCTACTCAACCAACAGGAGAAGGTCAAGTATCCGTAGGCACCGGGAGGAAACCCCACCTCCGTGCAGTTGCACTGCCGGATTGCCAAGACGCCAACCCGGCGGCCGGCTTCCCATCAAGCCCTTTCAACCTTTGTCGATTTTTCCCCTCTCAGTTCCTCCAGCCCTGCCGCCTATCCGTCTTCACTTGCCTACTACGTGCCTAGAACCGTACTACGTGCCTTAGCTCCCCGGGCAGCCGATGATGGATGCCGTGCCATTCACCAAACGCCCGTTCCGTTGATTGAACGTCGTCTCCCCCCTCGTCTGATGCCAATCTCCGTTTACTTCATGAAGACCCAAACCCATGTCGTCCCTTTTCCCGTCGGCCACCTCTAAAATACAGAGACTCTAACCCCTTCCCCGCCCGTTCGACTAACTGTAGCGAGAATAACCCCCCCCCCCCCCCCCCCCCCCCCCCCCCCCCCCCCCCCTCCCCTCCCACACCACACCCCCCCCCCCCACACACTAAACAACACAAAAACACCAACAACCCCCCCACACCCAAAAATAAACCCCCCCTAACCCCCCCCCCCCCCTCCCCCCCACCCACCCCCAAAAGCCCCCCCCCCCCCCCCCTCCTAGCCTTCCCGTCAAATATATCCTTGCCATAACCACATGCGCCAGGAAAATCTTGGAAAAACCAATTCACATCCCTGGCCCATTGAAAGAGTAAGAGAAGCCGACCGCCCGTGTCACGAAATCCCAATTCTTGGCGGAACCCCCCCCTCTCTTACGATATGGTGTCACGGCTCTCAGAGGCAGAAAGAGCCTCGCCCACAACACGTGCTCTCCTGCCTTGCCTTGCCTTGTCTCGCCTAACCAACCTTGAATGCATACCTCGCCTCGCCTGGGCTGAATCACGCAGGCTGCGGCTGCGTCACACATCCAGGCCGAGATCCAAACTTCCTACGTAGAAGCCATGGAAGCCTAGGCGGGTGGTGAACCCGCTGTAGCGCCAACCCCCAGCCAAGAAACCGCAGCCCGGCGCGGCAGAAGCCCAATGCCGGATGCCAATGCCGCCATCTTCAACGGGAACCATTTCCATTCCACAGCAGCGCTCTAGGTATCGACACACTAAAAGCCAAGGTATGAAACGGGGCGGGCGCGCGGATCGGAATAGATCATAGATCAAAGTCGGGTTTGGATAAAATAATGGGGGATGGATAGTGGACTACCAACAAAACTCCACTTTTGAGATGCACCGCACCGTCAACTTGCATCAACCTCACCGACATTGAGGCAATTCTATCATGAAGGCATGGCCATGGTGGTACGATTCCCTTGCTTCTTTGAAGCTGTATCCGCTTAGTATGAGCTCGATGACTATATTAGGATAACTTGGGAATATCGATAGGTGCATGTTCACATTGCATATTGTTGGGGACAGTATTGAACGTTTCAAACTTTGGTAAATTTGCTTTCTAAATCCTGCGGACATGGCTTCTCAAGCTCGCGGTCCGGATGTCTCCATCTACGTCCTCTCCTCAGAGGGACAAGAGAAACAAAAAGTTCTCTTTGAGAAAAATAAGTAAATAAAAAAAAACTTCTTCAATCGTCAACTCCATTTCGGCCAGATGGAAAGCGTATCTGGTGCCTTTCATCGCTCATGCAAAAAAGACTCGAAGATGCAACACAACCCAGCGTACACGTGTGGAAGTCCCCGAAACGCCCCTTCCAGAAGAACCTCGGCGCGATGGTGAGCCATTGCTGTCCCTTGGCTTCGAACCTCGATCGCCGGCTTCCTCTCCCTTCTGCCTCGTGTCGTGCGAGGCAGATTTGTTTATAAAAGTGACCAGGCAAGCCCTGCCTATTCCATGGTTGCGCCTGTTACCGCCGACATCCAGCGGATGTCCAACGCGCGATATTTTTCGACAAAGGAAATGAAGCGAAGTAAATGAGGTGGTGATAGATACATTTCGAGCCCCGTTGCCTGATGAGATCGACGCGACATCCAGAGTGTGATGACGATCAGATGTGTACGGCCGTCTGAAGAGTGGTACCGAGTTGATATATAGGAACGGAGCGCCGGTCTATGATGCCGTTGTTTTTTGTTTTCAATGTATCGGATTTAGGTAGATTAGACATAGAAAATATTATCATTGCCTTGATTGGTGCTGCACATTTGCGCAAAAAGCCGCTCATCATGGCGGGTGAGCGGCGACGACCTCGGGGCCATGGAGGTGGGGAGTTCTGGCATCCACTGGGTATCTTGAAAAAAGTAGCAGATATTGCCAGCCCGCAAAAGAAGTGGCCTCGGGTCGGCAGGAGGTTGTGTGGCAGGTATGCCATCGTGTGAGTTAAATCGTGGTCGCAAAGCTTGCGCTCATGCTTCAAGGCAGGTCGCGGCGGCGGCTCGGGTCGTGCGGGGGGAACTGGTGATGCCTTGCGTTTGCGTTGGCCTGTGCCGCGAGGTACTCCGCGGATCCAGTCTGGCGACCGGGCTGCTCAGCAGGCAACTTGGTGTCGTCGCGTCGTTGAGGAGCTGCTTGACGGGGAGGGGGTGCGCTGCTCGCCGAAGGGCTGGGCATTCCAGGAACGAGGTCGGTGACGGCCTGGGCAATAGACTTGATGACATATCCCCGAAGCTCGCGGTCCTCGCGGCTATCCTCCTTCTCGAGTCTGAACTTTTCATCCTTGTTCATGTTGCCGCGACGCAGGCCTCTAATCTCGTTCAGGATGTAGAGCAGGACCTCTTCGGGACATCTGTTGCGCTCTGCACAGAAATCGCTCTTGCGTACGTATCGGCGGGTGACATCGGTGGCGCCATCGATAGAGAAAGCGATGCAGTAGGACATCTTCTTACCCCAGCCCTCGGTGTAAAGGCGCGGGTTGTCCCATGCCTCCTCACAGGCGTCGACGTGGACCCATCGCTTCTGGTGCTCGGAGTACACCTCAGTCCAGACGTGGTCCTCTGCGTTCCAGATCCAACGAACTCTGCCTCCCATGGCACGGCAAAGCATGCTGAAGCAGTTCGCCCACTCTCCAACACGTCCTCTGCGGGTATGCAGTAGTCTCCAAACATCGCCGTACCTGGGGAATCTTTCGTAAGCGCCGCAGTCTCCGGCTGAGCATTTGTAGAGCTCGACTCGAAGGGCACCGCATGCACTCTCGTCGGGCGTCGGGGGCGTCATGCCTTGGGCGATTGTGGGCGAAAGGCATACAGGGCACGGGGGGTTGTTGACCCAGGTGAAGAATGATCGCTTGAACCATCTGAATCGACAATTAGACTGTGTTCAAAGAATCCAAATGGAAACATCCAGCTTACCTCAGTAGTGCGCGGATAACGCAATCTTGGTAGCCCCAAGTGGCTTTGCGTCCATCTCCCATACTCTCAGCCTCGGCCTGCATCACTTGGCACTCCTCTTCCGCCTCGCCGTATATCCGGTCGAGGGGTATGCACTGCAGAGCCTCGTCCAACAAACCAGGGTTTTCGTACTTTGTCGGAGTGAGAGAGAGACTGATCATCAGGTTGCGGAATTTTTGTGAATCGCGGTCGTGGGCGGCGGGTGGTGTGGGAATCTTGGGAAGGTGGCGAGAGTAAGCAGGTGGTGTCGGCGGCATTGGTGTTGAGCTGTGTGAAGTTGAAGGTCGACCGGGACCGGGTGATGCGAGACCACGGAGGTTGGCACTGCTTGCGCTCTCTCTGGGTTGAGGAGTGCCTTGGCGAGAGGTAGTTCGAAGTTCGGTCATACGCTTGTCACGAAGAAGTGACTCGAACTTTACCCTTAGGTCGCGAGCCCACTCTTCGCCGTACTCTCCATCGCCGTTCGGGGGGCCTTCGCCCGGGGGGTAACCGTGGCCGTCCATCTCAAAGTCGTCGGTGGTTAAGTGGATGCTAATGTTGAGAGTGTCGAAGAAGGGAGGAGAAGAAACGGATAGAGAGTCTTCGACGGAACTCTCCCGGTGGTCGTCGGGTAGTTGAATCGTATTGGTGTCAGATCAGGTCGGCGAGATGGGTTGACTTAAAGAGTGGAAGTCGTCGTCGTCGAAATTGTTAGTCGTCGAAGGCTGCGCAACTGCTGTGTCTTCCAGTCGGGCTTGGAGCTGCCTATGGTGTTGTTCCCAAAGCCGGGTTGCTTCTCGTCTGCTAGTTGGAAGAGTCGAGGCTCGGCACTGTCGAGAGTTCCTGAGCCAAGAGTTTCTAGCTTGGACTTCCGGGTCGGTCGGGAGTATTTCAGGCGTCGGTCATGAGGGTGAATGCGAGTCCCAGCGAAGCGATCGTGGCCGCTACGGGAGAGTATTTGTTGGTTCGCAAGATTCCGTGCCTTGTCGTCGGTAGAAATCGAGAATCGAATTTCAGAAGGCGAGTGAAGTGCGGTGTCGAGAAGGAAGGGATGGGATGGGGGGGATGGGGGTGTTGAAAGGGTTGGTAGCGGGCGGAGAGGAGGGTGCGATTGGGGAGTGGGCCGCCAGGGGAATTGATGGGAGCAAAAGAGCGGACGTAACGTACGCCAGCGGTATCCGTAAGGTAGCGAGCAAGCGTACGTAGGTAGGTAGAGGTGGGAGAGAAGTTGCGTTGCGTTGCGTTGCGTGTGCTGCGTCTGCGTAAGGCGTAAGGTGGAAGAGAGGAGTGAGGAGTGAGAGAGAGGCAAGGGAAGTGGAAGGGGTCAAGGTCCAGGTCCAGGGGGGGAGGGGTGTGTATTCAGAAGAGTAGACTTTTGGACACGCAAAGGTGACAGAAAAAGAGGCAGAGAATGGTAGCGAGAAAGGAAGAGATGTGAGTGTGTGAGGCAGAGAGAGAGAGAGAGAGCGAGACTGTGAGAGAGGCACAGAACAGAGGGGGGAGTGTACGGTGGGAGCGGGAGGAGTGCGAAAAGCAACAGAAAGCGTACGCACGCCGCTCTCTGGCTGGCTCCTCATGGGCGGTTTACGCGTAAGCTGTGCAACTCGGGCCAATGGCAGGGGCCAGATCGCTCCAGAGTGGATCCCGCTCAATCCGCCCCGGCACGTACCACGACTCCGTCTTTTCTGTCCCAAGTGAGCAAGAGCAATCCAGAGACTGAGGGCAGTGTGCCTTCCCTCTCTCCTTCCTGTCTGCACCTCGTGGATGTACTGTACCTCGTGACATGTATCTTTTCTAACCCTTGTATCTAAGTACCGTATCCATCTTACCTAAGGGATCACGAGTCTCGTGAGCCAATCACAGCCATCTCACTCCTTGCTCTTTTCTCCATTTTGGCGGATTCTCTCGCTCACGTACTCCCGTACTCCCGTCCCCCCCCCGCCACTGGCCAACGACAACACTCAATCATCAGTCAGACGGCTCTCTTTCTCTCCAGACTCCCAGTCACCGTGTCCTATGGCTTCACCCTCGACAAGCACCTGGTCCGGCTACTAGTGACGAATCCTGAATAGAGCCGGTCTACCTTACGTACTGCCCTGTCGCCGTCGCGAGCTTACCTATCCAACGTCCTCCCGTCCTCCTCCCACATACCTTTCTCGCGCCAAGCCCTTCTTGGGCTGTTCAGAGGGGCACAATTTCGAGCTGCGACTCTTTTGCGGTCCTTTCACATCCTTTGCTCTCGTTTGTGCCAAGGCTTGCGTTGCTCTAGCCTCGACGGAGTGCCCTCTGCAGGCAACAATTTCGAGAAAAAGCCAGGCAACGGCGACGCAATCCTCCCCGGTGACGACGGCCGAACGGTCCCTGGGGGCGGAGAAGCCCCCCTTCCGTATCCAACCTACGCAATATACCGACTTGAACTCTGGAGACGCTGAAATTACACTCACGGTTTGCTGGTGACGATTTACGATAGTTTACCTGCTCGTAACTCAATTGCGAATCCGAGCGAGGCTGACGACCTGCGACGACGATGGCAATATTGTTTCTTCTTCTTGGCACCCGTTCTACGGGTTGTGGGCGAGAGAGGTTCATCAGATGGACATGATGAAGCGGAAACAAGCAAAGAAACAAACACCAACCTGAGAACACCCACAGTCTGCTGTCCACAGCAGCTCCATGAATGCAAACCAAACATTGGAGATTACTAGTAGGGTACGAATACATACGACAAGCACGTTGTAAGTGCGGACCAGATTTTCACCGAATTCCCATCCGCATCCGCGAATACCATCACTTACACTCGGATACAGTACTCCCAGCTAGTCCATTCACCTCGAGAATGCAGACCACACCACACGGCAACGAGGACGGACATTCAAAGGGGACAAGCCTCACTGTCGCACCCGATGTACCGGTACCTCTCGCTTGTACCTAATTAAAGGTTCTGTCACTGGCCAGCGCCAGATCCCACCTCTCAACCTTAGTCGAGTGGGCACCGCATCCCTCCCCTCCGTGCCCTCCACTCCTCCAATTCCTCGCTCTTACGGTTCACCCTGGCACTCTTGGAGAGGGACGACAGAGGCGTGAGGTCTAAGGAGTACCTCTCACACACACCCGCCCACACACTTTTCTCACTCTGACGGGTCTCTGGCAGCCCCAAACTGTGATGACGAGGCGTGGCTGAGGTCTATTTCCAGTATCTGCCCCAGACCAATCTGGGCTGCCCGCCAAGACTTTTACGCAAGTGTCGGCGGAAACAAGACCCCAGATTGGTCCCCCTCGTCCCAGATCTGTGGCTCAGCCGGCTCCCCAAAGCCTCAAAGCCTCACTCTCAGCACCGCTTTCTTGTTGATTGCCCGCCGCAGCACAAATCACCTGTGGCAGTGGTAGTGGGCAGCCAGCAGCAACCAGCAGCAGCAGCAAACCATAGTCTACCTAGTACACTATAGACACTTACTACACGCACGGCGCCGCTCTGTTCCCCCCTCCCAGGCACCTCTTTAGGCACTCTGAGACAGCAAGACTCGACGCTCTCTTCCGTCTGTAACTGAACCAGAACCTTGGGGAGGGAAGAGGCCCACGGAAGGCGGCAGCTCCGGCGCCAGGCGGCTGCCGGCCGTGGATGATTACGACGACGATGAGCACTTGCTGCCATCCGTGCCAGTTGTCGACACTTTCAGCATCTACATCCGTACATAGTATCCGTACTAGGTATTGATTTCTCGCCAGCCTACGCGGAGGAGCCGGGGATGCGTCGATGAAGCAGGACTTACATGCTACGACTCTAATTGTACAACCTATCCGAGTCCCGAGCAATGGAGGACCCATAATGTCATGAGAGATCGATCATGTCACAAAGGACCGGTACAACACGGTTGAGAAAGGATGGCGATGACAGTGGCCGACTGTCACTCTAATTTTCCACTTTGCGCTCTCGCGCCCGGCAACTACGTCCAGAAACAGCATCCTTCGTCGCCAATCACTCGCCAGTCCACCTCATCATCTTCGCCGCTGCACATCATTACCCTCATTGCGCACTAACCAATCTCCCATATGCACCTCAGAGGCCAAAAAGTTCTTTGATGGGGTTAATCAAATCAACCACGCCGCCACGACCCTCCCGCTCACGGTCTTTTTGCAAAGACATGCTAAATTGCCCGACAGGCAGCGCGACATTTGCATCCGTCCACGAGGATTCGCCATGTGAGACCAGCTCCGACCATCAAACCAACGGTCACTTCAGACTGGCGCCAACCGCCAAACCTGTACTTAGTATCCCGTGATAAGGGGAGTTTGCTCCAGTATCGCCTAGTTGCACAGTAATGCCAATTTCTTACTGGAGGACTGGTTCGTCGCCGGCTGTGGCACACCATCTCGCCTCGCTCCTTTCGCGTCTCTCTCGGCCTTCTGGACCCCTAAAACTTTGTCTCGAGAACCTGGGCAGCCAGGTTGTCCTTATGGGTGAACCGACCTGGTCCCGTTTCGTCGTCGTCCTTGACCTCAAATTCTCGCCTGTGGCTAGTGTCATCCAGAAACCCCCCAGGCCCCCCCACCCATGGCGACGACGACTCAATTCCAGCAAAACCAGAAAAAGCTTCAACAGAGTGCGGCACCTTTAATTCGTACTCTCTTTTCTTCCACCCAAGCTCCCATTGGTCTTTAGCTCCCATCGGCAAAGGCGCCGCAGGGGCTTGACGACTATCTGCACTCTATTTCAGTCAGGTACGCGCTCGAGAAGTCGGATGTATTTGGGTCCTCCCAGTTGTCAGAAACACCCCGGCCTCAAGGTTCTGCCCCATTCGCCTCCCACTCAGCCTCGTTTTCCCCTCCTGGTCCCGGTCTCTACGAAGGGCACTTCGCCTATCCAATTTAGCTGGCCACGTTTCCCCCGATCCCCGCATGTGGTTCCTGTTCTCACGGACTCGACTCGTACGAATTGTGCATGGCGGAGGCAAGGTGGTTGGCCTGATGAACGACTGTAGCCTCGTCTGTAGGCGGCAAGCCGTATTACCTTATCGACACCCGTCTTTCGGACAAACTTCATAGGCGACAACCTCTTGGAGCTTCTTCGGCGGGCCAGGTCTTCCCGAAATCTTCTAGCGGCCGCCCTGAACCATGATTGATAGACTCTCCAATCCTAAGAGATCCTCGCCCGATCCAGGTCTGATCCCACGTCAAATCCTCCTGTCTGTTACGTGTGCTTGCGTAAACAGGTGGGCTCGTCAATCGTTCTCGCAAACTCAAATGTTCACAGGCCTGCAGCGGTACAGACTGCTGCTATCGTCTGCGGCATGCCAACGTCTCGCCCCTTTAACTCGACTCGCACAGGCTGGACGAATTGATTGACTTTGATGAGACGAACCAAGCAAGTTGGTATTCCTCAGACGGCATCTTGATGAAGACAATCATCCTCAGGCAGATGGATGACGAGTCAACGGGCGACGTGCTAGAGCAGAAGCCCAAATGGCGTCCGTGACTCCGTACGCCGCAAATTGTACCCGCCCGGCGCCATCAAGCCCGATTCTTACCATTCTGGCCATGCTCGAATCTTGGCGACCTCTCCGGCTGGGCATATTGATACTATCGCCAACAGCAGCAAGGATATCGATATCTGTTGCGGTTTGCGTCCCAACGATTCCAAATCTCACGGTCGTCCTTCTTGGGGACCCGTTCTCCAGGTTAAACTCCCCAGAGCCTGGAACAGAGGACCTGATCGACATCCACGATGGCTTTCTTTGGCACACAACTTCTGGGTGCGTGCCCGATGCGGCGACCCCCCCCTTGACCCTGGGGGCGTGGGCCTTAGCGGCTCAGTGACGCGTCATCCACCTTGTCTCACATCGGCGCTCCAATGGTGGCTTGCGTGTTGTTCCCAAACCCGTTGCCACCCCACATCAGACTGCACTCCTTTCGTCTGCCACAACTTCCCACAAGGTCGTAGACAAGCGACTCTGCAATTCTCCATAATGCCTTATTCACAAATTAGAGAGCAAAACACCAGAGCTTCCAGCGAGGGGTGGGCACGGAAACACCTCATTACCTACTGGGCTGCCACTTTACCTACAGGTGCCAAAGCTTCCTGGGGCTCAGGAAACCTCTCATTCCATCAGTCCACATCGGCTTTCGGCAGAGTTGCCAAGGGGGCTTGCATCGTGACCAGCCAATTACACTTCTCCCACCTCCCGTCTGCAGAGTTCGGACCTTTCATATTTTCGTTCGGGCTGGTTGGTGTTTTGAGGAATTGAATGTGTGCGGAATGCTTTTAGTTGCTCAGATGGTCGACCTCTCTTCAAGACATGAAGACATGGAAACGAAACGTCTCAGTGGAAACACCCAGTTGGATAGGCTGTTGTAACGTGCCGCCAGCGGGAAGGTTGCACGATGAAGGCATTTCATTCCATAATGGGACGAACGAGTGCTAACGACATCGAAAGTCTCTTATGGCCCTCCCGACCCTGTGAAGACATAGGCATCGAGTTGTACCTGGTCGAGAGTCGGCATAACCCGATGGAACCGGGGACCTGATTGGATCGTCCTCATCCCGACTGAGAGAGCCGGACTCCGATTTACGCGAACTTCAAAATGAGAAGGGCTACGAATCCCTCTTCCTAGCATCCTGCCCATCAACCCGGCCTTGTCACGAGTGTGCAAGATCGCGACTCATGCTCTCACAAGACGTGTGGTTTACTTCCAGCACTCTCAGTTCCAGCACATTCAAATCATATTGGACTCCGCCCCGGGCTGCGTATTCGATCGTCCTCTTGGCCCCCATTTTGCCCCTTCCCTTGACCTGTGAAACCGGGTTGGCCATGATCCCAAATGTCGAGATGACGAACCATTGATTCGTCCAAGGTTTCGTGCCTCTGAATATTCGTTGCCTTTTCGTTTCCCCTTCACCGCTGCCCGCAGGCGCCCCGCCCCCAAGTTTCCGGGTGCCCTTTTGCATTCGCAATTACACGTTAGCCGCGCTTCAGATCCTTTCCGGATAAACCAGCCTCGGGATAGTCAAGCCACATCACTTATCGCTCAATCACCCTCCGTGACTCGACGAGAGGAACAAACGGCGAGACAAAGCTCTGTCTACAGATGCCGTTGTCGTCGAACTGCTCTGTATTTCTCTCGGCCCTGCTACCCAGGCTCCCGGGGCTACTTGCGTGGTCTGACCCGGTCCATCGCCGTTTGTACACAAGGGAGGGGGGGCGGCCAAAAGAAACCTCGAGCGGGACGCGCGTACCCTGGACCCCCTTCCGTCCCTCGCCGTTCCCCCCATGGAGGCAGATCAGACTCGAGAAGGACGGCGACCGTCTAGACAATTTGGGCTAGTGTCATTCGATGCCCGCCCTCTAAACCTTTCTCAATCGCCTTGCTCGCTCTTGTCCGCAGGCGAGGTATTAAGGTATTGGTCTCTTTGGACAAAGGAGGGTGCCCTGGGCAGGGCAATACAACGAATCCCGGTGGGATATCTGGGCCAACCTCTATCCAGAGCCCCAGTTCTTTTTCATCCGGTCTTTTGGTTTTGATCTTGCCGAATATGCTAATTGAAGCTGGTTGATAGGTTAGTTACCTGTGGCCTCGTCCGGGGGTTGGGCGTATATTACACCTGGTCCTTTACCGAGAGACTTCGAGAGTATGTCTCTGTGTTCGTACGGGACGGCGGTGCCGTTCGGGGCTCGGGGGGACTTTGTTGGAGGAAGAATGGGAATCCACTCAGGCCACGACGCCAAGCGGATATTGGACCCTCCATCCCCCTCGCCCCCGTGTTAGAGGGCCGACGACAGCAACGTCAAATTGAGTGAGGCTCTTTCTTTGCGTCTGACTCTTGCTTCTTGTCAATGTCAGCACTGCAGCAGCGTGGTCAGGTCCAGCGCGGCTTTCGCGTGTAAGTCGTACACAAGCCTCGTGTCACGGGCAGAGTGATCTGGTGTTTTGAGATTGGAAGATGACGCACACTCGTGGGCAACGGGTCGTGGGGGAACGTGGAGGAAGACCGAAGTCTGTCTTCCTTTCTCGGTGCCTTGTCCTACGGCCCCCTTACCCTTGCCTGTCGGACTGTCGCCGCTATGATCTATCCTGTCCATCGTCATATCCCTCTTCAGGCTTCGTGGGGTTCATGACCCGGCGACGCTGGACGCAGGAGTAGACTCCGGCTGGCGGGGGTTAGAGAGACACGGCAAGAAGCGAGGCTATCAAGGCGTCAAGGTTGGTCGAGTGGCCGACGTTTGACAGCATGGCGTGAACAGATGGAGACAGAGAGGGAGGGAGAGGCTTTGGCACTCCCCGACAGGGTTGGCCTCGACGGCGAGGTTGAAGCTTAAACTACGTAAGCCTGGTTTGGTTTCTGGTTTCTAGCTTTGACTTGGTGTCGGGCTACGCGACTCTGGCCCCATCTGGTGTGTCCTCGATCCCGATACCCGTGGCGTCGATAACATGAGTTTTGGCTTTCAATACCGGATGGCATGTAGGAAGTGGGAGAGCAAGGGAAACTGGGCTTGTCTTTTGCCTTTTGGGACGGATAAGGATTCTGGATGACGCTTTGCTGGCGAGTATCAAGCAGACGAGCAACAGAGGATGAGGCCCAAGGAGTGCGGACGGTCAACCCATATGCCGGCTCCTCCAGGTGTCCTCGATGGCCTCACTTGTGAGCTTCTTGACGCTTTAGGTGGCCAACTCAGCAAGCATAGTCGAGTGACTGATGGACCCGAACAGCCTTACTGTTAGTCCGTCTTACAAGCCGGTCGGTGTGTTCACCTATCACGGCGGGTATGCGGGCACTTTCTCCGGGTGAGCTCTGCTTCTCTAGAGGCTTAGACGCGCGGTACGGGAGGAAGATGGGCCGAGAGTGAAGCCATCACGTACCTTCTCGCTACTCTATCCTTGCCAAACTCGGGTCCTCTAGGCCTAGCGTCTACGGATACGGATACCTACATCATATGGGCTATGGAGTATGGACTATGGAGTAGGAAGTACGGATGCTTCCACCTCGCTCTCGTGTTGGACTAATGCTGAGGGCCACTCGTTTGTCGTCTCGCTACTACACCCCACGTCACGAAGGGTGGAGAGACTAGAGGCAGGCAGGCAGGCTAGGAGGTGGAGGGACGAATATCCGTAAGGTCGCACGGTCATGTAGGCGACGCCGAGAGAGGAACGGTAAAACGGGGATCCTTGCCCTGGTCCTGGACCTGAGCGTGGTTAGGTAGGTAGGCAGCCTTGCCAGGTCGACGTCGAATAGATATTGGATGGTAGACGACAACGGCTGTGCGGCATGGGTAATGCGAAGGTTTCTTCGTTTGTTGTTAGGCGAAGTAGGCGATGTGGGCAATTTACGGATGTGCGAGACAAGCTTTTTCTCGCTTGGTGTTTTGGGAGGTAGGTGGTGGTGCCCATATTCCGAGGATGGCAAATACGGATTGACTTTCCGGCGCGAAGGGAAAGGTGGGAGAGTGTTTCGGATCTCTCTATGTTTGATGGAGTCGGTATCCACGGAGACTAGCATGGAGGTTTCTGTAGGGGTGATGTGGTGAATTGATGTGTTGAGTTTATCTACATTGGTGTTGTGACGTGCGTCTATGTTTACGCGGAAACACTATCTCGATATCGTGATATTTGATGCGTGTGGATGTGGTGTTTAGTATTTAGTGTTTGGCATGTAATCACCAGATATTCAACTCTTCACTTCCCCCGCACCCTTTGTCTATCAAAAGACTTGTGAATCTAACATCTGAAATATTGAAACTAAACTTGACTTGTGTATCTGTACCCCGTCCTTATCCACATACACATGAAGAAGGGCAACCTGAGTAGAAGCGAAGAGAAGACAGGTACACAAGAACTCAACCAATAGAGCAACTAGTTCGCCAAACAATACGTGTATTCCTGTCGTTGTCTGACGAGTCCTTGGCTTGGCAGTCTATGTCGAATCAAGGCTAGGCTCGTAAGCTTATACCGTACAGTCCTATCCGATCTGGTCGCTGCTTCACTGCCAAGACATACTGACGACGAAGGAATTGCGCGGCCTATATGACTTCCTGCTTACGCTGCAAAGAAGCTACCCATACGTTTCTTGCATGCCCTTATTCTCGTTCTGATGTTGCCTTTTCTTTGTTACGTAGAGTATCTGCACACGCAGTACCCTTGACTCTTCAACTACCGCGTATCCCTCGCTGCTCTCCCTTCCGTCGCCGGGGCAAACTCAAGGACCCCTCTGATATCAAACACCAGATCATTCGGGGAACCTATCAAGACATATCGGCCGGTCGTCATGGTGTCTATGTAAGATGGAAGAGAGACAGAGAGAGGCAAGAAGCAGGATTGAGCAAACCAACCCACGAAGACTAGTCGAAGCGAGTGGCATAGGCAATATGAGAGAGAAAATGTAAAAAAAATAAAAAAGTCCCATCTACATCCATTCGATGCTATACTTTTTCAAGTCTACCTCAAGTACCCTTTACACAAGAAAGATTTTCAGATCCCAGGAACAAGTAGCGCCGAAAGAGAACCGAGATAGGTACCTAATGCGACATGTGCAGACTAAACTTGGAAGCTTGGGCGGTACCCTCGCTGAGTGAGTCGGGAGATGGGTGTAAGACGACGAACTACTGCCTGACTGAATATCTTCAGACCAACAGTGGTGGCTCGAGGGAACCACACGGCCCAACGTGTCAACGTCCACTCTCCCCCTTCGTCCACCGGACCTAGTCCGTCCAAGCCTAATTCCATCTCTTAACCGTTTTTTTTTTCAACGTCCACTAAACACAAGGTACCTCAAACAGAGACAATCATCCATCCCCCTTTCACCTCTCCCACTCGTTGGCACCAAAGTATCTCGCAGGGAGATCCACCTCCCAAATAGGCCTCTCGACAAGAACAGCCTCAAGCGAGGGCGTCTCGCCCTTCTCCCCGTCGGCTCCGGCTCCCGCAGCGCCAGCAGCGCCGGCAAGGGGCGCTATGCCCAAGATGGGACGGTACTTGTACGTGTACCACCACCTCGTCTTTCCCTCGGCGCCGGCCTCCGTCTGCGTCTCGCGGTTCCGGTTCCGCAGGGCCGCGAGCTCGCCGCCCTCGCTATCGCTGGCATTCTCCCGGTCGTTCTCGTCGTCGGAGTCGCTGGATTCAGCGCCGTCAACGTCCATGGCGTCCTCGTCCTTGGCAGGGGCGTTTTTCTCAATGTCGTCCTGCCATTCCTTGCCGCCGGCCTTGGAGCCGACGAAGCGGTCGACTTGCTGCGGGACGATCGCGCCGACTTCCATTCGGGCTCCGGCGCCGCTTTCGGGGCCGCCTCTGCGCTTGCGCTTCGTGCCGGCCGCGTGCGGTACGAGGGCGCTGGTGGGGTCCTGGTCCGCTGAGCCCGAGGGGATGCCGAGGTCTTGGGAGAGGTCGAGCATGAAGAGGAAGGAGACGCCGTAGATCCAGATGCGGGGGCCCTGCCAGAGGAGACCCTTTGCCAGGTCGCGGGTGTCGCGGATGGTGGCGGGGAGTCTGGAGATGGGGTTGCGGCGGGACCACGAGGTGAGGGAGCCGGCGACGGGGTGGAAGGCGAGGATGTGCCACGCCGTCGTGACGGCCACGAGGGTGTAGTCTGTCGTCGGGGCGCCGTCGGTGGCGGCGACGGTCTCGTCTGAGAAGGAGAGCACCACGGGCGGCGCGGGGAGTCTGGGGATGAGGGCTGCGCGGGGGTTACGAATCCAGCTCTCGGTTGAGGAGGTGTCGTCCTCGTTTGACGAGTCCTCGCTGTCAGAGTCCGATGACGCGGCTTCGTCGTCGTCTTCGTCTGAGGTGGTGTCCTGCGGGTTTCCGAGGACCCAGGTGTCGATGTAGCCGGTCAGATCCGCGGCTGCGAGCATGCGGCTGTCGGGCGAGAAGGCGAGCTGGGTGATGGTCCTCTCGTAGTTGCCGAGGCCGGCCTGGGGCTGCTGCTTGGAGGTCTTGCGGTCCAGGCGGCGGACGACGCGAGGCTTTTGGATGGTGATGGTGTTGTCGTCGTCGCTGCGGATGACCTTGGCGATGAGGACCTTGGATCCCTTTTGGACGGCGGCGATGTAGCTGCCGTTGGGCGACAGAATAATCTTGCTGGCGCCGTTTGAAAAGGTCTTGGGCACGGCGACGGAGGCGAGCTTCACGTCCGAGGGCTTTGTGGGGTTCTGGTGCTGCAGGTGGAAGGCCTTGACGTCGGTGCCGGTGGCGGCCACGAGGAATGAACCGTCCGCGGTGATTGCGGCCGAGGTGATGTTGGACTCGCCCTTGACGAGGATGGTCTTGAGGAGCTTGCGGTTGTTCTCGAGGTTCGCGTCTGCGTTGGCCTCGGCGCCGTCCTCGCCGTAGAGGCCGTCGAAGGACTTTTGCAGCTTCCAGATGTGGATTTCTCTGTCCCACCAACCCACGACTAATCTTGCTGCCGGGGCACTGGTGAGAGGCGGTGACTGGGGAAGACTAGAGAGGGTTCTGTGGTTCTCGCGGCCGAGCTCCTTGAAAGGAAGGACGACGGGGGAAGCGTCAGGGCCTTGGGAAGCTAGTTAGCAAGCGCAAAACGCATTATGAGAATGGGATATCATACCTCCTGAAATAACAACGCTCATCTTGTTGCTCTCGAAAGAAGCCATGGCCTTGACGTCGTGCTCGTGGTACTTTCTGCTCCAAACCTTGCCCCATCGGGCGCCTGAAGCACCAGAGGTCTTCTTGTACAAAACGGTACGACGGTCCATGCCACCGCTCATGATGGCGCTTCCGTCAGCACTGGTGGCAAGGCTGAGAACGTCCTGCTTGTGGCTCTGGATGCGCTGCATCTGCGTGTACGTCTTGCCGTCCCAGATACAGACCTGGCCGGTCGAGTCGGCCGAGACAATATCCCCGGAAGGCAGAACCTTGACGCTCCAGACAATGATGTCCTTGGCGCCTCCAGCCAGATCGGCGCCGAGGGTCATGGTCCGCACCTTGTTGCCGTTGCGGGTATCGTAGGCGCAGATGGTGGAGTTGGAGCAGCCAACAACGACGATGTGGCGCGACTGGAAGGCAACGCTGACCATCTGGACCTTCTTGCTGGGAGACTTGACAAGCATACGCTGGAAGCGCAGGTCGTTGTCTTCGATGGAGTATATGGCGAGCATGCCGTCAATGGTACCAGCGACGAGACGCTTGACGGGATCGGAAGGGGAGGCGGGAGGCTGGGCAGCGAGGCACCAGATGTCGCCGTGCTGGCCGCTGGCGTGGCGCATGGGGCGGCCGGTCTCGAGGTCCCATTCGGTAACGGCGGAGGTGTATCCGATGCTGAAGAGACGCGAGGTCGAGTTGGCGTCGGGATCGTTGGCCCAGACGAGGCCGTCGACGGAGCGGTCTGAGCCGGAGCGGAGGACGGTCTCCTGGAGCCAGGAGCCGCTCAGCGGGTTCCAGATCTCAATGTCGCCATTTGCGCGACCGACTGCGAGACGGGTGGCGGTCGCTTGGGCCTTTGAGCGGGTGGAGGGGTGGGAGAAGGCGAGGGCGTTGATGGCGGAGGGCGGGTAGGGGACGAAGCGGCAGCGATGGAGGTCCATTGCGAAGGGAACCGTGGGTTGGCCTCGAGGCCTTGCGATCGTGGGTTCCGGTGGTCAATTGGTAGTAAGATTGATCGGCCCTATCGATCTCGCGAGGAGCAGCTGTTGAAAGCAAGCTCTTGGGGTTCGGCGTGGTGGTGGTGGTGAGGCTGGCGAGGTTTGGCGGGTTGCAGCTTGTCTTTTTTTTCCTGCGACCTCTGCTCGTCCTGCTTTGGCAAAAATAAAATAAAAAAAATCCACGGCTGCCAAAAAGTTTTGTCGGCGGTCGGAGGATGCAAAAAAATAATTAAGGTGTGGTCTGTGCGCGTCGTGCCCCTCCACCCCGCTGGCGGCACGCATCTGAGAGGACGAGAGCGCCAAGTCGCATCTCTTGAGTCTTGATTCCTGGAGGAGTTGGTTGCAAAGTATGATGCTGATAATTCTACCTACATGATGCTCAGTAAGGTATATATCTATAATTACTTTCTTTCCGACTACAGGAGGTACATTTGTTATGTTGCTTCATATGTAAGGTCTTACACCTCACTCCGCAAAGAATGCACTGCTATTGCTGCTTATGTCATACTCTCGCTTACATAAGTCTATCGAGGTCTATTCGAGCCACGGCGTCTTCCGCAGCGGCAGTCCAGAGAAGCACCCATTATTGGCTGCAAACATGGCTGGACCCTTTTCATCTGCAAAGGCTAAGGTGATGACTGCGCGCCAGTAAAATGCAACGATGGTTGCTGCTTGTTCTACCTTAGTCGTGGGAAGCGCGGGACCCGTCGAAACCGATGCGCCGGCCAACTCCGATGGTTGTCGTACTTGCGCTCTTTGCTTTGCACTCGACCTGGATATGTTTCGTGTCGTACCTATCATTTGGTACTTGGTCAGTATGGTCATGAATGAATACCCAACATGTTCAATATGGTAAACATAGGTATCTTAGTAGACGTGCCAAGTGGGAAGTCACTTACCTTGATGGTCCCAATGGAAGTTGGAACTTTCAGGGATCCCTTGGCCCTTTTTTGCAGCCCCTCATTCCTTGTCTCCGAGTTGAAACTGCGACAACTAAAAGTCGCATGGGAACTTTGGCAACCCCTGCTCTCTTGCTCATCCGCTCGCCCATCTGACAGTGTGAATGCAAACCGACTGCGTAAGGTAAGTCCATGAGTGTGCCTTATCAATCAGCTTCCGTCCCGTCACATTCCTGGGCATGAAAGCTTGCTGGTTTTAGGAGTGTCGTGCAGCAGCTGCCAAAAGTCCCACAGATTCGTCATCCTCCTCTTTCACAAGTACACAACCCCTCCCCCTCCCCCTCCTCCTCCTTGTTCCGAGCTTTGTCACGATCGCGCCGTTGTGACACGCGCATTCCGACCTCGCCTGCAGACTCTTTTTTTTTTCTTCTGCCAATCTTGCGTTGCAACCAACTCAGCCCTTTTTTCTTCTTTAATTGCATCGCATTGCAACCGCGACACCCACATTGCAGCGATTGCGCGGAATCCAGCCACCACCTCCACCACCACCACCATCGACACACCACTACAATCCGCGATCATGGATTTCAACAGCTCGTCGCCTTTCCCCGAGGGCGTCATATCCTTCTTGGATACTGATCTCTATAAGCTGACGATGCAATGCGCCGTCTTCAAGTACTTCAAAGACGTCCCAGTATCCTATGCATTCACGAACCGCACCCCCGAGAAGAAACTCTCGAGAGCTGCCTTTAAGTGGCTCCAAGAGCAAATCCGAAGTGAGTCGACAGAGAGAGAGAAGCCCCTCCAAACCCCCACCTACGACTATCGAGACGCAAAATACCTGTGACTGACTCACCTCGCGCTGCACCTGAACAGAACTTGGCAACATCTCCCTCTCCGACGAAGAATACCGCTTCCTCAAGACGCACTGCACCTACCTGACCGACGAATACGTCCAGTTCCTCAAGGAATTCCGCCTGCGGCCGAGAGAGCAGGCCGTCGCGACCTTCCACCCCGTCGGCGACGACACGGGAGCCGACTCGGACATTGGCGACCTCCACGTCGAGATCAAGGGCGCCTGGCTCGACACCATCCTCTACGAGATCCCCCTCCTCGCCCTCACCTCCGAGGCCTACTTCCGCTTCATGGACACGGACTGGAGCTACGAGGGCCAGGAGGACCAGGCCTTCGCCAAAGGCATGCGCCTGCTCGAGGCCGGCTGCACCTTTTCCGAGTTTGGCACCCGCCGCCGGCGCGACTACCACACCCAGGCCCTCGTGTTCCGCGGCCTCGTCAAGGCGAGCAAGGAAGGGGAGAAGAAGGGCCTCAAGGGCAAGCTGACGGGGACGAGCAACGTGCACCTGGCCATGCGCTTCGGGATCCCGCCCGTGGGCACCGTCGCGCACGAGTGGTTCATGGGCATCGCTGCCATTCACAACGATTACAAGGCCGCGACGGAGCTGGCGCTGCGGTACTGGGTCGGCTGCTTCGGCGGTAAGCTCGGTATTGCGCTGACGGATACCTTTGGCACGCAGGAGTTTTTGAGGTCGTTCAGTCAGCCGGTACACGCTCTCGATGGCGACGAGAGCAAGTTCAAGACGGCGGACGGGAGCAGGCTGTTGACGTACGCCGAGCTGTTCCAGGGCGTGCGCCAGGATAGCGGCGACCCGGCGGATTATGTCAAGATGTTGCGGACGTACTACGACAGCCAGGGGATCAAGGATAAGAAGACAATGGTGTTTTCGGACTCGCTTGATATTGAAAAGTGCCTGGAGTACCAGGCCATTTCGGAGGCGGCGGGCTTCACGCCGACGTTTGGCGTTGGTACGTTTTTGACGAATGACTTCAAGCATTTGAAGACGGGTGCCAAGTCGGTGCCGTTGAATATTGTTATCAAGCTGAGCTCCGCCAACGGAAACCCGGCAATCAAGATCAGGTCAGTTCCATCCCTTGTTGCTTCTCCTACTGCAATTTTGGTGCCGTGTGCTAACGGAGACTGTCCAGCGACAACATTGGCAAGAACACCGGTGACAAGGCGACGGTGAACAAGGTCAAGGGCGAGCTTGGTTACGTTGAGAAGGAGTGGAAGGGCGGTGACGAGACCCAGCGTTGGGGCAAGGACGAAAGCAAGGCATAGATATGTGGCGAGTGCCACTTAGAGCTCGTCTGGCGACAGATTATGCAAGAGCCAAGGAGGGAGGAAGATATTGCAAGAAAGTACCTAGATGAGCATTACGAGACAAGGGTGGGAAGGCATGGTGGGAAGGCATGGTGGGATTGGAAACGCATTGATAATGACGGTAGCCGGTGTAGACCTCGCGAGATACCTATCGGATACATGAAGCAGTGGCATATGGCCAGCAGCATTGGCATTGGACATTTCTTCCTTCTCCGTCAGATGTGTGCTTCTTGGGAATAGCAATGGCTCGATATCTTTGTGGCCTGCTCGCTTCTGTGATGAGTGTTTGAATATGTCGACCACGAGCAAAGCAATAGACATGTGTGACCGATGCCATGAATTCCTCGGGGAAGCAAACTCAAGTTCAAGCTCTATCGTCTGACTTCTTGGCCATCTTACTGGTGTTTGTGTCTCGATAAATCCGGCCACCTGCTACTAACAGTAATAAGATGTACTACTCAGAGCGGAAAGTCGACGTGAGAGGGAAGAGTGCCTCCAGCCTCACTACGGGAAGGGAACGTATTACTTCCTCCTTAAATCCAGGAGCAAGGGAAGTTACTCCTAGGCGAGACACCTTCTTGCAATGAATGAGTTCAAGGCCAGGAAGGTCCCTTGACAAGATACCTGAGGCAGGTGAATATCATCCAGGAGCGGCCCCACCAGCACCTTCCCGCCTCCACGCGTCTCCTTCCTTCCAAGAAGGATGAGAGGGTACTTAGGGGGGCCTATTCGCCTTTCCTGTCACCAGCACCCCATCCGGCCATTTGGCCGGGTGGTTAGACTCTGACGCAGAGTCGATAGTAAATGAAATACTCCAATGACTTCCGTGCTGGAAACGAGGGGCGCGCTGTTCGAATCCGAATAGGGGCGTAAATTATAAGGTCAGTATCCCCCTCCATCCCTGTTTTTTTCTTTTTACTTCTTTTCTTCCTTTTTGATTTTCATTCCAGTGTTTTTGCGGCCGGACGTTAATGCTTCTGATGTCCCAAAATCTCAACGGAAAGGTACACACACACACTTAGGGGCTGGTTCTTGACTTGCCCAAATGGAAATGGTGAGCGTACCATGAAAAGATACAGGCAAGACTAGTTAAGATGCTCAATGTCAATACCTACAGGCGTACTATTCTTTCCCTCACATAGCTGCATAGAATAGAAGAGGACCATCCCCTCCTGCTCTGTTGAGCGTCTGACTGGAGGTCTGGAAGGCCCTCTCTCATTCTTTCTCCACCACTTGCTTCCTGCTTTTCGCCCCTTTGTGAAATGAGCAGTAGCGGTGCGCCCAACATGACGAACCGCATATAATCCCCGTATCCCCATCCCATCCCAACTTCAACCTCTTCTTCTCTTCCATCCACCTCGTTTTGATTTCATTCTCTCCAACACATCACACTCTCGCTTCAATTTTGGCTCGTTTTCTTGGAACCCAAGTTTTGGAACCTTCATTTCCTCGGGCAGTGCTGTCCATACAACACAGTCTCGTCATTCCCCTCATTCTATTCTCGGGCGTTTTCAGCAACAAAACACCATCATCATGCGGCTCCCTGGGCCCTCGATGCCCTCACAACGCCAAAGCCAGACAGCAGCCGGCATCGCTCTCGTCATCTTGGCCCTCTTCACTGCCTTTGCCGTGACCCAGGCTGTTCGACCATTCCAGGAAGAGTCCACCCTCTCTCAGAGGGACAACATCGTCCAGGCCAGGCAATTCCTTCCATGGATCTTTGGCGGTGGTCAAACTACCACCATTGCGAATCCTGCTCAACCCGCCATCACTACTCCTCTCCCTGCGGCTGCACCACCCACCCCTAACAACCAACAACAGCAAGGTCCTCTTGGCGGTGTCATTCCTCAAGTTGGCCATATCATTCCCAGTCTGCTCGCTTCTTTGACTTCAGCACTTGCAGCAGTGGTAACTCCGGTTCCATCTATCCTCAACCCTGGAAATGTCGTACCGGTTGTCACCAATGTTGCACCCGCGCCGGTTGTGTCCATACTCCAGCCTGGCGGCGGCCCCGTCATTCCAACAGCCATCCCGAATGTCGAAGGATCCAATGGTGGACTCCTGCCTCCGATCCAGAGTGCAGTCAACAGCATCGTCGATGTTGGTGGCTCCGCTCTACCTCTGCCTGCCGGGTCTGGACTGCCCGTGCCTCTTCCGACACAAGTCGTTGGCGGCATCCCGGTTTCTGAGGTCACTGCGGCTATTGGCAACGGCGCCTCCATTATCACCAATATTCCAGAAGTGCTTGTCAGCGTCGTATCCTCCATTGTCGGCCATATTCCCTCAGCTGTTAACAACCTTCCCTCACTGATTCCGGTATCTGACATCGTCGGTGCCACCGCAGTCGTCCCGGGCCTTTCGTCTTTAGTTGCAAGTGTCCTGCAGTCAGCTTCAGTCATTATGCCGCTTCCAACGACAGCTCCTCAGCTCCCTGAAGACTTGCCTACCGACGGAAATCTTTGTACTGGAGTTCTGTATGAGAGCGGAATTCCTACTTTCATTGCTGTTCCTTGCCCTAGGCAGTCTTCTCCTCCCACCACGTCGGCGGCGCCTTTGTCTAACGCCCCAGCTTCGAATTCTGCAGTCGTCCCAGCAAAGCCTCCTGTATCTTCTCAACCTGGCCTTTCCACTCCTGCAGCAACTCCGACAGCTGGACCTTCGCAGCCGCCTCCAACAGCATCGTCTCCGGCTGGTGACGCAAACGCTACTCCTCCTTCCAGCAATCCTACGACCCAAGCTGGAGCTGGAGGTCCTGGCAACAATGGCCAATCACAGAATACTGCTCCAGCAGGCCAGCCTCAATCACCTGTGCAATCTTCGAGTCCGGTGGATCCCAAGCCAGGTAAGAGACAGTCTATCTCGATTTGCACAGTGTACTGACTTGCTCCCCTAGCCAACCCTTCACCTGCTGCCACTCAAGCCCCCAACCAGGCAAGTAGCGGTGCAGGACATTCGCCATCGGCATCAGCTCCCGCAGCCAGCCCCCTAACCACGTTGACTGTCGCTGCCGGAACAGCTGTCTCCAATCCCAACGGCGTGTCAGCCAACAGCGGAAACGGACAGAGCCCTTCTCCGACGCCTCAGGCAGGCGGCTCGGTCTTCGGAGTTGACGAGGGACAAGATCCTTCCTCTGGAAACAACATACCACCAGGCACACCAGTCATCCCCATTTCCGATTGCCCTGCCGTTGTCCAATGCCCTGCATGCCCGGCTTCCCCAGCAAAGCCTCCTTCCGGCTCATGCCCTTGCCCTGGTCGAGGCTACTCTTGTTCAGAGTGTCTCAATGGATGGTTTTGTCCCCCAGAGGAAACTCCAATGCTGCCAGCGCCCTGCGGAATGGGATGGCCTTGTTACCACTGCAAAGGTGGCTGGTACTGTGCTCCCGACAGCAACAACATGGCACCCGCTGCCGCAAACGATCCTCCCGTCGTTGTGATCAAGACTGTGACAGCTTTTGTCGCTCCCCAACCTACTGGAGTCGGCAATGGTGGTACTGGAGACGGTGGAAACACCAACGGTTCTGGCAACAGTGGTAATGGCAACGGGGGCAACGGAGGCAACGGCAACGGCAACGGCAACGGCAATGGAGCGCCTGGCAACGACGACCCTGGCGCTGGCAATGGCGGCTCTCCGGCTGCATCTACGCCTTGCACGACGGCGAGCAATGGTCAGTACACCGGCCCTCTAGGAAATGGTGCCGGCTCGGCCCCCAATTCCAGCCCGGACAACTCTGGCAGCGGCAATGGCAATGGAAATGGTAATAGCAACAGTAGCGGCAACGGCAGCGGCGACGGGGACGCAGGCAACGGCAATCCTGGCAACCCCGCATCAACGCCTTGCACAACCACCGGTGGCCAACCCACGGATCCATCTGGGTCTGACGGTGGCTCTGGAGATGTTTCTGGAAACAGTGGTCCTGCAAACATCCCCGAACCACCGGCTGCATCTCCTGCTCCCCCTCCGTCCAATCCAAACCCTCCAGCTAGCCCTAACCAACCTCCCAGTCCCGTCTCCCCGGCACCTAACGGAGATCCTCCAGCTGGGTACGGTAGTTACCCTGCGAACCCTGCCAATGGTAACTCAAACAATGGATCTGGTAACGGCTCAGGCTCAGGTGCACCAAGCGGCAACGGAGCCCCTAGCAACACCGACCCTTCAATTCCAGGACCCGGCAGCAACGCAGGTGCAGGATCTGGCAACGCAGGCGCAGAATCTGGCAATGAATCTCCGGATAACCGTGAACCTCAACCCGCTCCTGAGGTTACTGGCTGGGAGTATCTTGGATGTTTCAAGGACTCTGCCGTTCGAACGCTCGATGGCGACCCATCCATCTATTTCACAGGGAGCATGTCCAATGAGAAGTGCATTGCACATTGTGGCTCGATGGGTTTCCAGCTCGCCGGCACGGAGTACGGCAAGGAGTGTTGGTGTGGCACTGCGTTCCAGCTGGCCGTACGCATCCCGGAAGAGCAGTGCAACGAAGTCTGCGATGGCAAGTCAACCGACATCTGTGGAGGTGACTGGGCTGTTACCGTTTACAGTCGAAGCGGCCGGGCTTTGAGCTTGCCGTCCGATGACGACGTTGCCAATGGCGCCGGCGGTGGCAACGGTAACGGCAATGGCAACGGCAACAGTGGATCCGGCACCGGAAACAATGGAGGTGCCGGCAGCCCACCTTCTGCACCTCAGAATCCTGCTCCGGGACCTCCTGCGGGACCTCCTTCCGTACCGTCTGCATCACCTCCTCAGACACCAGGTCAAGGTCAGCGTCCACCACCCCCGGCAGGAAATCCTCAAGACAGCAGCACTCCTCCTGCGTCTCCGAATCCTGCACCACAGCCTCAGATCGACATTGCTTCTCTCATCCAGAGTATCATCAATGCGCTGCCCAAGGCCCCCCCTGATGGTGCATACGGCAGCAGTCTTGGAGCAAGGGACTCTGGGTCGTCTGACAGCAATGGACTCGCGCTTCCCGCCAACTCTGCGGTTCCCGATAACAGTGCGGGAGGTTCGCCGATGATGGGTCCGGGTCCTATCAACCCTATGGAAGGACTCAGCCGCTATGGTGACGAAAAGAAGGAGGTGCCAAGCCGGAACATGAAGCGCAGCAGTATCATAGGGCGGCGAGCGGCCGCGAAGTTTGACGGTATTGTCTGCGTTGGAGAAGATGGGAACGATGGCGATTGCTTGGCGAAGGCTCAAGTCTAGAAGGAAAGAAGTTCATGTTATCACGACGTTATCATCATGTATGAATTATGATCACGGATGCTGGGTTCTCGTTTCTGCACTTACGGTTACTGAAAGTTTTTGGTAAGAGGCGGGCTTTGACGTATGAATATTGCCTGGCCTCAGATAATGTAATGAAACATGACTTTGAACGTTCCATCTTGAAGATTACTGTTTGATTGATCTTCAAGCTTGTCCACTTTGTAATAAATCAGATGAGACCGCGAGGTCTAGAACTTGAGAATACACCCACCTCCGGTCCGCGTCCTCAATGCTCCCCCGAGCTATCGTTCCCGTGGTGTGCGGTTGGCTTGCTGAATTGGATCATCCTAAAATTTCCATACCTGTTGAATACACTACAGGATAGTGAGAATATGAGATAGCTAAGTACTAGTCATTCAACATTAACTATACGTAGACCTTGGGCTCGTGATAGAAGGCTATGACGCCTCACACCTCGAGACTGAGGGAGTTATCTATTGTCTAAGCACATTTGATGGAACAGGCAGAGACAGGATTTGAATACGGCTGCACTAACTACTTCCCTCCTTGTTCACACGCGAGTCGCATCCAAAATGGCATCCGTCAACCACCAATCCACCCTCTCGAGCTGAGCCTTTTGCGACACCTCGAGCTGCGTGCTCGTGGGCAAGCTCGCGTTCGCGTTACTCTGGTACGCGAACTGCGGGACCAATCTCACGGGGGACTCGACAGACTCCCCTGCTCCCAGGGCGCCGTAGCTGTGCCACGTGGGCGAGGTGGCGAGCTTCTCCTTGTTCGGGTCGCCGCGGCGGATGAAGCTGCCGATGTAGGCGCGCCACTCGAGCGCGAGGCTCTTTTCAAAGGGCGTCATGACGGCCGTGGCGTTCTGGAGGTAGCTGTTGTCGGCGGAGTGGGCGACGTAGTTGAGCGGGTACGGGTTGGTGGTGCTGGAGTAATTCGTGCCGACGCCGGGGGCGTTGAAGCGGAACGCCCAGACCTTGTTCTCGCCGACGGCGTTGGACATGTATCGTCCCACGAGGCGCTCGGAGCCGGTGATGCCTTGCTCCCCGAACGGGCTGAGGGCCATGATGTACGACTTGAAGAGTGTCAGGAAGAAGTTGTCTGGGCCGGCGTAGCCAAAGGTGGAGTTGTTGGGGTAGTAGCTTGCGGCCTGCTTGACCTGGCTGTCGGTCAGGTTCCAGATTCCGTTCGTGGTCGGGTCGAGGGCGCTCGTGTTGCGGGGCGCCGTGTTGGCGCCCTCGTCGTTGACGAAGCCCACGACTGTCTTGACCTTTGCGACTTTGCCCTTTTTGAAGAGCCGTGAGACTGAGTCGGTTAGGGTGACGCCGTCGATCATGGGCAGGAAGGCGCCTGAGCTGCCAAAGGTGAGGTTGTTGAATTCGCTGGCAGGTCCGAGAATTACGTTAGCAGAGGGACTTGTTTTCTTTTGCCAGCATATCGGAGTTTCAAGGTGGTGGTTTCATACCCTGAAGAAGCCTTGTATTTGAGCAAGGCGTTGTAGGCGTTCACCAGTGCAGGAACAGAGGCACCTTGGAAGCAGTCCAACTGAGCCTGTCCGCCCGTGCAGTTGAGCAGCTTAAAGTACTCTGCGTTGCGGTCCGCGAGCTCGTCGACGCGGAAGCTGGGAGACCTCTGCACGGAACGGGGCACAGCCTTGGAGAACAGGCCCTGGTTGTCCCCGTCGTAGAGCGCCATCTGCGAGACGACGGCGTAGCCGCCGCCGGACTGGCCCATGACGGTCACGTCGGCGGGGTCGCCGCCAAAGGCCGCAATGTTCTGCTTGACCCAGCGGAGGGCCTGGCGCTGGTCGAGCAGACCGGCGTTGGCGGAGGGCAGGTCGGGGTGGGCCATGAAGCCGAGGGCCCCCAGGCGGTAGCCGACGTTGACGGCGACGAAGTCCTGGCTCTGGCCGACCCAGTCGCTGAAGTCGTTGTTGGGCGCCGCGCTGTACTGCAGGCCGCCGCCGTGGATGTAGAACATGACGGGGAGCTTGTCGCCGGCTTTGGCCTTGGCGGGCTTCCAGATCCACAGCTTGAGGCAGTCTTCTTGGCCGGGGCCGGAGCGCGGACCGACGATGTTGCTGTTGACGACGCCGTACGGCGCGCCGGCGAATTGGACGCACCGTAGGGCGTTGTCTGTCACGTCGATTACGTCTGAGCCCCGAGCCGCGAGGGCCTTGGGGGGCATGAAGCGGAGCGAGCCGACGGGGGGCTCGGCGTACGGGATTCCCTTCCAGGAGGCGACACTTTTCGCGAACCCAAGAAGTTTCAGAGTCAGCTATGTAGTTTGTCTCGGGAGGATCAAAGACGAGGAAGGACAAGGGTGCAAGGTTAGAGTTAGAGTTCCGACATACGTTCCGTTGTTCTGAACCACGCCTAGGTAAGAACCAGCCGAGCCAAGGTTGACGACAGGGTTGGTGGCATTACCGCTCGGTGGAACGCCGGCACCAAGAGCGGGCGAGGCCGCGAGCAGCAGCGCGGCCGCGCTGGCAGTCAAGACGAACTGCATGACGGAAGTTTGATTGAGCTTGGTGTTTCGACTTTCCTCTCGAGATGCGATGCCGTGCCCGAGATCCAGCTTCAGATCAGGTCTTGGCGGGAGGACACGATGGGATCTTTATAGCCAAGTGGCCGGCAGAGGCCCGGCTGCCCGGCAGCCCGGCTGGAGCCAAGCTGGAGATCGCGGAGGGGGGGGGAACATGGGCATGGCAAGGATGGCAGGAAGAATGTTCAGCAGAAGTCGAGATCAGATGAACTGCCGACATGGGGTAGAGATGAAAGAAGCTCGAGAAAGATGCTTAGATGCTGTTCGGAATGCGGAGAATGTGGGGATTCTCTGGGGTGCGCTGCGATTTCCCCAGATTGTTTCCCCGCAAGGGGGGTCATTGCTTTTCCCCGACGCCCTCGCACAATGGTTACCAGAGTGCTGGGCCCGTAGACCGTCGTCATCCGTATCGTTTAGCATTCTCCCGCAATAGGGAAGGGCCCAGCGGCGAACTGCCATCTCTCGGGGCTCGTGTGGGCCTGGCATCATGTCCTAGCCGAGGGTGTATGGTAGCCGAGGGTAATGCATCTTTGACGCAACATTTCTGTCTGGAGACGTCTGAATCCAAGTTTGTGGTTAGTGGTGCATGACGGCTCTATTAAGCTTCAGGATCATCCCAGGCCATGTCAGTCCAGCAGGGGGATTCGTTCTCTGGTACTGGGTAAAGTCTCTCTACGGCCTTGCTACTACATTGTCGATAGTTTCACTACCCGCAATCTAGCCTCGCACCTTCTCACGCTTTCCTCCAAGTTCTCCATCGTGCATGTTACGACAGAATAAATTCCCGGATATGTCTGTTTACAGAACGTCAGGCAGTATGGTTCATACCATAAACCAAAGGTCCCTCTATCTCCTCTAAGTCCTAGTACTGTGGCATCTACCTGGTTGACTGGTTCCACTGGTCATGGCGTTCCTTGGTGTGATAAGTGCGCCTACCTTGTCCACGAATGAAGTAAAATCACTGGGAGCGTTGATTTACTTCCTCCCAGAAGAATGAATGTATGCGTCGAACGAACAAGGTGAGCAGCGAGCCATTCAGTCTCGCGGGTGCGGGGGGACGGCCCGGGGCCCACTTTCTAACAGCAGCCGGCGGTCGCGGTGGTCCGGAATCACCGACCGGGAGGCATTCGCTTGCTCGTCGGGGCAAAACACCTTGGACCCATTTGCAGCCTTCAAGTGCAGCGCGTCCTTCTTGAAGGCCACGAAGACGAATATCTTCTCGTCATGAGCGAAAGAAGGCGTTCGATGGACCGCCCGTATGGGTGAAACTCACCCAGCAAAGCTGAGTCACCTGCCTCAGCACTCCCGGGCTCTCCGCCGTAATCATCAATGCAGTGAACTCGTATACTCCCATAGCGTTGCTTACGCTGCAGGATATAGAGGCTGTGCGACATGAATGCCGGGAGAGCGGAGATGCGGATCGGCGTCCAAGTTCACAGTGTAGTAGTGCTGGCTTGCGATAGTGAGGTTCAATCACGAAACAAATCAGCCCATGAGGCGACATATTCGCAGTCGAATCTGCTCCTTTCGATCATTGCCCGTGCCAAACGTTCCTCCGCTTCCTTCTAGTAAGTTGGGAGCAGTCGCCACTCTCGCCGCCACCGCCGCTGACTCTTGCTCCCTGCCTCCCATCTCAGGTGAGCACATCGCAGACACTTTGAGTGAGTTTAAATTGCAGTGAAGACCTTGCATCGTAAATTGCTTTGACTAGACTGGAATGGAGGACCGGCCAATAGGTATCCAATCCCAGAGGAAAGACGGGCGCTAGCAGGTTCGCGCAGGTTGTGAGATGGTGCATTTCCCAAGGTAATTACTATGTACAAAAGGTGGGTGCCGCTTATGCGACTGCAGGTCACTTTGGGCGCCTCTCAGGGCTGTGAGCCTCGGGTGAGAATTCGCGAGGAACACTCGCCAGCTTACAATGATTTCAAGTGCTCCACGGAACGGTGAACGCCGCAGGCGGTTTTGTTTTCCAAAAGTTTCGGTACTAACTTGATTTAAACAACATGCTAAATACAATTTCCTCCTGTGAACGCAGACGGGATATCGCGTGCTCTTCTCCGTGCTCTGCTGCTATTATGCTGGGCTTGGTAGCTAGCTGCCTTCGGCCGTATTTACCGAGTAATATCGTACTGTTGTGATGTGATCTCATTATGTTGATCGGCCGTTTGTCACTTCATATCCGGGCCCTCCATAGCCCAGCCATGTTCATTTCCATCGCCCCAATTTCAAAGCTTTGTTTCCTTCTCGAGTAATTGATCTTCTTCTTAGATCTGAAGAGCGCCGAACGTCGCAGCAGAAAGAAGCAAAGCGCCAATTGTAAGTCCCAGCGTGTTCACCCCAGCAGGGACATGCACCCCCGCCGCCGCATTCGCCGACGAAGTAGAACTCGAGCCGCTCCCGCTCCCGCTCGCCGAAGCGGAACCGCTTCCCGACCCGGAACCGCCCGACGCAACGACGCTCGCCTGCGCCGAAGCGGGCGGGTCGACGTTGCCCGTCGCCGTGGCGGAGGCGTTCACGTTGCCGTTGTCGCGGCAGAAGACCTCGGTGTAGCCCGCGCCCTGCTCGAAGAGGCAGTCCTGGAGGTCTTTGACGGATTGGTCGAGGGCGAGGCAGTAGAGGCCGCAGTTGTCGTAGTAGGCGACCACGTCTGCGTCGTTGCAGCAGGCGGACATGATGTCTGTGTGGTTGCCGCCGTAGGGCATCGCGCAGACGCGGTCGTGTTCGGGGGTGTCGTAGAGGCTTGCGGTGCAGGTCGAGGTTGCGGAGGGGGCGGCGGCTGTGCCTGTTGATACTGCTGTGGAAGACATGTTTGCGGTTATGTTTGGGGTGGTTTGGTGTGTGGGTGTGGTTGTGATTTGGTATTAGGAGTTGAGGTGTCGTGATGTTCGTTTTTTTATGCTTCAGTCACTGGTGATGGCGGCTGCGGATTGAGAATAGAAAGAAAGGAGCAGAATCACTGGAGCTGGACATAAAGGGGGACGGGGAGGTAAGTAAATATGGATCTTGTTCTTTCTACCAAGTCTTTAGCGAGTCCAAGAAAATCCCATCCCTTTTCTTTCTTCTTCGTTTCCCTGCTTTTTGTCGTGTATTGTTTCCCTGCTCTGGATCCTGATGGGCGCGGTGGCTCCAGTCTGACGTGTGACAACAAACGAAAAAGCTGAAAGCCTTTCTGCGCATCCCGGCAGTGCTCCAGCCGCAAGCCTGCAATGCAGGTTTAGTTGTGCATCCACCATGCTCTCTCTCTTTCTTCCCCGCGGTCGATCCTATTAATATTTGGGCCGTTGATTGGGAGACTGGTCCCGTTGTCTGGTGGGAGTCGATCCTCCCCGTAATGGTCCATAATGGCGTGGTTATAGTCCTAGGAGGAGCCTCCTTTGTGTGGAGAATGGGTAAAAATCGTAAGGGAAAAAAGGGAGAAGGAAACATCGCGTTGAGCCGTTGGTTGGAGGCTCCTCAAGCTACGGAAGCTTGCCAGCCCACGTCGTTACATCCGTCCGACGTGCAGTAGTCTACTGAATGGTTTGATGTGCTGGGCTACCATTGGCGTCGGATCGGCCGCAGCCACGGGGACTGGCCGCTGCCCGGCAACCGGCAATCGGGGAGGTAAGGAAGGCACTAAGAATTAGATGGTTGCATCCAAGGGACTCGGAAGTCGGGAGGCCTGTTGGGTGGATGCTGGTGGTGCTGTGCCACCATCTGTGCCACCATCGGGAAGTCTCTTGGTTCGATAACTATCCCACCGGTCCTCAGCGGAGCTCCCGGGAGGGAGCCGGTGCGGTATCCCGCGTGCACCGAGGTCGCCCGGGCTTCGTGACGGGATTTGTCGAGTTTATTGGGTGACCAATTAGAGGGGTTTGCGATACGAGGGAGGAGTCGTCATCTGAGACCTTGTTTGGGAGCAGACGCGCAGAGATGGGAGAGAGTAAGCCTTGAGAGTTCAGCTGGCTGCAAGGTAAAAGCCGGCGGTGCAGACTGTGACCGCAGCCCTATATTTCACTGCGATTTTAACTCACTCGAACGGTCTTCCACATGCTAAGGCACTCCGTAGACGAAGGGGGGGGGGGGGGGGGGGGGGGCGGGGGGGGGGGCGCCGGCGGACGCGCGCCCCTCTTTCTTTTTTTGTCATTTCTCCGCCCCACGCCGGGGCTCCGCAGCGGGGGGGGGGGGGGGGGGGGGGGGGGGGGGGGGGGGGGGAGTCAGCAGCGACGGTGAGAGTACCCGTTGTGATGGCCCCCCTTGAAACGATGATTTGAGGGCTTTTTGGCACGAGAAGATGCTGCACAGTGGTGAACTAGAGAGGATTCACCTGCGGATGTTATTTATCTGAAGGGCTTAATTCGGCGATTGAACCTCATCATCGCGAGTCAGACGTTACTAGACACTTGGGCATTGGCAAATTGATTCTGATTGTCAGAACTTATTTTCAGCTCCCCTCTTGCACTGCATTCTTAACTCACGCAAAGGGCGTGTGACGGGCCAGCCACTCCATCCTCTTCATTGCACTGCATTTATAGCTAACGAAAAGGAGATTGTTGTTTCCGTGTCGTCGGAGAAAGGAGGCAAGTCGGTCACTGTAAATGGGGCCCAGGTTTTCTGCCCCCGAGTTGTCAGCAGAGGCCTCCCGCTCCGTTACACGACGACCGGAGCCGCTCGCCGGTGGAAGTGGGTCTTTGGCACCGCCTGACATCTACTAGGCTCACTGCTATAGTAGAAATTGTAGGAGTTTAACACACACCGAGGAGCTCTGGAAACCCGAATGACATCAAACAGTATCTTAGAACCGAACAGCGAGCTCGATGCCGCAATAACGAAAGGAGTATAGAGGGCTCTAGAACCTAGCTGCGTTACGATGCGAGTAAAGCAAAGACTGGCGGCTACAGGGCCTGGCGTGATGTCAGACTGGTGACCTATTCGGGGCACCGAGACTTAGAAAGTGACAAAGTGAACCAAAGGTTTGCACGAACGAATCTCCAGCCTTGGCGCAACCATACCTGAGCGACTGAACATGTCCGCCAAAGTCATCCGCGTACCACAGCCCCTCCGTCATTACCGAAAAAAGGCGTCCAAGGCAATCGTGATGGCGTTGCCAACTCAGCCCAGCTGCATCACACTCACATTCACTGCATCTTTAACCCGCCCAAAGAGATCTCGAAGGGGATGCTTACTCGGCTCCTTTCTGCGTGACCAATGAATAGGCGGTGTAGTTCACTGCATTCTTAACTCACGCGGAGGGTCTTCAATACCCTTCTCGAATAGGCTGAAGACAAACGTTAGCGGCGGATCCTCTCCAAAGTTGGCCATCTTCTCTGGACTTTCCAGATGATGGTAATGTAGTTCGAATTCTTCAAACAAAGCGAGTTACGCTGGATGCGCGTCGCTGTGGACGCTTGGCATGCTGCGACTCCGACCTCATTTTTGTCCACCAGCTGTGAGGGCTTGGACGCTGGTGCAGGCTGGTGGTTTTTACACTCCATTTGCGCGCAGCACTCACATCTTCGATGCAGTCTTAGATCAAGTCCGGAACAGCATTCTCAACCAATTTAGAGGGTTTTTGGAATGCTGGAGTGCTGGCCTCTGCTCACTTATTGGGCAAGGCGAGGAGATGAGTAGAGAGGTGGGAGGTGGGGGGAAGGGGGTCGGCTTGAAAACTGTAGTTGACTTGTTGGGCGTTGCATCACATGTTGGGCGTTGCATCATGCACTGCATTTTTAACTCATCCACAAGAGGCACAGTTAACCTGCTCCAGCGAATCACTTACCCTATCTTCAAATAGCAGTGGGAAAAGCGAGGCTGAGGTGCGGGACTTCTTTTCTAGTCTGCCGGCGAATGCTTCTCCGTTCGGAGCCGTTCATTGTTTCCGGATCCGAGTGCCGGCGAAAGTGGGTCGCCCAGACGCCGGCTCTTCAGGTGGCCTGTCTGCGTTCATCAGAACACGGTACGCATAGTTCTAAAGAAACACGTACAACAGGGATAAAACTAGAGTAGCGAAGCTTGCACGAAGAGGAAAGCGTTCAAGGATCTTGCCACGACTTGTGATGCTCCAGGCCAAGTGACCTAACCAACGATCGGAAGCTCTTGACCTGACTTGAGGTAGCCTGCATGCAGAATAAGACAGATGTAAGAGTAGATAGCCAAGACTAGGCAGATTTAATGTAGAAGAGTCAGTTTGGGAGAAATCATTTACCATTCGCTTGGATTTGCTTATCTAGAAGGCTGAGGGAGGCTAGTATAATCGAGGTAGCATATCCCATCGTGACCATGCTTGCCGCCCGCTTGGAATCGAAGATCTGAGTCTCAACTATTCGTGCTATAGATCCAGTCCTACTCAGTCATATATGCTTGTAAGATAAGCATACCACTAGAACTTACACATTGAGGTTCCACAGTCGTTTAGCTCGGAGACTTCCTACCTCTCATCATGTTACACACAGCCTACAGCCTAGGTACCGTACCCGAAGCAAATATAGCCACCAAGACCAGATAACCAACAAACGATGAAACCATCACCCATTACAAAGCCTTTTTTCACAAAACCGTGGTGAGGGGGGAACGGGAGAAGCGGGTGCTACCGTTCCGTACAGGACCCAGCCGCCGCGCCCAGCCTACGAAGCACCATAAAATCCAACATAGTCGAAACGTTCACCAAGGGAAAACACTGGTGCAACAAACGGCCAGGATACCCGTGCCATCCCGCTGGCTCCGAATATTCCCCCGCGGACGTGTCAGTACCTGTTCTCCGACTCCCTTCCTTGAGGTAGCAAAGAGCCGCACACAGGATGCCACTCACTCACAAAACCTCAGTCATCACAATGTGCGAAGCATGTTGGAGATCTTTTTTTTTTATCAACGATGAAGCCACGAGTGGCTCATCAACACCAAATTTCATATTTTTATCCTAGCTCGGGGGTATTCCTGAAAGATAACAATAGGAGCTCGCGCTCCTGTGCCCATGTATCATTAAATGAAAATCACAAAAAAGAATATCTCGCAAAAGTTTGTTCCGGCCGTAGAACGCCTTGCTCGGTGACCGTGGCTTTTTTTGGTGTACGCAGCCCAAATCAAAGATCCAAGTAATTACTCCGTCGCTCGTAACCGGTGAAAGTAGCACTTCAGAGGCAACTGGTTATACCTAGCTCGAGGTCTTGCCTGCCATGCTCGCCTTCGTCTAATTTTGATTTCATAACATGTTGGTAATTGTATTCGTGGAGATGTCGGAGGGGAATGGAGTGCTGTGTTGGGCTCAGATTCGGCAGCACGCCCATAGGTGTCCCCGACTAAATCGTTCATCCCACAAAGTTCAGCCCGTCGAGTCGACAATGATGACTCTCTAGATCGGATCTACGGATCTAGTTCTCTGCAGCAACGTTTTGTGAAACCGCAGTGCTGAAACTGAACGCCATCGAGCCTTACGAGGAACGGGGGTCTCAGGCATATCGAATCCTCCATCCCCTCCCTCCGCTACAGCGTCGAGACTCAAAGGGTTGAGACAGCCGCACGAGGGAATGTGGCGTACAAAGGGGGGAGGAGAGGAGGCGTTCAACCGATTTCTTTTTAGGGTATCCCACTCAGCGATAGATCTAGCGATTGGGTGATGTGTGGCGTTCCTTAGTCGTCATCCAAGCTTCGCCCGCCGCATCACCCGCTCGGTTCAGTCTGAGCGTGGTCGGGGTCCACCTTGGCCAGACGATGTGCCTCGGCTGTGTGGTTTCGATAGTGTAGTGCGCTTGATTTGTAACCCCTCTTTCAGGTGTCCTTTGGCCATGATCCAATCTTCGCGATCGTTGTCGGCAGGGTGGGATCCTCGTCGCAATTCGTGCCGTCCCATATCTTTGTGCTAAATTCTTGTGTAGCCCACGGGGCTTGGATGTTTGGCAATGCCAGTGATTTCTGAGCCGCCGAGAGACCCTTGATCGATGAATCGTCCTCAAAGTTGGTGATATCGAAAGAGTCGTCGAGGGTAAGCTGACTCGCCTGGCTCGTACTCGGTTGGTGGCCTTGATTGGGAGGGACCCTTTCGATTTCGACGACTACCTCCCGCGTTCTGTAAATCGCCATCTTGGGCTGTCCATCTGCATCGGTAGCGTTCGCGGCACCTATCGAAGGTCTCCTACTGCTTGGGCCGGAGCTGACGGCAGCGACGTTAACGCCTCGCAGTGCGGGTATCTTTGGCTTCGCAACGTTGTTGAGTTCGATGGGATTCGGAGGCTGGCTGCTGATCGTAGCATCGATGCCACCAACGGGGCGACCTCTCGCGTAAGTGGGTAACTGCAAGCTGTACTCGGATGGCTGGTACGAGTCTCGGTTGTTGCCGTTGAAGTCGGCAGCAGAGAGAATGCCGAGATCGCGTTTCCGAGCAACCTTTCCAATCAGCTCGGCCATCGACATCTCGATCTTGAGCTTGACCATGTATGCCAAAGGGTGGAATTGCATATAACTATAGAGCAACGTTAGTACGCGGTACACACTTACCCAAAATCCATCGCCATGTCCACAATGAGAATTTGAGTTTCGCGCAAGACCACCTACACAAATGTGTTGTTGAGACTCATCATCGCAATGATGAGCACGTCCATGCTCAAAGAAAACCCAATGATGAACATGTTGAACTGCGTCAGTCGCTTGTACTTCGTCAGGCCGTGGGTGACCAAGTTCTTCTGTACGATGCGGACGAAGTAAATGTTGAGCGCGCCATCGACGATCAGGTAAATGACCTTTTCGCAGCGATCCCACCACTCGTTGATTTCGATATATCGTTCTGATACCTGTAACCGAGCCGGCACCCAAATGTTGTAGACGGAAATATTGATGGCGGTAATCAGTACGGCGACGCCCACTTTAAGTCGCCATGCCCGCTTCTGGTTGGTAAGAAGAATGGCGCATCGATTAATGATAATTTGGAGAAGAAATTGAACCTGGAGAGCCCAAGTGGTCACTGTGGTGGTCAGTGGATGGCCCAGCAGACAAGGTCGTACAAAGTAACTTACAGATGCAAAAGTAGAATGCGAAGCTGAACATGTCGGCAGTAAGTATCAAATCGACAACATCTTGAAGTAGTACTGATGACTTACCTTGGCGGTATGATGCCCTTGAGATGCAGCCAACATATAATGCTGAAGATGGTACACACGAGGATCTCTAGCCAAATCATCCAGATGTAAGAGTTCCGGTAGATACGATCGCCTTGCCGCCTGTACATGGCGGTGGTCTGCTTGATCGCCGTCCATACTGTGAGCCAGCCGAAGCCGAGAGTGAAGCCCCAGGCCAGAGATGCAATGACCATGTCATCTTCGGAGACCTCTTCGAGCTTGAAGTGTGGGGAGAGGAGGGTCATCATGATTGACCAGCCTGAACATCATAGCAGCGAGGCTGAGACATTAACAGATATTATTCCGTATTTTGCTTCATGATCGGAGAAGGTGGATGTTAGTGGATAGTTGAGATGAGAAGGGAAAAGAACTGACAAAAGGGATTAAACAACAGAACTTACCGATAGCATGGTCAACAAAGAGTGGTTCCACGACGTCATGCACGATTGGAAGTGAAAATTCGGAAAATGTCTAGCAGGGTCCCGATCTGACTGTTCGAAAAGTTGGGCTCGTTCGTGGCCGGTTCAAGAACGGAGAGCGGACGAGCACAGGAAGGGGGCTGAGAGTTAGAATGCGCAGAGGGCTGGTGTTTTTGAGGCGAGCACTTTAGGCTAGCAGCAAACACTCAGAGTAGCGTTGCGATCGGACCCAAGACGTCGTGTTTCATGGGCGAGTCAGGGAACGGTACACGCACAACGGTACGGATGGCGTCGCCTTCAACGAGCCAACACACAACTAGCACTAGAACGTTTTTTCACTGCAGCATGGAAGAAAACCAGCCTTCTTCCGCAGGTAACCCACGCTGGAAGTAAACGGCGGCTTCATCCTTCCAAGGCGAAGCCCAGTCGGGGTAAGCGTTAACGCCAGAGAAGAAACCATGCAGCCCCGGCCATTCCGATGGGAGATGAGGATCAGAAGTAACGTTCGCTAGTGGGTGCTGTTTCCCCCCCCAATCGCGAAAACGCAAAGCATGTGAGCAAAATGGTCATCCTTCAAAGGGCAATTCCAGTCCCCCAGTCTCCTGCTGGAAGAAGATGGCCCTTGCTGGCTGACAACGTGGAGGGAGCAGCCAAAACTCTGCTGATGGTGCCAGTGGAGAGCGAAGCCAAATATTGAACGACATGGAATGCGAGAGCGGCAGAAGATCGGCCATGGAAGCGGTGAGGGACATGTCTGCAGCTGCTTAAGGCGTCGATCCCTGGCAAGGTGCCATTGGGACATGACTTGGTCGTCGGCATTAGGGCGGGCGACTTAACCCCAAAAGAGACTTTCGTGGCTGCGAAGCTGAGGGATGAGAGGCCCAACGAAGGGAGGGAGTGGGCAGAAAGAAGAAAGCTTGGCATCTGATCTTCGCTGCGAATTCTGCGCTTGGGGACTGTCTTCTCGTCAGCGTAGAAACGTACATGGACGAATCGAACACGAGATGCTACTGTTGGCTCCGGGATCACCCAAGCCGGCCTTTTCTTCTATTTCAAAAGTCCGTACGGATAGTTGAAAAGAAGTATGGGGAGCACGTGGCTCGTGCATCTGGAGTCAAGAAGCTGCTCGGATTAGCCCTGAGCTGGCGGAGGTGGCCGACAACCTCCTGTATCTTGAGGACAAAGCAGAGTTTCTTGATGCTTCGCGCGAAACTCCCACCCAAGATTGGCAACGTATGCTTCTCAGGAGCTAATCTGGTTCTGCAAGAAGACGGCGGGAATGCCGCGGGCGCCGTGTAACCGTCTCGAGGTTTCCTGATCAAACCCCGTAAGACCTCCTGGACGAGCCGTAGTAGCGGTGCCGGATGTTGCACTCCGGGCACTGGAAATTGTCCAAGTAAGGGCCATTTCATATTAACAAGACTTCGTATTCCCTCAGGCTTCGGGATACATGGATGTGCTTGTCGGAAGTGACTGTGAAGGTTTCGACCCAAATCTAGCCCATGGAACGTGCGCCGACTATCGTCTTGGTAATTGGAAGATGGAATCCGCGGCTGCTTGGGGTTTGAAGAGATGGAAAGCTTCCATTGCATTTGCCGTCCTCCTGGCTCCGCTTACGCATAATAGCTATCGGATATTGGAGGTTTCGGGCAGTTATCTTGGAGCACGTCGCCCCCATCCTTGACGTGAGGTCATATTGGTGTGGCAGGTCGGCTTTTCGTTGGAAGGATTTAAACGCGCGTTCTGGGAACGTTCCATCGAAAAGACGGGATGCATGGATTAGCGAGCCGGCACGGATCTCATCTCCTTCCTTCTTTTTCTTTTTGAGCGGGGAGATTCGGTGGAGTTCGGTATCTCGCAGCGTTGCAGTAAGGCGCAAATACAGTGTTGGCGAAAGACACATGTCTCTGCATACAATCGCATGCTGCAGTCATACCGAAAGTTGTCGGCATAATTAGCCCCCCTGCCAAAAGTCCATATCCGTAGGGTACTCGAGTCATCGTTTGCGGGGCATCCGAAGGTTAGCGGCATGCAAAAGACAAGCAGCGCACTGGAGCCAGAACATCACGTAATGGTTTGTGATGTCGTTGTGAGTCTAGGTCGCACCGAGGCTATGGTTCCTTTCCCGCAATATGTTCGGCTAGAGGCTGATTGACAAGAAAGAAAGCTGCGGCATTGAGCCCCTGAGGAGCGGGCCGTCCGCAAATCTTCTCGAAGCCGGGTTTCACGATGGGGCTAGTTCTCCCATCTTGGCTCCAATGGCTCCAAGATTAGCTCGAGGTCCCAACGCATGGGGATGACATCTTCCTCGGCCGTTGGCCGCATCAACCTAGCGGAGAGACCGGCAGCGATGTCGGCAGCAATAGCGGTAGGGTTGTCGTGCATACGCGGGGGAACCACCACTTCATGAATCAAGTCGTGATGATTTTGTTCGATGGACGACACATGTGCGACAGATGTGCAAAGGGGTGGGTATCGATTTTAGAGAGGTCCAATTACCTGGCCGGTAATAGGAAACATCTTTTCCCGCCATCTTCGGGGCCGATTAGTCGAACGCCAGTCCGTCAGCCCGGCAGCCGATTAGCTTTTCGGCGAATTACAAGAAGCTTCTTATTGACGTTCCGGTGGCATACCACAGTAGTCCTGGACGCGTGGGAATAAGAAGGAGTAAGCAGATGTTGGCGAGTCATTGGACTCAGTCTAGCCGCCTGTGAGGTTTCTAGTGGTCTGGCGAGATGGGACGGACAGAACGACAACACAGAAGGTTTTCCAAGTGTCCCCACCATTATCGAATGGCGCACCGAGAGCCGAGAGGTTTGGTCGTAAGACGCGAATGAGGTAACATTCGGGGAAAACTCCGGCGTCTGTCAACTGCCGTATGGCGAGGAGCCCGGATCTGTCATCTGTGTTTCGAGTATGCATGTCGCCAGCATCTACTACAATTAGTTAGTAATCTTCGGGCCGCGGGCAACTAGAGAGTTTCAGTAACGGGCTTTGAATCTGAAGGTTCGACGACGTCCCATCCGAGGCCTTCGCTCGCCGTCTCCAGGAAATAAGTTGTCATCCAATGTTGTGGTCCAAGTCATCTAACAAGAGGTAGTTGTAATTCGAGAGCAAGTGTATACGTGCGTAGCAAGGCAGTGAAGTTGGAATATCGGATCGGCGATGTGCAGTAGGATGGATGGAGTGGAACGGTGGGAGGCTGTGGAGTCGTGGAGGAAGATCCCAGCAGGTGGAGAATGGCATCTGTGCTCGCTGCCCGCTGCCCAGGGAAGAGCTTGATGCGCACATCACCCTCCCATTTCACGTAACAGCCTCTCAAAGGTGTGGTCGGTCCATACCATGGACATTATTCACAGTCAATTACAAGCTCCAGCTTTATCACCTAAGATTAAGCTCTTGTATTACTATGGTGTCATTCCTTTTCATGTACAAGCACGCCAAAGATATCTATGTACCGGACCCCAGTTTTGCTCTCGAAATCAACTGCAAATGCCATAACCGGGTTGGCACCCAGCACCACAGTAGAGATCCGAATTACCACACCATCCATTCTTGCTGCAGCATTGGTAGTCACCGTTGCCTCGGCAAGTAGCTATTCCTGCACCACACGCACCGTCTCTTGCGACCGGCAGCCCTGAGCTCCCACCGCTGCCTGAGCTACCGCCGGAACTACCACCGGAGCTGCCACCAGAGCTGCCTCCTGAATTGCCTCCTGAACTGCCTCCGGAGCTGCCTCCGGAGCTGCTTCCCGCGCTACATGTGCCAAAGCCCGGCTGGCAACCCGTTCCGCAGTAAGCACTTGTCGTCCCGCAATATCCATATGCACTGCAGCAGTATCCGCTACCGCAAGATCCAACACCGGGACCGCAAGAACCAGGCTCGCCGGGATTGGGCTGTGTCGGTGTTGTCGATGTCGTCGGTTGGATAGAAGATGCTGTCGTTGTTGATGGTGCCTACTTGTTTGTCAGCGGGGTGATACTCTGTCTGGAATTCGTTCACCTACTTGGCAGCTCGCGAGTCGCGTGTCTGCTGCAGCTCCCTGCAGCCAAATTTTCATGGTGGCCTGGAAAGATTTGCCGTTATAGGGGTTGCCGTCACCGCGAGTTGCCTCCCAAACAGCCACGCCTCCGAAAGATGGCCGGCAATAGTACGCGCTGATGAGATTATTTGCCTGCTGATGGGTGATATAGTTCCCAGCATTGGCGGCATCTGAAGAACCAGGTAGGGTGATGAACACCTTTGCGTCTCTGCTTGGGGTGTTCGATAGCCATTGAACCCAGGCATCGAACGTGAACCCGGCTTGCTGATACGTTGAACCAGGGGTGTAGGATGGGTTGCTAGCTGCCCAAGTCGCAGCTGAGCAACTAGGGGTGTTGTAAAATTGGACAAAGATCATGTCGAACTTGGCGGCGGAGATCATCGCAGCCATGTTGGCATCTGGAACGACGCATTGAGGAGCGCCAGTCAGGTAGTATTGCTTCGAAGCTGTGGCATAGAATGTACGCAGAAGGGTCACTAGGGCAATGTAGCCTTCCGAATTGTCTGCAGGTAGCTAAGCATCAGCTGCCATTCATGGAACGCATCGACCAGGGGACGGCGAAGATGTTAACACACCTGTGGATGGATGCTCTATATCCATATCGAATCCGTCAACCTCAACCGCTTGCCCGTTGTAATCGAATGGACGAGGCCCTGTCCAGTTGGGATCTTTCGGTCCGAACATGTACCACAAGTAAGTTGCCAGGAGTTCACCCTCGTTTCTGCCTGTAAGCTGGTATGATACCACGCCACCTCCGAGTGACAGCAATATCTTCTTGCCATACTGCTGCTGGCATACTGGAATCTGAGCGTTGAGACTAGGGCAATTTGACTGCAACTGATCTTTGGAAGGGTCGATGACACCGTTGAAGCCAGGACCTGGGTAAACTTGGCCGCCGCATCGATTGCCAAAGTTTGTTCCAGGGTATCCGTTTGCCTGGGCTGGGAAAAGATGCACGAACGAGAGGACAATTACATCAATCTCGGGCTGCTGGCATTGGTTTATTAGGTCGCCCTGATTCGGACCTTGCCCCTGTTACATTGTCAGTCCCAGAGTCACGAAGACGATTTGAAAATGAGTCTTCTTACGTAATAGACAACAACATTGTTTTTCGAAGTTGGGTCGAAAGCTGCAGAACACCATGAGACTGCTATGCTCAACAAGACGAACATCCTGAGCAGCGCCATTGCAGCAAAGTGGTATATGGGGAATCAAGGGCAGACAAGCGAAAGAAAGAGACAGAAGAGGACGACAGGTTTCTGACAGCCAATATTGGCTTGAACACAGGAGTCCTCGTGATGCTGGAGGCAATGCGGACTTCAGTAACGATGACGTCGGCGCCCAAGTCTAGGAAACTGGGAAGGCGGGTGCAGTTGCTGGCTGCTTCTCCATGATGAACGCTTTTCGAGGGTAGTTCTTTCTCTAAATAACATCTAGAAAGTAAAGGGACAATCGCACCTCCCGCAAGTTACATCTTCCATCTTCCAAGAGCCAGGCGCGGACCCCCTCCATCACGGCTCCTCCTTCTCTCCTGCGGTCCTGCCGTGGGCGGAAAGTGTCCAGAAAAGAAATGCGGCGGGAATAGTCCTCCCTCCCCGCTGGGCGTTATTGCGATGCAGAATTCCGCGCCAGAGTCCGATGGCGTCGTCAATCCAACTTTCCCCGTCACGTTCCCTCTTTTCTGCAAGGGCGACCGCTACCCCTTGACTCATCCTGCCACCAAAGCCGATAAAGGGCAAGATCGCGTGAAGAGGGGGTTGGAGCCATCCTCTACGCGACGCGTCAGAAATGTGTGGGATCTACTGGGTTGACTATCGAGGTTGATTTCAGCGTCATTTTGAATGGTTCGAAGACCATCACTCCTCTGCTTCGTGTAACCCCGCGATCGAGCCTTTCCGGACGGCCGAAACATTCGGGGCTTTCGGTGGGGCCGTGCCGCCGAGACCGCCGAATGCCCCACCGAAACCGCCGACCGAGACCTGAAGACTCCGTCGCACACTTGTTGCTGCCTGCCTTTATCCAAACTTAAAAGAACCTCGATTCGTGATGATTTCATCTTAGACACCATCGACTTCAGAACGACGAATTTCAAATATGGTCCTCCTCCCTCAGACGATGCGCTCTCTCGTCGCGCCGAAGCACGGCAGCCCTGTCGGCTGGGAAGTAGCTGAAGTGCCGGTGCCGACCATTACCAGCCCCACGGACGTGATAATTCGAGTAAAGGCTGGAGCTGTCATGAAGGGCGACTGCCAGAGATCTCAGGGTTCTCCGATCGTTGCGCTACGCAAAGAAAGGTACGTTGAGTACTGGCCCATGGGCCAAAACCTCATCTGTAGGGCTAACAACTTGTTGTCTTCAGTTTTCCCATCAAGATTGGCTGCGAGGGCTCCGGGATCGTCGTAGCTGTCGGCGCGGACGTAAAAACCCTCAAAGTAGGCGACGCAGTCTACGGGCTGTGCTTCACGCGGCCAGCCTTCAGCATCCCCGACCCAGGCTTCTGCTCCGAGTACGCCGTTGGGCCGGAGAGACTTTTCCTGCCCAAGCCGCCGCATATGAGCTTCGAAGAGGCTGCATCTCTTTTGGGATACACCGTCACGGCGTACCAGACCATTAGACGCGGACTCGCCATCACAGGACAGGAAACGCTGGAAGGCAAGACCGTCTTCATTCCCGGAGCCCTGAGCGGTGGAGGCTTCAGCGCGATCCAAGTTGCCAAAAACGTCTTTGGCGCCAGGAAGATTATTTCCACGGTTTCGACTCCTAAGATGAGCCTCGTTGAGCAGCATCTTCCGGGGATGGTTGATGAACTGATTGATTACACCACTACGGATGTCGGCTCTGTGATACCCAAAGGAAGCGTGGACTTCATGTTCAACACGCAGTGGAATACTATGGGTCCCGGAATACCTCTTCTCAACCCCAAGACGGGCATACTCATGTCTATCGCATCTATTCCCCCGCCAACCTTGACAAAAGAGCTCCTTGGGCCAGCACTGGTTCCCTTCTGGGTTGTCTGGGTGTTGCACTTAGCCCAGCTTTGGTATTCGTTCTTGTTACGCGGCACCAATATAAAGCATGAATTCGTGTCTGGCAATCCCGAGAACAGAGAGGACTTGGAGAAGGCTGGGGAGCTTATCGCTACTGGCAAGGTCAAGGGCGTCTTTCGAGTAGTGGACCTGGCGGACTTGAAATCGGTGAAGGAAGAGTGTGAGAAGGTGAACAGTGGCAAGGGAGGGATTGGGAGATGCATAATAAGGGTCGAGTCTTGAAGAACCGTCTCATTCGAAGCTTGTGACAAACTTTCTCATCAACATCATGCACACAATTTAATGCAGATATATCAAGGAATCGACATCTCATCTCACTATGTTTCTTAGCATTGCTAAGTAATAGTGAAAACGTGTAGGGTATAAGGGACTCTCGCGGTACGGTGCTTTAAAAGAACTACTAATACTTACAAAAGTAATATAAGATGCCTCCTTCGATCGGGTTAATACGGTCTTAATCGACGGAGCTATAACTAAGGGAAAGAGGATAATATTAACTAAATTAGAAGGGTAAACTTCTTAATTATTTTATATTATTATATATAAAAATAAATCATTAAAAAGGCTCTAGTTCGATCTTAAAAAAGTATATATATAATTAAAATAAAAATCTATGTTACTAAGCTCCTATCTCTAATCGAGGCCCTTCTCCTTATATCTTACTCCGATTAGCTCTCCCGTAGATCCCCAGACTTAATCAGCTTTAAAAGGACCGCTAGGACTGATCGCCCCACCCCATTCCAATAGGATCCGTTCGATTGCGCCTCAATAGACCTATATCTCATACTCGGAATCAAAGGCCGTCGACAGAATGAGAAACTGTCATTGGCTTGGTATCGAAGGATTCGTGTACGTAATCGTGTCGCACTTGATTTGGCCCAGGTAGCGCGCATCAGCATTCAGATTGATCCAACGTCAATTCAACTTACCAGGACGGCAGTCAATAGTTTGAGAGGTTCATCACACGACTTTCCGCAATCGCATTCATGTCAAAAGACCAATCCCTCCGCCTCCCAGATGGCCGCATCCTCAGCTACACCACATTCGGCATCACCCCACAACCGAACCAACCAACAATCTTCCACTTCCATGGCCTCCCAGGCTCACACCACGAAGGCCAACCCGTCCATGAAGAAGCCACCAGGCGCAACATCTGTGTTGTCGCCGTAACACGCCCGGGCTACGGCGGTTCGACCTTCCAACCCAACCGCACAATTCTCTCCTTCCCGCAAGATGTCCTTCACCTAGCAGACAACCTCAAAATCCAGCGCTTCGCCGTTCTGGGTATCTCCGGCGGTGCTCCGTACGCCCTCGCATGCCTGCACTCTATTCCACCACCACGGCTCTCTGGCGTGGCAATCGTCTCCGGGATGTTTCCGTCAGAGCTAGGTCTGAGCGGCATGATGCTCATGAACCGCCTGCTCTTCAGCATTGCGCCGTGGTCACCGGGTCTCATTGAGAGCATCGCCGACTGGGAAGTGGGGAATCTCGCTCGAGATGCTGAACACCCGGAAAGGCTCGCCCGAGCGACGGCTGATGCCTTCAAGAGCCGTCCGGTTGAGGATCGGGAGGCACTGTACGCCGATGATGGTAAGATCTTGCGGGTGTTGGAGCAGAGCACGCGCGAGGCATTTCGTGAGAGTAGTTGCGGATTTGCATGGGAAGCGAAACTATTTGGGAGTCCTTGGGGGTTCGAGTTGAAGGATTTGGTTGTACAGGAAGGGAAGTTGGTTATTTGGCATGCGGGCAAGGATGTCAACGTCCCATTGCGGATGGCACAGGAGGCAGCGGGGATGATTCGAGGTGCGGAACTCAGAGTCGTTCAAGAAGAGGCGCACATCAGTCTGATTTCACGTCGAACTGGTGAGGTAGTCGACACTCTCGCAGGTATGCTGGGCACATAGAAGTTGAAACTTGTCGTAATGGTCTAGAGTTTCATCTAAACTGTTCAAAGTTGCTAAGTTTCGAGTCACGCAATCAGCTTTCGAACTCCATTGCTAGGTATTGCTATTGCAAGTGATTGTTTTCTCTCTCGCTCTGCCACATGCGGGGATGAGGTCCCATCTTGGGTCTTGTTGGTCGCGTCCCGGCTGCCCGCATTCACACATCGTTGCATGTTGGCTGCGCCGTTGAGGAGTCCCACTGCGAGGCAACTGGTAGGTTTTTGATTTGCTCTTCATCCTTGTTCCATGCAGGGAAATGGAACCAGGCAAGTGAGATAACATCGTATAAGTGATGTTGCATGCATAATCCAGGCGCTCGCACCAACAACGGTGTATCCTCCGGCGAGGGACTCGCAACCCTTGAGAACCCCTCTTTACCCAGGTCTCGTCTACTTAAGTCACGGATTGACCGGTGATACTTGCATCCCAGTCTCCAATTGCGCTTGTCCTTGCCCGACATCTCAAAACATAGCACCAGCAATTGACATCGAAGATGACCAACTCTTCACCCAGCCCGGTGGCGGCGAATGACAGGTCACAAACAGCATCGCCTAATCGTGAACAGGCCCTGACCTCGGCCAACGAAGCTGCTACTCTAGAGGTCGATGATACAGCTAGCGTTCGTAGCCTTGTTTCTCGAGCCGATCAAGTTGGGTCAACTGACTTGGAAACTGCCTTACTCTAGATTAACGGATCGGGCTCCAGTATCAGTGATCAAATGTAGAAGATATTGCTCATGATTTTGGTGACGCAACACTAACGCCGTAACTAGCTCGACCTACACGGCGTCTTTAACCTCCAGCGCGATAGACTATCCCACCGAATACGGCCGACGGTATCATGCATTTCGTGCGGGAGGTAAGTGACTCGATACACCTGCTTGGGTCTAATTTCGCACCAACATGGGCTCAGGGCAAAGAGACTCTACCAGTGACTAACAGAGAACCAGCATATTTGGGACCGAATGACGAGGTATTCCGAAACCCTGAGAATATATGCGCCCAGAAAGCAAGAACAATCATTGACTATTTACTTCGTATATACAGTTAGAGATGGACCGACTGGACTTTCATCACACCTACATGGTGAAGATCCTCGGCAGGAAGCTATTCTTGGCTCCAATTCCATCCGAGACCACCCATAGGATTCTTGACATTGGCACCGGTACTGGCATCTGTAAGCAACGCCCGAGATCAAGTTGGTTGATTGTTGCTAACCAGATGAGTATGAAGGGGCCATCGAGGCAGCAGACGTCTTTCCCAACGCAGAGGTACGCGCTCCGCTATGCTTGTGTCCTTAACCAACTAATTGCTCATAAAAGTCTACTCTTCACAGATCTTAGGAAACGATTTGAGCGCGATTCAGCCATCTTGGTAAGTGTTGTGGATTTGAGGCAGTACTTCCCATTGACCAATTTTCAGGGTTCCGCCGAACGTCAAGTTTGAAATTGACGACGTTGAAAGCTCCTGGGTAAACGAGCAGAAATTCGACTTCATCTTTTGTCGATACATGGCCGGTTCTATTGTCGATTGGCCCAAGCTCATGAAACAAATCTACGCGTATGCCTCCTCTAGACGGTCGATAGGCCAATACTGACCAAAGTCCTAGAAATCTCAAGCCTGGAGGCTGGGTCGAGTTTCAAGACTACGACATCAATTATGTCTCGGAGGACGGAACACTGACTGAAGAGCACCACACTGATCGGTGGAGTAAACTCTTGATCGAGGCCTGCAGAAAGATTGGCCGTGATCCCTGCATCGGACCGTTGCTCGAAGGCTGGGTTAAGGAAACAGGATTCGTCGATGTCGTCCACCAGAAGTTCAAGATGCCCATCGGGCCATGGGCCAAAGATCCTCACTACAAAGAGATTGGTATGATGAACCTCATTCAGCTAATGGATGGCTTGGAAGCATTTAGTTTGAGGACCTTCTGTGGCGTCCATGGATGGACCAGAGAGGAAGTCTTGGTACTGCTAGCCGAGGTACGCAAGGAGCTAAAGGCCGGGAGCTTCCATGCCCATACTGCGATGTAAGTCTCCTTTCAATTGCTTCGACTAGTCTTTATTTATGGGAGAGTTGACTGACGCTGTCTTTGATAGCCACGTGGTTTATGCACAAAAACCAGATGAAGAGGAGGTGGAGGAGACCTCTTGATCGCAGGAAAGTGGATGGCACAAATATTACACATATCGATGGGGGGATTGATCGCTTTCCCGAGGTTTACTTCACTCAAGTCTGCTCCAGCGCATGCATTAGAATCGTCTTTCTGAGAACAATAATGATTGCGAAACTCAATTTTGTGCTACAGTGCGGCTCACATGTCATGGCCAGAGCATAATCGCCTTGGAATCGCGCGCGATCGAACTCATAATGCGGGTGAACTAGCGTCTGCCCAGGGCAATTCCGGGTGAGACATCACATCTGCTAACGGGATCTCGAGGCATGATCCTCATTTATAGGTACCGGATGGAACCGATGAAGATCCCGCCACGGCAAACTAGGCCCGATGCGACTTCAAGCCCGCTCCCGTTCGATCCATCCGGGCTGATTCTCCAAGCCATCGACGCCCTGGTTGCTATTTGACGAGAGTCTCGCCCCAGACACCTCACCGAAACCGAATGATGGTGGCCGGAATCAAGCGAGACTGTCAGCCTGGGAGAGGTAGCTCTTTGAACAGCCACGCCGCCGAGATGGGCCCTCTTGCAGGTATGTCTCGTGGGCCTTTTGTCTGGAATGCGTGGTTCTCGTTGCCAGAGTGCAACGGGTGATGGTTTCAATGGAAGACCCCCTTCTCGAACCTGTCTAGTGCTGCTATCCTTTCCCTTAAAAGTGTTTGTCGGTCGTCACAAAAACCATCAAGGACGCGCCATATTCGATTTCTTGGCGTTCATCAGAGATCAACTTCGAGATTGCTTATCAGAGCCACCGCCGTTGATTGACACCATGCGGACAACCTTGGTGGCCCTTCTCGTCGGTGTGACGACAATCTTCGCCCAACAGCCAACTCTACCCGATGTTCCCGGTCTTTCACTCGACGATAATCCCCCATGCGCTGTAAGAAGACTGGAACCACCCCATCGGCAACTAGATACGGCGGTGTTAATTTGAAGTGAAGCTGCCTTGCCTCCTCGGAGGCCTCAATCAAACGAACTGCCCCACGAATGATCAAACATGTCTGTGTCAGGATGACGACTTCATCAAATTCGTGGAAGGATGTGTTATTATGAGTTGCCCGCTGAAATACGCCATCAGTAGGTCTCAATCCGCCCCAGTGCGGAAGTTATCCGTCTCACGTCTACTTCAGTCACGCAAAATATCACCTGGACCGCGTGTGATTTCCCTCTGCACAATGAGGTACCAGCCACGAAAGTAGCTCGGATCGTTCTGTTCGCGATGCTTCCAACACTCGCCATCATCCTTCGGCTGATAACGAAGTTTGCTCGGTTATCGCCGTGGGGTTGGGATGACTACACTATTATTGTGGCATACGTAGGTCGCCGACCAGTCCGGAAAGGCCTGACCAAGACACTAATATGATGTTTGAAGATTATACTTGTGGCGTACGTGTCATTGCACGTCTTTCGTAAGCCACCGAGGGATTCTCAACTCCAAAAGTGCGCTGACATTATTGAACAGTCGAGGATAACGGTGCCGGGAGAGATCTATGGACTCTCAGTAACTCACAGATTACCCATTTCTTCAAGGTATTCAACGCCTGCCACTTCTTCGCGGACGTCAAATCGTCTGTACGACTTGCACCCGGGGCTATTGTTGCTAACATCAAATCTTATAGGGCTTCTATGCACTACAAACATTATATCATTCCTGCATCGACATCATCAAGGCATCGATTCTCTTCATGTACCTTCGGATTTTTCATCTGCCTGGCGAAAAGATCACCATTGCGTTGTGGGTCACGCAGGTACTCAACCTCATGAACGGCATCATCTTCATCTTCGTTGGCCTGTTCCAGTGCAATCCTGTGAGTCTTGCATGGACATTCTGGACAGGGGATGCGACTGGGAAGTGTATGAACATTGTATATCTCGCGCTGGCACACGCGGGGATAAACATTGCGCTGGATGTTTGGATGCTCATTTTACCCCTGACCCAAGTTTGGGGCATGAATCTGGCTCGCCGCAAGAAGTTTGCGATCATGTTCATGTTCAGTCTCGGTCTGTTGTGAGTACCTTGCCTTAATATCCATCTCATAAAGCACCGCAGGTTACTGACATATTCGTTTCAGTCTCACAGTTGTAAGCTGCATCCGGATCAAAGCAATCTTGGACTTTAGGAAAGATCCGCTCAACCCTACCGGTAAGCTCCTGATTGCTTCGCTCCACACGATGAAGCCTGAGTACTGATGCATTTCACTCCATCGCAGTGGCCATGATGCCGAGCGTCATTTGGACGGACCTTGAGCTTTACGTTGGAATTTTCACAGCTTGCATACCGACTCTTCGTCAGTTCTTTGTTCGGTTCATCCTTCAACAGTCAGAAAAGAAGAAGCATTTGAGTTCAGCTGCGGCTGAGTATAGAGGCTCAATGCTCACGCCCAAGAAGGGCGGGTCGCAGCAAATGAGCGAGCTCGACACCATAGACGAGAGCAGCCACCATAATTCTCCATAAAATCATAGTATGAGAGTAAGATTTTAGGACTTACCTCGTCCGTATGTATAATAATTAAGTGCAGACTTAATGTTGGCATATGTAGATATCAAAGATTAAGGTTGCTACCCGCAGTGGAAGAAGCTGAACCGCCTTTTCCTCTGGCTATCTTATTCCTATGGAATGTTCCTTCGTGGAATCTGATCACCTTGATTGATCATAGCTAGAATCTTGTCGTTTATATATTGTCGCCGCCCAAGTATTTATTCGAGGATAGAGAAGGTGAAAGGAAAAGTAGCCATCTCTCCAGAAATTCATTCGTCAGATCGTGGGCTCCTGCATTTAAGCGCAGCTTCATCAAACTACCTCGAAAAATTACTAAGCCTTATCGGTGCTCAAGAACCCCAAAGCCCGGATCTCAGAGCGGAATTCTAAAATGAGGCTAAGCTCTGTTCCCCTTTTCTCCCTTCGTCAATGACCATCTACTTCAGTTATAGCTCCTTCGTTGCACCCTCCATGTAGCATTCTGAGCTAACGACCATCATCTACTCTCATCTCATCATCTTTCATCACAACCACCAGCTAAAACTCTTTTCTTCACGATCATGGCTCAGTCTTCTTCCGACTCCTCTCAAGCAGAATACTCTCTCAAGGCCACTGTGGCTGCCATCACATCCTACTATGAACTTCTCGCCCGCGTACACCCTGGCAGTGTCTGTTCTCTCGAGTACCCTCCCTCCGGAGGATGGCCTCGGATTACGTCTGAATCCTTCTCCATCTTGGGCCGAAATGATACCGTCATTGAGTTGATGCGGCACATTCCGGTATTTCACTAGCGATCGGATCAGCTGCATGAAATCAAATACACCCTGTAACTTCGCAGACGTATCTTTCTGCAGAAGGACCCATGAAGAAAGCCGCGCGTATAATGAGGAAGTGCGGCCTGTCCCTCAAGACAAGATTGGTGCCAATCCTGGCTACTCTCCTGAGGGCGGAGGAGTGCCGATCACATCCAGCATGTTCACCTTGGCAGTGCTGGCCGAAGAAAAAGAAGAGGGCTATGATATCCTTCTTGAGACGGAACACAACATCGTCATTGTGGGCAGAGTTAGAGAGGAATTCCCACGCGGGTAGGCACCGATCCCTCCCGATGCGGATCATATCCAATGGGGCGGAGATGATGAAGACGAGGCGGAAGATGAAAAAGACGATAAAAGTAACGGAGAGGATAGTGAAGAGAGTGAGGAGGATGTCGACATATATACACTCGGTCATAATTGGAGATATTTGCCGACCTATCGCATCAATACATTCTTCAAAATGTGTCAAGAGCAATGGAAGGTTATGAACTGGATGCCAAAAAATGGAATGGGCTGGCCACATTGGGAAGAGATACCGGTCCGCAGAAACAGAGCTTGACGAGACGTACGGCAATGGTCTCAGGCAAAAGATCATGCGGGAAGCTGGCTGGCCCGGTACAGGGGAGGAAGTTGGCTTGGGATGGGACAAGGCAAAGGCAGAGAAACAGATGATTGAGCTCATGTAGATTTTCAATGATGGCAGTTCCTACGCTTTGATCGGTGATATGTCTGTGGGATTCAGCATTGTTTCGGCACTGGTTGTATTTGTTTTTTAGCTACCGTTTGAAACTGGCGGATCGGGACCGCTGACCAGGCTCCGGGCCGGACGTGGCGCGTGCACGCGCGGGACGGAGCGAGCACCCGCAACGGCAGGTGAACACAGCTTCCGTTGGGATGGAAGCATCCATACATCACGTTAGTTGTTGATCTGCTTCCATCAAGCATCTAACCTCCTGAATACGTTTGCTACTCTGATATAGTTTGAGAAGCGTCTGGGAAATGAAGTTGCTGCCGTATTCGCTAAAATCATGCATGCATCGTTGCTGAGTCCACTGCCTTATCGCCTTAGGTAAGCCCAGACCACTTAAAGTCCAGCGGGGCTATCACGTACATAACGCGCCTCGACCATCAAAAGACGCGTCGCGCCCGGCACTCCCTAGCATCATTCTATCTCGCATACTCAACTTGTCACAGGCAAATGGAGATATTCCATTCGATCTGATCCCCGTCGGCCTGTACCATCCTTTCCCGACTCTGATACAAATACAACATCGTCAATTCGATCATTCTGCCCCGGTTATCTCAGACAGCACCGAAATTACCGCCTTTTATTTTCCAAGAGTTCTACCTGGATCTCCAGACAAAGATGGCTCACAAGCGCAAGCGCTCCGAATCCGAACTCGTCACCCTCTTCCCCTCGCCAGCTCGCTCCGAATCCAGTATCGAATCCTTCGAGTCACCAATCTCTCCCAGCCCCATCTATCCTCGCGCACATGCGACGCCATCGCATCTCTCGAGTCGCACAATGAAGCGCTTCCGCGACAACAGGCCCTCGGAGGAGCAAATCCATCGTAAGTCTGGTCCATGGCGTCAATCAAGAAGGGCAACATAGCTGACAGCATACCTCAGAACGTACTCTGAACATGCTTTACTCCGCACAGCAACACAACCAGTACCCAGCCGACGCAGGCCACGAGACGAATCAGTCCGAACCCACACCCGTTCCTGCCGCCCGCAATAGCCAGAAGTCCCTTCACAGCTTCTGGAATATCAAATCGGCCGAGCCCAGGTGCCCCGCCTCAGCTCCGTCCGTAGACCAGAGCGCGCTGTCGCCAATGAGCTGCGACGACTGCGGCTCTGGTCTCGGTGTCTCTGATGGCGCGGCGGGCGGGATGGATATTGACGATGGCTACAGCTACGGTGTTGATCACTCTTGCGGTGCGTGCAGCAGGCACGTGTGCTCGCATTGCTCCGTTACAAACCTCGGCGAGCAGCGGCGATGCTTGAGGTGTGTTGGAGTTGCAGCGGGAGCGGCACGAAACGGCTCTGGATGGCCATCCTCTTCGATGTCTATCTTCTAAGTATCCTAGCCTGGCTGCTTCTGGGCATCATTCTTTTTGGTGGCGCATTGGGTTCTACACGTCAACGGCATGCCACGCCATGGCAGTCAGCCGTGTATGGTTCTGGGAAAAGGCGTTTCTGGCTTGCTGTGACATGATTCTCTGGTATTGGCGTTGGGGTATTTGATCGTTCAGGAGATACCATAGGATATCGTGCATCACAATTCAATTTCAATCTGCGCATTCACTCAATAATCAGCTCATACTCAGCCGCGCGAGCAATTGACGATGCTACGTACTGCGTCTAGAGCACCATGCATGATATGGACCGCGCCTCTTCAGGGGATGCCACATAAGAGTGGCACTTTGGCAGCGTGATCCAAATCGATCAGCACGAAGGTTCTCAGATAACCAATCACTGTATTATTCAGGTGGAAACGGAGTCGTTCAGTCCAATGATATCCAGTGAAAGGCCAGAAAACCCGGCCAAGGCGCGTGGCTAGGTGCAGCCGCCTGCATACGACGTTCTGAACCAACAGACGACGGCAGCAGCCTATCGCAACAACCTTTGCCGCAGAGATCCGTTCTTTCCCCTCTTCCGAAAAACTCCTAGAAAGCGGCCTAAACCTGCAAAGTTTCCAACATAAGTGACGGGCGTTTGCTATTCGACCTCGTGAAGCAACCAGCAGACAGAGCCCTACTTACTCTTGCGCCCAAGGCGCCTCCGTCGCTCATATTCAGTTTATACCAACACAAGATGGCCGAAGCAATCGGTCTCGCGACAAGCGTTATCGCCGTTGCCGAAGTCACAGGCAAGGCCATAGGTCTGACTCTCAAAATCAAATCGCTCTGGTGCGAAGTCAAGAACGTCCCAGCCGTTCTTCTCGAAAAGGCCGAAGAACTTCAAGATCTAGACGACTATCTCAAAGACGCCGAAACTCAGACTGCGAGCAGTCCTGTATCCAAGTCGGTCATCAACGATGGGATTATGCAGAAGTCGCTCCGGCGAGCCCGCGCCGCGTTGGCAGATATACAGAACACCATCGATGACCTCAGTCTTCAGATGTCTGATCCGCGGAAGCATCGACGCAAATTGACTGCTGCAAAATTTGTCTTGCAGAAAGATACAATAGAAGACATGGAACGAAAGCTCGATCGAGCTTTGGAACTTTTCAAGGTGGCTCAAGGAATCTATTGCACGTGAGTGAATACTGGATATTTAGGTACTGAATTCTTTCTAGAGCTTGGCTGATCTGAGGTGAGCAGAAAATTGACTATGCTTTCCACGGCCATCATATTGGAACGGCTCCCGAATTGTTTGAGTCCTTCGGAAGTCACAGAGAAATCATCCCAAAAAGTCGAGGTGGCAGAATTCTTTGAGCAACATAAACCAGCTGTTGCCAACAAAGCTGGCAAAGACAACCTTGATATGGCTCAAGGCACAACCGCTATTGGAAGGCTTCGTCTTGGGTTTGGAGACGACGTCTTCCAGATTTCGCTCAGATCACCCAGTTGGCTCGGCAGCAAGGTTTATTCCGCCATGTGCCACAAGAGCATACTTGGGTGGCAAATCAATCTTAGAACTTATGTGGTGATCGAGAGCTTCTTCGGCTTTGAAGATGCCGTGAAGTCCGACGATCCACAGGCTCTCATGCAACATTTGCGATCAAAATCGCTCACACCATTTGTTCAAAACGAGGGCGGGGAAAGCTTATTATCCGTACGTGAATCCAACTACCAGCTCGACGAGATAAGAGCAATTGGCACTGATCCGATGTAAGCTTTGCGCCCAAAACCGATGGGTCAACATTGCGAAATGGCTTCTCACCTTTGGGCTGTGCGCTGGTTCCTATAGCGGTGACTTCAAGGAGCTGAGGTTCATCATCCTCAAAGTCCATGATTTTATTGGCACTTCAATGCTAATGCATTACAGAAACTCATATTCAAGTCATCTCATTTACAACGCTACCAATCAATGGTCTCATCCTCCAACTGCCCGCTCAGATTCTCCATCCGACTTGGCTCTCCTTTTCGCCTCACACGCGCTGAATGGAGACACTGGTATATCAGTTGACATTATGGCCTTCATAGCAGGCCTTGCAAACTTTGAAAATTTCAGCAGACTGCTTCATTCCAAGTCTCCAGTGTCAGATCCAAAATGGTTTTCTTTTGGTGCCAGAGTTTCATTTGCATATTCTGGAATCCTTGGCTCTATCTGGACCTTGGAACAAACATCTTCCGTGCTTACGGAACTCGGAAGCCTCACTAGAGAGCTCCTAATGTCCTGGCGACTCGGAAGACAAGACCCAGTTGTGATGACCTTGGCAGCAGTGGGAATCGGGGCTTCGTCTGCTCGAGCACCCCGTGGCGATCCCGCCCAGTCGGAATCCGTCACTGGGTATGCGCGACTAGCCGACCAAATCATTTCACTGGATCCTGAGAGTCTCATAAAAGCTACCAGAGACCAGAGGAGAAACAGTCCGATGCACATGTTCATGTGGTATATGCTTACCAACATGCAGCCTTGCTCGGCAGATCAAGCAGACAAAATCATACAATCGGCTTTACTTGTCTGGGTGACGACACTATACCGCAACAAGGTGGATCTTATAGATCATGGCCGTCAGTCGCAAATGACCTATAGCGTGCGAAGGCGTTGTGTGCTTCCTGGATGGACGTTTCGGATGGTTCAGTATCGCTCCGAGCCACGTAAGCGTCATCAGAAACGTGAACGATATTATCGGGCTGAATACGTCGGCATCACTTACGGTTCCTTGCCGGAACATTGGAAGATATGGTGGGCGGTTGAATATGAATGTTACGCGGGTGATTGTTGGAGAATGCTCGAGGATTCTGCCATCCAAATTCCAGGTAGCTGGGTGGATGATAGAGTTTTTGACGATGAGAAGATGTTGCCATCGTGGGTACTTGAAGAAAATCGCCCGTTGATATGGTCTGAATATCGCAAGATCAGGCCACCTGTATAAGAGTATATTCTTCTTAGAAGCGGTCTTTGCCAACCCACCTCTATTTCGTAGGACATTCACTAGAGCTTACATTTCACGACCTCACGACATACAAGAGTTACGTTACCAAAGACACCGAACTTCTCGCAACGGAGCAGCAATTCTCTGATCATGCAAGGGAGTTAATACCACTGTGCGTTGTAGACTATGGTGCTACTGATCAGTACTAAGTGAATGTGTGAGCAGGGAGCAGGTGGAGATACTTTGCTGAGGCGTTAGTTCCGCCTCAAGACTGTCTCTTGAGAACCCTTATGCAGTGCTTAGCACGACACTGAGGGCGAGAGATCCGAGTTCCTACACATTTCAAGCATGGACCACGCTTAAAACAAATAGTCTCTTCTTTCTCGATAGCTCTCATTACAGCCCCTTCTATCTTCTTATGCGCTCTATGAGTTGGAGTATAAGCATAGAGTCAAACGTGTCAAAGACAGAATCGACGCCAACTAGAGGCAGATTTGTAAAGAAGGGAAAAGAGACTATAGTTAGCTTATCAAATATATCCTCATGAAAAGTCGTGAGGCTCAGCCAAGGTAATGAGTTGCCTTGTGTCTACCCCATGCAAACGCCAGTCAGCTATGGGCAGGATAAGATGGTGTTGCGGGCGAAGCGATCGAATCAAATGATGGAAAGTCTAGACGCAACCACATGCATGGCGCACTATGCTGGACCAATAAGCCCAGCACCGCCTCATGACACTGAGGTTCATAAGGCTACGGACTCTGCCCCTCCCGCTCTCGTCTGACCTTTCTCCTCTTTTCTCTTCGAATCTTACTGTGCTTTACGAAGACCCAAAGCATTCATTCCTTTCTCGTTTCCTGCTCACCTGCGGTTTTATTCTCGGCGCTCGACTCCTCGGCAACCTCTAACTCTGGATCGGTAAAAGCGGAACTCAACACTCAGCTTATCAATATGGCGGAAGCTCTTGGCCTAGCTGCCAGCGTCATTGCCATGGTCGACGTAACCGCCAAAGTCGGCAGCGCCACGCTCAAGCTCATGAAACTGTGGAACGAGGTAAAGGAAGTACCAACAATGCTTCTACAGAAAGCGGAACGTGTCAGAGATCTAGAGGACTTCCTGCTTGATGCCGAAGACCACATACAAAGTAGCCCGCTGCCACAAGCCTTCTGGAGTACGAACTACCGCTTGCGGCAACACATTGAAAAGGTCCGCCGTGCACTTGACGAGGTTCAAGATATGGTGGACGATTTACAAGCCAAGTTGACTGCCCGAAAAGACGGCTTCAGAAGCAAGCTGTTGTCAACCAAGGTTGTGTTTCGGAAAGACGAGTTGAAAGCCTTGGACACGAAGCTTGATGCAGCTCTCGGTTTATTTTCCATCGCACAGATGCAGTGGATTATGTGAGCTACTGCCTTACATACCACTCTTTTAGGTTCGGCTTTGTAACCATACATATTCTAGGGCGATGTCGACATTTAGAACCTCAATGAGCATCGAAGAGCGGTCTAGAAGACCAGCTGCTCCAAACACGCTGACGGCGGCAAGAAAGAAAGAGAGAGTAAGGGCATCAACCACACCCGCTCTCTGCTACATTTCTACCCCAGCTTCGATATTGCCTACCTTTCGACTCGGTTTTGGAGACAAAGACAGCTTCCAATTTTCTATCCAGGCACCTTATTGGCTCTCTGGGTCTGTATACTCAGTCATGGCCCAGAAAAGTTATCAGGGCTGGCAGCTCAACCTGAGAGCTTACGAAATTGTGAGAAACTTTAGCAACGGATTATATGATTGCATCGAAAATGACGACCCCTCTGGAACTCTCCACTTGTTGTCTGAAAGCAACATGACTCCCTTCGCAAAAAATCAATTTGGAAGAAGTCTACTGCATGTGAGAATTTTCGCTCTGGCAATGACATGAAGATTTGGCCACTGATAAGGCTGAGTCAATCACAGGTCGCAGTCGAACAGAAATCTCTCAGAGTAATAGATATTTTTCTAGAAAGAGGACTTGCATGTTTTCTGCAAGACCCGTGGGATAACAGAGTGAAGAATAGGTAATAACTTACTTCCTTAGGCTGTGACACCGAGAATACCATATTAACATCTTTGACAATACATAGATATCCCTTTTTACTTTACGAGCTTAGTTGGTTGAGCCATTCATATCGATATCATGACTTGGAACCTACGCTACGAAAGCTGTTTCTAGATAACTTCCTCGATGATTTCCTCGAATATTCGGAGCAAGTCTCACTTCTTCTTGAATTCGGCATTAGCTTATCTTTCCTTCAATTGCTTTTGGAACGCAACAATCTCACCGAGACACCATTTTCCTTTCCAACACGGCTGTTCCATCTCAGACTAGCTGCAACGAAATGCGGCTGGGAGGCGCGGGAAATTTGTGTCTTAATTCCGGAAGCTCAACATCTTGATGTACACTCCGGAATGTTTGCATATTCCAGAAATATTGAAGGATACTCCCTCTTTCATTCATTCGTCATGGGGATGGCTGGCAACTTTTCGAGAAAGACCCGCCACCCAGATCCTGACCAGTGGGCCATATCAAGACAGTGGTGGAACAGATTACTCCATGACGGCATCAGGCTGGACCGTCCAAGTCTACATCACATCGACACAACTTTTGGTTGGTCAGGATATAAGTCCATGAGCTCACCCTTGCTTGCAGTCATCACATCGTCAATCGATGGAAACCCCTTGATTCTAAGCACTGCGAGACAAGTATGTGAATCGCTGATAGGAGTACTTTTCGAGTGGGTCGCTATGCTATCTTCCAGCAACGTAGACCTTCTGGAATACGGGCGTGAAGAAAAGCACATGTTCAAGCAAGGTCTTACGAATGTCCGGCAGCGATGGGCCCCTTGGGTAGCAAACTCTTCCGGGATAACTCGATTATCTGTTATCGGCATCACTTATGGTTCTTGTCCAAGCCACTGGAAGCTGTGGTGGACATATGAGTACGAAGATTATGCAGGAGAATTCTGGGACATGGTCCAGGACGAGGCGAGCAAGGTACCTGGTGCCTGGGTTGATGACGCTTGGGATCCAGATGACTATGCTAATGAGGAGTGGGACAGGTGGGAAGCATGGGAAAAGGAGCTGCCCCCTCCGTTGATTTGGTCCGAGTATCGCAGAGTTCGGCCGCCAGTCTGAGTTGATACCGGAATCAATGATTCAGTCGTCAGACAAACAACTGGCTCTTACTACAGTCATCACTCTTCAAGTTACTTGAATGTTGCTCATTCAAAGCGTTCTCCCGTTCACGAATAGGCTATCACTAAATCTATTCCAATTGCATCAACGGGATCCAGTGCACAAGCTTAAGAGGTAGTGGTGTACCTTAGGTCAGGGCAGAATTTAAAGTATCTCAGTGAGTAGCCGCCGAGTGAATATCACCCCGATAATTGCATCCAATAGCTAGTCGGAGTGCTATGTTTGGAAAACCCGTATGCGGTATGCAACCTGGAGGAAAAGTCTCTCTACCGGGAGCCCCTAAATCCCAAGCTTCCGCTCCATTTGAGGACAGCGTTCCTCAAATTGTTGGCCAAGATCCGGTTGAGCTCTGTTGCCTTTTCATCATAGCTGTGATTGTTTCTTATTCCAACCATCTTCCAGACTTTCTTGACTTTTTTCTGCGTCGGACCAGTCTAAAAAGGCAAAATTTGGAGACAATTTAGCGTCACGTGCAGCTTGTCGGCCTGACGATCGCACCTTCCTTGCTGGGTACCTCACCTCAGGTACCTTCCCTGAGCTAAGCTCACTGCCAAATCTTGGAATCGACTTGTCGCCTCTCACATTGTCTCATACAACAAACTCACAACACCATCCGCTCGCTCACGTTCTTTCCCTCCTTTCTCGATACCCGCCGACCTGTACCGGCCGTCCGTCATTCAATTCCGCTCATTTTATCATTGCCCCTGGATTCGAAGCGCAGATCCAAGCCCACAGACTTCTCTACCTGAGCTTCTCTCTATCCCTCTGACGGAAGACATCCACAATGCTCGGCTGGTATGCTTTGCCGACAAAATTTCTTGATATCGCCAAGCTTTGCATCGCTAAACACTTCATCTCTAGGTATCAGGCAAGACTCGCGGCTCGCCCGCTGCTCACTCAGAGCATCACCACCGCCATCCTCTTCGCGACCGGTGACATCACTGCCCAGCAGCTCGTCGATAAGCGCGGCCTCGAGAAGCACGAATGGGCCCGCACAGGCCGCATGGCCCTCTACGGCGGTGGTAAGCTCCACCTCACCTCACCTGCACTAAGAGAACTCACGCGCGACGACGCCTTCATCGTCGATCTGAGCTCTGGCCGATGAATTCGATTCCACTAACCAAATGCCTTCAGTCATCTTTGGCCCCGTCGCCACAACCTGGTTCAAGTTCCTGCAGAACAACATCGTCCTGAAGAACAAGAACGCCGAGATGCTCGCCCGTGTCGCCGTTGACCAGGGTGTCTTTGCCCCCGTTATGATCAGCGTCTTCCTGTCCTCCATGGCCACGCTCGAGGGCGGCTCTATCAAGGAGAAGCTTGACAAGAACTACAAGACTGCGCTCACGTCCAACTACATGCTCTGGCCGTTCGTCCAGGTAGTGAACTTCAAGTTCGTGCCGCTTCACCACCGTGTGCTCTTTGTCAACGTCATCAGCATTGGCTGGAACTCGTACCTCAGTTTCTTGAACAGCCAATAGATGGCTATTGGGGACTGGGTAGTAAGATGAGCTTGAAGTGGTTACCGCCAATTGAGGGAAGCAGTCTAGAGGATGGCTCGGGGGAACTGAGAATTCGCTGTGATTCCAGCGTCGTATAGCGATTTATGGCTTCAGATTTCGAGCATTAGAAGCAGGATAGACGAGATTGAAGTGAGGAAAAGATGGTCATGGGCAGGGCCGGTGGGAATATACTGCACCATTCTTATTCTATCTCAACGTGAAGAGTTGCCTCAAAGCATGATGATAGGCCTGCCATTGTTGCCCGTTAAGAAGCGAATGTTCCTACTAGTTCAGATCGACTAAGGTATACAGTAGAACAGTCACATTGGGAAACAAAGTGTGAAGTATTAACATTGAACAGTAACAGAGGTATTGCCGTGGTTCAAAGACGGCCACAAGCTCAGCCCTGCCAATGAGCGATGGATGCGGGGAAGATGAGGAGCCTCAAGTTTCCTACGCTGTAATTTGTACTCGTTCATCTCTTCTTAGTACTCATATGTGTCGGCAACCATATATCTGACTGGATCCTCATTGCATGACAACCAAGTGGAAACACTTAGCTCATAGTTCCGCGTTTGCTATCTGGCATCGCACCACTCGCAGCAATAGATAACTGAGCTACTGCCATCCCCTCATTCTCCCCACCCTTAACCGGGATCCTTCGGCGACGGAGTCGGCCGCTGCAACGTTGCAAGTCAACCTGGCGCCGAACGGCTGAAAAGCACCTGAAAGTGTTGTTGTAAAGTGACAAATTGAGATAAAGGTCTTCTTGAGACAAGGCATTCGAAGCAATTCCCTCCAGCTCGAAGGCACTCGATCAAAGACACTCACGCAAAGATGACCGCCTCCGGCCTGCTTGATCGCCTCAACCGAGACGGCTTCGTCGTCATCCCTTCAATCCTCACCGAAGACCAACTCAAAGACCTCCGAAGTGCCACTCAAAACGCTACAGCACTGGCCCGCGCCGGAAAATGGCCAAACGTGCGGACGCTGCCCAAGCAGTTCCCGCCGTGGCCGGTCGCCACCCCGGAAGCGCCCCCGGACGGCATCTGGGGCGTCCAGGGGATGATGCACCCCGACATGCCCAATAACGCCGCCTTCATCAAGACGTACTTTTCGGATGCCGTGATTGAGCCTACGAAACAGCTGCTGCAGTGCACCGATGACGATCTTGTCATGGAGCTGTTCAATTTGCTCATACGGCCTGATGAGGACTTTGAGCTGCGGTGGCATAGAGATGATATCCCCGCTACTGCTACCGCCGAAGAGGAGCTCGATCGGCTCAATAAGCCGGCTTATTCGGCGCAGTGGAACCTGGCTCTCTACGATGACAACAGTCTCATCGTCGTCCCAGGCTCGCATACCAGAGCCAGGACAGACATTGAGCGCAACGCTGATCCTTATGAGAAGGAGATCCCTGAGCAACTATACGTGGAACTCAAGGCAGGCGACATTGTCTTTTACAACAACAATATCCTTCACCGCGGCGCATACGTTGCGAATAAAGAACGCATGACACTGCATGGGAGCGCGGGACATGTCAACGGGAGCACCCTCCGAGCCCGCAATGTATTGCAACATGGGCTCAAGGGCTGGGTGGATAAGGTTGATTTGGGCGTGTTGGATGAGAAGGAGAGGGCGAGGGCTGAGAACATGCGGAGAATGCTGGTTAAGCTGGGCGAGGAAGCGGGGGAAGTGGGATATTCACTCGAGGGGTAGTGAGATAAGGCCGTTATGGATCTTCTTACTAAAGACAATCAAATACATGCGCGAGTTTACTTCCGAGGACAAGAAGTCTTGGGTGATTTTGTTCTGGACCAGTCGAGCGGTGTGTAACAGGCCGGGCGGTGAATTGGGCGAGTTCGACCGGACTCTGCCCGGGTCATGTGTGGTGGGCGCTTAGCTGTGTGTACCCGTGACGGGGCGGAGTGAATCAGACTGGAATCCCATCTCGATGATAATTAAGAGGCGCTACCGGCGTTATATCGCTCTGAGGCCCCAAGCAACGTCATTTCTCAAAAAAGAATAACAATACGCCAACTGACACTTCCTGCACTGAAAGGTTGTTTCATCTCAAGTTTCCGTCTTCCATCTCGAAAGCTCTGGGGAAGGAGTGTCAGTGGTCTGTGCACCATTGGATGCCTAAGTAACAAGGTGTCAGTGGAACCCGTGAGCTTTTCCCGTCCTGCGGCCAAATCCGGGTTTGCCAACCATCAACCGACTCTGTCGGCAACATCTGCGTCAGCCTCAACCACCTTCAAAACCACCCCTCCTCCTCCTTCTCGAACCCGTCCAGATCAATACCCCCAAAGGTCTGCACCCGGCGACAATGCTGCCCTCATCGGTGCGGCGCGTGGTCGCTTCGGCGCCGCAGTCCCCTCTCGTCGCCTCCCTCACCACCTCCGCTCCGAGAGCGGCGACGGCCACCATCACCCTTCAGCAGAGACCCGTCGGTGGCCACCAGAGACGATGGTCCTCCTCGAGCCCCTCGAACCCGAATAACAACGGATCCAAGGACATTCCTGCCCAGGGCCAGTCCGTCCATGCCTCGACATCATCGAGCTCCAGCAGCAGCGGCAAGGCCAACGGCGAGAAGCGGAAACGAAAGAGCAAGGACAGCGCCGATAGGGAGGCTGCGCAGAAGCTGCCCAGCGTGCCCAGCACACAACATCTTTCCCAAGAAGGTGTGTAGCTATGCGGAATCTGGATGTTGTGGTAAAACTTGCTAACTAAACCATGCGCAGCTCTCGGCTTGTCAACCTTTTTCTCGCTGCACCGGCCGATATCTGTGACCCACAGCATGCCCAAGTCAGTGACGGAAGAAGCCTTCGCCGCCATCTTTAAGCCCCGGAGCAGGGCGAACAAGGTCACCGACGTCATCTCAACACTATCGCGGACGACCGACGACCTCGAGGGCGCCATGGCCAAGATGACCATCGGCCACCAGGAGACGGATGCGTCAGGCGAGCCCGTCCAAAAGATCGACTTCAAGAACCCCGACGGCACCGAGTCGAGCGTCTACGTCCAGCTCAACAGCATGGCCGGCCAGTTCGTCCCCTTCCGCCCTCCCCCGGCCCCCGAGGCCATGGGCGAGACCGCCGACGCCGCGACATCCCACGCCGCCGCCGCCGAGTCCGCCGTCGAGGACCTCCTCGACGAGACCCCCCACCACCGCGTCTACAAGGCCATGTTCACCATCGAGGAGACGACCGACGCCGACGGCCAGGTCCAGGTTCTCGCCCACAGCCCCAAGATCATGCAGGACGGCGGCGACGCGCCCCGCTCGTTCCTCGAGCGCATGGCCCTGCGCCAGATGAAGTTTGACGAGGCGCAAGGCCACGATACCATGCACGCCCTCAGCGTCAAGCGCCAACGCAAGCTCAAGATGAAGAAGAAGAAGTACAAGAAGCTGATGAAGCGCACGCGCAACCTGCGCCGCAAGCTGGACAGAATCTAAGCTCGGCTTTGGGGGGGTTCGGTTGTTTGGTTTTGTATATAAAACAAGCAAAGCCCCGTCGGTCTCTTATTTTCTCACGTCCTTGTGTTTTTTCCTCCTTTGGACTCGGCTTCTACCACTCGAGCATATCTGGGAAAGACGCGGGTGTTTTTTTCTCCTCATAATTGGTGTTCTCGGCCGGGCATTCATCGCTGATGGTATTTCATCTCCTTTTCGCGACTGTGCACACATTTCTCGGGCTTCATATAGAGAAGAGAGGGGATAGCTTTGCATCAGATAGCAATCATCCAACTGTTTGCATCCAGAGCCATCACTCATGACCGTGCCGCGATACCTACTGAGAGCGAGACAGACGCAGGATCCGGGGACGCTAGAAACATGAAGAAGGAAAAAACGGAGACGGAGAGATATCATGTACAACAAAAAAGTGTATTACTAGTTCCATCAAACGGAAATAACTCAAGGCCTTCACAGCCCCTTTTAAATTCGTCTACCATACCTATTCTACAGTATTCGTACACCAAACCATCTTCTGAGTGACTGGCAGGCCGTTAATTTTTAAAGATCGTCCGAGGGGGTGTGGCGTTCCCAGTCAGGGGGCGTGACTATAACGAAAAAGTTGCGGCACCCCACCAAGACGCACCCACCTCGAAAGCCCACCGCCCGGCAGAAAATGTTCTCTCCGCCAAATTTTTGGGAATTTCCTCGACGTCTGAGAGCTGGTTTGCGCCGACCCGACTTCTCAGCAAGCCCGCCTTCTGCCAATTTTCCGCCTTCACTCCCCCTCGTCCCTCCTCCCCTGCGAGCTCTGTTCAAGATGTCGCGCAAGGCAGTGTGAGTTCTCGTTATGATATGAACCCCTACATGTATTTAATTGCTGACTTTAATCCAATACAGAGACCAGCGGATCCCGAGTCTCATTAGCAATGGGTACCAAGAGAAGAAGCGCAGCTTCTTCGTGGTGGTCGGTGACCACTCCAAGGATGTCATTGTCAACCTCCACTACTTGATGGCTAGAAACATCAAGCAGAACAAGTCTGTGTTGTGGGCGTACAAGACCAAGCTCTTGGGCTTCACGAGGTGCGTCTTCCGGCTCGAGCAGGGCTCACTTACACAGTAGACACGGAGAAGCTAACATGCCGACCACTTCCTCGAAATCCAGTCACCGAAAGAAGCGCGAGAACAAGATCAAGAAGGAAATCAAGCGCGGCACCCGCGAAGCCAACGACTCCGACCCCTTCGAGCTCTTCGTGTCCCTCCACAACATCCGCTACGTCTACTACAAGGAGACGGAAAAGGTCCTCGGACAGACGTTCGGCATGTGCATTCTGCAAGACTTTGAGGCCATGACGCCAAACATCCTCGCGAGGACGATCGAGACGGTCGAGGGCGGCGGCCTGGTGGTCCTCCTGCTCAAGGGCATGTCCTCGCTCAAGCAGCTCTACACAATGTCCATGGACATCCACTCGCGCTACCGCACCGAGGCGCACGACGACGTCGTCGCCCGCTTCAACGAGCGCTTCATCCTCTCCCTGGGCGGCTGCGACTCGTGCCTCGTCATCGACGACGAGATGAACGTCCTGCCCATCTCGGGCGGCAAGGGCGTCGTGAAACTCCCGCCCACCGACAAGGACCTCAACAAGACAGAGGCCGAGCAGGAGCTCGAGGACATGAAGGAGTCGTTGCAAGATACCCAACCAGTCGGCTCCCTGGTTACCCTCGCCAAGACGACCGACCAGGCCAAGGCGCTGCTGACGTTTGTCGACGCCATTGCCGAGAAGACTCTTCGGAGCACCGTCACGTTGACGGCCGCCAGAGGTCGCGGAAAGTCGGCGGCCATGGGTGTCGCTGTTGCGGCTGCTGTCGCGCACGGGTACAGCAACATCTTCATCACATCTCCGTCCCCGGAGAACTTGAAGACGCTGTTCGAGTTCGTCTTCAAGGGATTCGATGCGCTCGGATACGCCGATCACGCCGACTACTCCATCATTCAGTCCACGAACCCCGACTTCAACAAGGCTATTGTCAGAGTCAACATCCACCGGGCGCATCGCCAGACAATTCAGTACATCAGACCTCAGGATGCCCACGTTCTCGGACAGGCGGAGTTGGTCGTCATCGATGAGGCTGCCGCTATTCCCCTGCCTTTGGTGCGCAAGCTCATGGGCCCTTACCTGGTCTTCATGGCCTCCACGATCAACGGTTACGAGGGTACCGGTCGCTCGCTGTCGCTGAAGTTGATCAAGCAGCTCAGAGAGCAGTCAAGACCTGGAGCCAAGACCGGTGAGGACACAGAGGTTGCCGACAGGACGACGGGCAGAGCCTCCAAGGATCAGGGCTCGAGCCAGTCCAGCCGGTCCCTCCGCGAGATCACCCTGTCTGAGCCCATCAGATACGCCCAAGGCGACTCGGTCGAGAAGTGGCTGAACAAGCTTCTCTGCCTGGATGCCACCCTCCCCAAGGCAAAGGCCAGCGCTCAGGGGTGCCCCGACCCTTCGCAGTGCGAGCTGCTCAAGGTCAACAGAGATACCCTCTTCTCCTTCCACCCCATCCCTGAGAAGTTCTTGCAGCAGATGGTCGCCCTCTACGTCGCCAGTCACTACAAGAACTCTCCAGATGATCTCCAGCTGATGAGTGACGCCCCCGCCCACGAGCTCTACGTCCTCATCGCCCCGACATCTGACGGCAAGCTGCCTGAGCCCCTGTGTGTGATCCAGGTCGCACTGGAAGGAAAGATTAGCAGACAAAGCGTCATCAACCAGTTGAGCAGAGGACAGCGCCCCTCCGGTGACTTGATCCCCTGGCTCGTGAGCCAGCAATACCAGGACGATGAGTTTGCCTCTCTCTCCGGCGCCCGCGTCGTGAGGATAGCGACGAACCCGGAGTACGTGTCCATGGGATACGGCACCAAGGCCCTGCAACTCCTGACCGACTTTTACGAGCAAAAGTTCACCAACTTGTCCGAGGACGCCGACCTCGCCATGGAGGAGACCCTTCCCAGAGTTACGGACGCAGAGCTGTCAAACACCTCTTTGCTCGCGGACGACGTCCACATCAGAGATATCAAGAAGCTACCGCCGCTGTTTGCGAGATTCTCCGAGATTAGGCCCGCTGCCCTGGACTACGTCGGTGTCAGCTATGGTTTGACGCAGCCACTCCACAAGTTCTGGAAGCGCGCCTCATTTGCGCCCGTTTACCTCCGGCAGACGGCCAACGACCTGACGGGCGAGCACACGTGCGTTATGATTCGGCCTCTGGAGAACACCGGCGCCGACCGGTCATGGCTTGGTGCCTTCTCCCGGGACTTCCAGCGTCGTTTCCAGTCTCTGCTGTCGTACCAGTTCAGGGAGTTCCAGTCAGTCGTTGCGCTGAGCATCGACGAGTCTGCCAGCATTGGCGCCAAGCTCGACGGCACTGAACCCACGGCCCTGACAAAGGTGGAGCTCGACAGGTTCCTGACGCCATTCGACTTGAAGCGTCTCGAGTCGTACGCCAACAACATGCTGGACTACCACGTCATCCTTGATCTCGTTCCCACACTCGCTGGCCTGTACTTCACTGGCAAGCTCAAGGGCGACATCAAGTTGACTGGTGTCCAGCAGGCTATCCTTCTTGCCATCGGTCTGCAGAGGAAGGACATGGACGTCATCTCCACTGAGTTATCCCTGCCGTCGTCGCAGTTGCTGGCTATGTTCATCAAGATCCTCCGCAAGATCACAACGCACTTTGGATCCCTGGTCAACGCCGCCGTTGAGGCTGAGCTGCCTAGTAACAACACCATTGGTGTCAGCCGGGAGAACGCTTCTGGGGTACACGACGATGAGGTTGTCGACAAGAAGTTCGTTCCCCTCGAGACATCTCTCGAGGACGAGCTTGAGGAGGGAGGCGATGAGGCTTTGGCTAAGCTTCGCAGGAAGCAGCGCGAGCTCATCGACTCCCTGCCGCTTGACCAGTAAGGCCCCTTTTCTTGATTGCGTAGCTTTGAGAGCACTATACTGACATAAACTCTTAGTTATGAGGTTGACGGTGACGCTCCTGCCTGGGCCGAAGCAGAGCAGGCCGTCAAGGACGGCAAGACCGGCGTGGTCAGCGTGAAGTCGGCCAAGGCAAAGCGCAAAGCCGGCCCGACGGCAGCCGAGATTTACGACGAGGCTCTTGGGGAGAAGAAGCACAAGAAGGCCAAGAAGTCCAAGAAAGACAGGGACTAAGTAAAGATACAGGTAGGAGGGGAATAAGTGACAGAGGAGGCATAAACAAAAGTGTAAAAGCATCTTTACTTACAGGGTGAAACGGGTATTTGTCCTTACTTGGGCGGCCTCTATGCGGAGTTGGCTTGGCTTTGTTTTGTTAACAATTTTAAGAAATTTTAGACTTCTTGATTCAAGCATAAATGGACGGTGATGTCCTCCTCTTTCCGGATGGAAGTGTTCAGAGACTGGACGACATCTTAGATCAAGTGACTGGCCGGTCAGTCGTGATGACCCGGCTCTGATGTGATTCTTGTGATTTCCAAGAAGGAAGGGACGAAGATGATGGAAAACATAGACACCTTCCCTTCCTCTGCCCTCCTTCCATCTTCAACATCAAGGTCGCTCTTTCCTGCGTTGTCTGCTGCTCTTCCTCTTCTCAGAGAAGGTACCTTCCACCTCGACAAACTCGTGGCAACCACCTATTGTCATCTGACGACAACACCTCGACGATTCCCATTCTCACCATTTCAAGGCTTCGACCGGAAATTGCTTCCTCCTTTTCCATACCCTCGAGACCGCAAATCAACCACTCGCCTGCTCTTTTCCCCGCCGTACAATTAATACACATCACCGAAGCACCAAGTCGCAGGTCACCCACACCATCTCTCGCCATCACAACCCCCCAAACTCGAACCGAGAAACCATGTGTACCGAAACCATTGCCCTCTGCGAAAGCTGCGGCCTCCACAGACACATGCACTACCACCGCTGCACAGCGTGGCTCTGGTCCTACCGCCAAATCAAATGGACCTTCACCACCCCTCTCTCCTCGACCCCGAAACCCAAAAACTGCCCCTTCCTCGACGGCGAGGTCAAGACCGAGATCCTCCCGGGCAGGTGTCCCAACGCGACGTGTCCAGGCCACAAGCTGAAAGACGCCCTCGACTCACAGGCGGCCGCGGACAGGACGTTGGACAGAAGAACGGACGAGCAGAAGATTGACGCGCAGAGGATCAAGATGGGGCTTAAGAGGCGACCCGGGCCGGTGCAGGCGTTCCGGGAGCCGTTGGAGGTCGGGAGACCGCATCAGAATCGGGTGCCGGTTGTGATTACGGATGGGAGGCCCGATGAGGGACTGGGAGTTGTGAGAGGACGGGGGAAGCGGGTGGAGGGGATGGGGATGGCGGAGATGGAGACGGAGGGTGAGGGGGCTATGGGGGCTCTGTCGCCGGGTCCTGCTGCTAGGGTGCCTGTGAGGAGACATAGGACGTTCCATGGTCCGATGATGAGGCCGCATTGATGGGTGTTGTTGAGACACATGGCGGGCTCATCGATTTGACGGCACGATACTACGAATTACGAGGGATGGGAAATGAATCATGACCAAACGGACTGGGGAGGGACTGATAACGGGGACTGATAATGGGAGGAAGCGTCTATACTATAGCGCTGATCGGAAGAGTTTCTCTTCACTCTAATAATGAGCGCCGATTTCTCAAGATCACGATGTTCTCTTAAAGGTGTGAAAGGTGTTGATGGAGTCGTGGTATCGTGTAAGACGGTCGTCGCCGCACATCAACCGAATTGTCCAATCACAGCCAAGGCCACCGCTAAGAATGTTTCCAACTACTCGATAAGTTGGTTCCTGCATCGCGGCAAACCGGCAAGTCAAGTCCGTAAGCCCAGGCCCCAAACAGCGCGAATCAAAGCCTGTTTTCATCGCGCGCTTCCCCCCCTGAACTTTGTATTTTGGAGAAGCCAATCTTGGGCAGTGGGGTTCATTCCCCCTGTCGACGGTCGACCATCCACTGAGAAGCTCGAAGGATTCACGTCTGGCCTCCGCGCGACCTGGGGGATCAACCAACTTTTTTATGCTAAAATCCCGCCCCGTTCGTCCCATTTGTGGTTCCTGTGTAAACATTGGACCATTCCCCGTCCTGTCATCCCGTCTCGTCTTCCTTCTCGGTTGTCAACTCAACACCTCTCTCCCACACGTTGAGTCGTTGAATCCATTCATTTGGACGAGAGTTTAGGATTGTCAATTGACTCTCTGTCTCTTCCTTGACGACTAGACATCACCTTCGTTTCTGAGCTCTGACGAAACTCCACGCGCTCGATTGCTTGAACCCACCGGAATCGAACCACTCGCTCGTCCCTTGAAAGGTCGTGACGCTCTCACCAACTCTCGATCCACCAACCTCTCTCCCAAACCCTCAACATGCACACGTCCAACCTCGCCCCGGTGGCCTTCGCTGCCCTCTCCCTCCTCCTCAATCCCGTCGCCGCCATCCCCGCTCCCGTCCCCGTCCCCGTCGCCGCCCCCGAGCCAACCCTCGTCGCCCGCGCCGATGTCATCGCTCCCACCGCCGCCTGGATCAGCGTCAACAACAAGGGCGTCCCCACGACCGTCACCCCCGTACCAACCACAATCTCCGGCACCGCGACCTACGCCTCCGCCGCCCCCAACGCCTTGACGGGTAGCGTCTTCACCCTGACCGACTGGCACCTCGTCAAGGTCACCACCAGCACGGGCACCCCGCCCGTCGCCACGGCCGACAGCAAGAGCGGCGCGGGGGCCTTTGCGCCGTGCAGTAACACCAAGGGGGACTTTTCGCCCTTTTGCGATCCGAACAAGGGGAGCACGCTTTATACTGATGGGACCTACTATGGTAAGTCAAACACCGACTTCTGAAACTCGCCTCTCCCCGTACAGGCGATGAAAGTAGCATATCGAATATCAAACTGACCATCCCATCTTCCAGTAACCTGGGACCCCACCGTCCTCATCAAAGGCAACAAGACCAACGTCAACGTCAAAATCCAAGGCAAATCCGTAAACGGCACAACGGTAGGCGACATCGTCCTCAACGCCGACACAGACACCACGAACCCGGCCTCCTACGGCTACTACGCCTGGACCGTCTCCTCCAGCCTCATCCCCTCAGGCCAAGACAACGCCACAATCGAGCTCCTCATGTCCTACACCGTCGACGGCACCGCGCAGGACGCCATCACCGGCCCGCAGGTCCTCGTCGCCAAGCGGCCAGAGTGGCACCCCGAGGCCGCGAAGATGCCCAAGGGCGCGGAGCTGTACATCGCTCTCCCCACCGTGTTTGGGTTCATCATCATTTGCGTCGTTGGCGGGTGTATCTGGAACCGGCGGACGCGCAAGATCGGGCTGGGGAATATCATGAGCCGGTCGAGACACGGGTACGGTGTCGGTAAGTCGCGGGCGCAGAGGCTGGGGGCCAAGGTTAGGCAGAGCGTGTTCCACGGCGGGCGCAAGGATCGCGGGATTCAGTTGAGGCAGCGGGAGATTAGCCCCGATGGGTATGTGTACCGCGACGAGCCGCTGCCTGATCAGCAGCAGAGGCAGCATACTGGCGGACTCAACACCAATGGTGGCGGTGGTCTCGGTCATGCGAGGAGGGATAGCGATGCCCTGGGAAGTCTTGCGGGAAGCCCGGTTTCGGCTACGTTCCCGCACCATGAGCCCCAGGGTGGTAATGCTTTCCGGGAGGAGATGAGGAGGCAGGAGAGGGAGAGGTACTGAGAGGGACCATGAACTTTCAGAGGCATGCCATTTGGCGTGCTGCCGAGAGGAAGCTGTGTTGTCCGGCGAGGCTACCACAGGGGGTAGGTAGTAGGCGATGACGGAAAACATGAGAATAAGTATCACGATATAGACGACGCAAGATTCAGAGATGAGCTGGTTTGGAGCTCACCTTCGACGTAATATGTAACAATAATGAAACTCATGAAGAATCTCAAGGCCAGTGGCTTGATCCAGTGAGATTGTGACCGGTGTCATAAGGTGCTATATTGCTACTAGGGAAGTACAATCAGCTTATGTAGTCAACCGCCTGAGGAGGGGACCGGTGAAAGACATCATAGAGTCGCTCTTTCACGTCTAGCAGTCTTGCAACAAAATCTTCTTTTTTCCAAGCCATGAGATGAAGGTTCTTTTCGAAGCAAAGCGCGAGCTTTCATACATTCCTAAGCCCTACTGAATCTTCAAACGAAGGGCACGATAGGGTCGCACATTCACATCTAGCAGTCTTGTAACATACATCTTTTTTTCTTTCATCTCAGGTTGTAAAGCGGACATTCAATTCTAGGCCAAGTTCGATTCTCTATCCTCTCCTTATCCTTACACTCGGGCGCTATCGCTAGAGATAGCGCTAATAACGAGGACTCCAAGAATGCCCACATCATGCCTTTTTCCTTTATCTCATCACTGTCCATATCTCACATACGCCGTATGGAATATGTTAAAGATAGTAACTATTGCTAGAACCTGCGAGTACTATACGCATCGTCTTTGGTCTAGAGGTATAGGCATCTTGGATTGCAAAGGACCCGGGCTGTTGTTAAATCGTTAGTGACACATATGTCAGTCACGGGAATTGACCAGTACCTTGGCATCCAGGGATGTGGTCTGTCTTGCTTGAGTTCAGAGGTACGCCCTGGATATCTTAGTTTTTATAGGAGCCCGTCGTTATCAAGCACATCGTCAGTTACGAATACGTCAGTAACGGAAAATAATCAGTATCTCGGGATCCTATCCGCATGAACCACTTTCTCGTTGTCTCAATTGCTTGGTTTAAAAGCATGAGCATCTTGATTATCTGAGGCAATCTCCAGATACCAAGATAACGCTGTAACAGCTATAAACATGGATCCGAGAGTATGACCTACAGCAGGACCAGCGGTCGTACTGAACCTCCGTGCGCAAAATGAGACTCTAGTAGACGCGAGTAGCTCGTCCAGAACCATCTTGCTTGTGAAGATTCTTGTGAAAACACCGCTTTTCCAGCCAGGGGCAACAAGAACCCGCCAGGTGAGGAAGAGTACCAATTCGACAATTGTTGCGTATGGGAACGCCATGATTGTCGTCTATCCAAGTAGACTGTCTTCATCTTATACTACTTGCTTCGAAAGCAGAGGCCCTTAATCCCTATAAGAGCTACCCCGTCGTCGTCACATATATAATTAGTGACGAATACGTCAGTCACGGGAAACGGTCGGTAGTACCTTGATATCCAGGGATCTGCTTCAATCTTGATCCAGAAACATATTCATCCTGATTTTATGAAGTAGGATCACAGAACCATTGGCCTCATCCCATGTGCATCACTCGCACATGTGTGGGTGCTGCCGCTGACCTTGCTCCCATCTCAATATTTTATAGTCGTTGCGGCGTTGTCTTTTAGACCGGTCAGGAAGACAAAGAGGCATTCTGCTGAAGATCCCGATAAAGCAGGCCCTAAGACCACGTCTCCCTCAACCTCCTGCATATCACTTCTCAAACGACTGGACAGGCGGGCGAATGAAAGGTCATATCGGCATGTGAATTCATAAGGTTTAATGACGGCGTCGCTACTGAACTGAGACCTCCCGATGTCTCCATACAATTCTGGTCCTCCGACGGGTCCCCATTTACTCTCTTGATACCATCAGAAGCTGTGCAGGTGCCAGCACTTTACTTCTTGCCAGAGCTACCGGAGCTTCCACTGCCATAGCCGGACGAGCTTCTCTCGCCGCCGGGAGAGGTGTAGGTTGAGCCGCCGTTGCCATCGTTGTAGTAGGTGCTGCCGTTGGGGTTGGAGTAGTAGTAGGATCCGTCACTTGAGATGTGCTGGTCAGCTTTCTTTCCTTGATATCTCGAATAGGAAAGGGCAAGACTATCTAACTTTATGTGTTGCCTGTGGCTTGCAAGAAGCTCTCATGTGCCTTCCCGCAGGACCCATGTCAAAGCTCCAAAGTCGAGTCAGGCAAGGACATGTGATTGCATCGTTTCTCCTTCTTATTGCCCGTTATGCGCATACCTGAACACAACCAAGTTTGTAGCGTAGAGAAGCAGCGACGAAGGGCAGCACGATGTTGGTGTATTGCTTTTCCCCGACAAGATAAGCGTTTGTCCACTTTCCCCCGCTGCCAGCCAAGCTGCCACTTTTGGTGACTTGGTCTGGGATCATCCTGGTCCTTGTCGATGCTTGGGTGGATCTCATATCAAATAGGCAAACATCTTAGTTGACAGAAGAGCCTAGTGATCATGTCCAAAGAGACAAAATCAGAGGGACTGCGATTGAGAACTTGGGAATGGCTTCTAGCTTGCAGAGCATATAAGCAGTAGACTACTCCCAGGCGCGTTGTCGATGAATCGATGTGACCGGTAGTCGAGTGAGGTGGGATGAGAGCCAGAGAACCCCTCACTCGCACAGCTAGCCCCCACGTTTCAGGGATCAGCTTGCATGGAAAAAGCAAATGACATCCCTCAAGCACCAACTCACTTGTTGAACTCACGCGCCTCTCGTTCCTACACTTCCGAACCGAAACCAGATTTCATATGCTACCGCATCTCGCTACAGGTATCCCAATTGCGCGTAAACCCCTAAACAACATAGTACCCATCCCATTAGAGGCAAAGAAGAAAGAGTCCAGCATCCCAATTCCAACAAATATAATCACCTAATCGCTCCGTCGTCACGCATTACAATGTTCTCCCTTGTCGTTATTTCATTCCAACACTTGAACCAAGTCAGTCACAAAGCACGCAAGGTGCGGAGTAAACACCCCCAACTCAAGGTAAGGTTCCCTCAAAGCTTACTTTTTGCCGTACCCGGAGCATGTTCGGTATCCGCTGGCCGAGGTGTACGGTGAACCGCCGTTGCCGTCGTTTTCATACCTCTCACTCTTGGGGGTCGAGTAGTGAATTGAGCCGCTTCTATCCATCGTTTAGCAGGATTCCGTCAGTCTCTCGGGTTTTGGCCTCCTCTCACGCCCCGCGCAAGACGTACATCCCCAGATGTTGGATCGAAGACTGGGCGAGGATGATCAACAGTAAGAATGATTGATACTCACGCGCTGGGATACTGGTATGAATTCGGGTTCGCAGAGCTGCTGCTGCTGCTGTTTCCGTAGTCGCGAGCGCAGGAGTAGTTACCCTATTTATTCCCCCCCGCAGTGAGTATTTTGCTACTTTCACGAGAACCTCGGATTGGCTTTGGGTTCTCAAATTACCTGGCTGTTGCTCTTGTACGAATACCCCTTACTGCTTGGCATATTGTCGATCTTGGGGAGAAGGGGGGGCGGTGGGTTCTGTTCCTTATTTTCCGAATGCTTCTGAGTTGGAGTTGGGCCGGGGAAGAGGAAGATGTCGTCGGGCCTTGGTTTACTGTTTTCGCTTTTGACACAAAGTGGAGATGGGAAGAAGCAGACGAAGAAGGCGAACTCAAGTATAAGAAGAAACTCTCACTCTCTCTCCATTTCACGGCACATGGTACGAGATACAGATCAAGGTACATAATGGGCTGATCATGGGCGATGCGTGGCTTGAAACGCCTGCGCTACTTCACCTTACCCCGCCCCACGGGAGCTCATTGGAGAAAGCCCATAGTGAGACTTTTTTCACTCTCTAATAATTCCCGTGCCTTTACGAGTCGGGTCCATTGACAAGTTAGGATGGGATGGATGGTGGGATGGGGGTGGGAACGGACGATGCGGCAAAAAAAAGGACCAACGAGTGGATGAAAAGGAATGCTTTGGGCAAGGCGTCAAGCGTTCGAGCCGCATACCGCATGGTTCCTCGTGGGTCGAGCGAGGCGACACTCATGCGCTGGCGAACAGAAGTGTCTCTGCATCGTTTCTTTGGGCGCTGGATTTTCTGGGGCATTAGGTATCGGTAGGACCAGTCGTTGGGTATTTTAAGCTTCATGTGGGGGTCGGTGGGCTTGAGGCCTTTGGGGGGGAGTGGTGAGTTGGAGGAGTCTGGTTTCTGCATGAGCAGACTCTTTGGATGAGAAGGAGTCCGAGATGTGGAGGGGGGCGAAGGGATGACTTGGATTCTGCAGCGAAGATTACTTGAGTTAGGTACTAGGCAGGGAAAAACACGGGGGTACCTGAGCTCAGGAAGCTTCATAGAAACTTGGGACGACACACGACCACATTCGCACTCCTCGGTTTTTGAAGAGGGAAACAGCGGCTCTTTGAATAATAACACTGCCTCCACGCTGACGTCTTAGCTCGGGGTGGTAGTGTAACAAATATCAAGGAACAGGAAAGACATTAAGAGAGAGCAGCTGTGACCGCAAGGAGTGCAGATCCGGGAAAGCCCGGCCATATGTAGGGGACCGACGGACGCGGTCAGGGGCATATATCTCCGAGATCTGCTTCGGTCGACTCGGATCTGACTCCGAGGCGATGGGAGAATACCACCCTTTTTTGTCTACAATGATTTTAATACGCTTGAATTCAAAAGTCTATTTTTTCGTGCTTTTTGCCGGCATATCTAGTCTAGAGGCTCTTCTATATCATTATGCGGCTCACAAATAGCCCATTCACGACTCTTCTTTTTTTTTCCTGAGTTTAGAGGTGATGATCTAGTCAGTTGGAAGGGTCCTTGGGGTCGCCGTCCTCGAGCTCGGCGAGGTACTTCTCGGCGTCCATGGCAGCCATGCAGCCGGTACCGGCACTGGTGATGGCCTGTCTGTATCTCTTGTCCTGGACGTCACCGGCGGCGAAGACACCCTCGATGTTGGTCAGCGGCGTGCCGGGCTTGGTGACGACGTAGCCCTCCTCGTCGGTCTCGAGCTGTCCCTTGACGAGCGAGGTCGCGGGCTCGTGGCCGATGGCGTAGAAGAGGCCGTTGGCCTCGAGCGTCTCCTCCTCGCCCGTGACGGTGTCCTTGACGACGAGGTGGCTCATGAGGCCGTCGTCGCCGCCCTTGATCTCCTTACCGGCCGAGTTCCAGCGGATCGTCACCTTCTCGTGGCCCTTGAGGCGCTTGGCCATGATCTGCGAGGCGCGGAGGACGTCGCGGCGGACGAGGACGGTGACGTGGGAGCCGTACTTTGTGAGGTAGAGGGCCTCCTCGGCGGCCGAGTCGCCGCCGCCGATGACGACGAGGTGCTTGCCACGGAAGATGGGGACGGCGCCGTCGCAGACGGCGCAGGCGGAGACGCCGTTTTGCCAGTACTTCTCCTCGCCGGGGAGGTTGAGGCGCTTGGCGGAGGCGCCGGTGGCGAGGATGACGGCATCGGCGGTGTGGGTGGTCTCGGGCTCGAACTCGGTCGAGTACTTGAAGGGGCGGGAGGAGAGGTCGAGGTTGGCGACGGTGTCGGAGATGATTGTGGTGCCGAAGCGCTCGGACTGGGCCTTCATGTTGTCCATGAGCTCGCCGCCCATGATGCCCTTGGGGAAACCGGGGAAGTTCTCGACGTCGGTGGTGGTGGTGAGCTGACCGCCGGCGGCGATGCCGTTGGCCATGAAGCCCTCGTAAAGGACGGCTGGAGGGGAGAAGTATCGTCAGTGAGATGGTCCTGGAGTAGGGGGGACGGGAGGAAGTGGGAGGAGGCTTACGCTTCAGCTCAGCGCGCGCCAGGTAGACGGCGGCGGTGTGGGCAGCAGGCCCAGAGCCAATGACTGTAGAATGAGGTTAGCAAGGCGCATTGCAAGATTTGAAGCCATCACGGCTTGAGAGGCATGTTTGTCTCTGCTGTTCGGCAGGAGGGGCAACAATGCAGGAGCGGAGAGTCGTGACATACTGACAACCTTGTTGTGCATTTTGCGGGCACTTGACTTTAAATCAACAGGGTTCGTAGAGTTCTTCTTGAGGGATGTGGTGGCTGCGGCAAAGGATAGACCAGTGGCGCTTGAGCGAAGGATTGTTCGTCTAAAGGTTGAAGAGAACAGTTTGGCGGTGATATGCGCGTTCAGGAACACGCACTATCCTCTCCAAAAAATGGCGGGGTATCAGAAAAAGAGAGATATATGTACAGCAAGAGGGGAGGAGGGGGTGCCACAGACTCACAGTACGCCAGGGGGCGTGTGAGAGAGAGGAGGGGTGGAGGGGCAAAACGAATGGAAGGGGGCAGGACGGCGACGGCGACGGGGTTTGCTTCCAATCAAGGCTTGGAAACTCGTGGACCGCTATCGTGACGGCAGACGCGGGATGGTAGTGGTAGCACGGAGTACAGACAGTGGTTCTGCAGCAACAGCACAGCTAAAATGATTTCTAATGGTGGTGGCCGGGATCTGGGAGACTTGATGCGTTGCGCTGCTGGTGGTGGTGGATTCCAGAATTCCAGAAATTTTTAATCGGGGCCTGCCGCACGATTCAGGGTGCATTTGATAGCGTCTTGTCAGACGGCCAAGCCAAACCACATGTGGTCTGGATGCGTGATCGGAGTGCTGTTTCTCTGTCGTGATTGTGTGGATTACCTAAGCACCGAGTCGCCGACTCCCCGTTCCGTCGGTAGCCCCCACTTGCCGAGGCTCTTCCGAGTGACGCAACTCGGCTCCGAGCCACAAATCTGCTGCACGGTGTGCCGTGTACCTACCTTAGGTACCTCTCTCTCTTCGTCTTCTCGTGAATTGTGGACTGAGGTGGTCACCGGTGTCGGGAACTTTATATCTACAAGGGTTCTCATGCTGCTGGGAATCTTATCAATCGCATCAGCAATAATTTGGAATTGTTGACGTCAATGAAGCTCCTGCCTCATAAGACTACTGTCTGGATTGGAGTCAAGGCCGTTGTAGTCGGCGATATTCCCCCAATCGTTGCGTTCAAGTATTTAAAATTATCGCGCACGCGATCAGAAGGATGAGTCAATATTGCGCCATGAATTCTTTCCCCCGAAGATACCTTACTCATTTGCTTCATAACCTCAACCACGCCACATGCTTCTCTGAGTTGTTTCCTCACAGCTACGAGTCTTACGTTTCGCAAGTGCGCTTGCTCGGGAATATTTCTGACTTACTAATCACTCAAGCCGAGTGAATTAGAATTACCAAGATCTCTCAACGCATGCTCAACCTCCTCCGAGAACGTGTATTCAATATCTTCTTTCAGATAGTGAAGATGCTCCTTCACGTCGACTAATTCACATCCATCATTCTCGACATCTTCGAATTTCAGAAACGACTATTGCAATCTGACCAACAGTTCTGCATTGCGACGAAGAACACTAAGTCAATCAAGGAAACTGCAACTGTAGGCGAACTCTTGGTGACAATCTTTGGTACATCAAATCCAGCCTTGCAATATACTTGCACCTTAGGCAAGCATCACGAGAGCGACCTCAGATCGATGTTTTAACCACTTGTCATAAGATTTAAAGTGTATACAGTAAGAGTCGGCTACAAATACGGCCGCCGTTGGATAAATGTCGCTATTCCGGCCTTTCCCCTTCCCAAAGGCCAAAGGCACCCATATTCCACGCACCCAATACCCTACGCATCTGGCAGCCCAGAAATTACAACACCACTGACAAAATCCTTGGCGTGCCCCTGCGTATCCATCTTACCAGTACCATTCTTCAGGTAACAATACTCCCCCGGCAACTTAATCATAGCAACAGACCGACAATACCCTCCCGCCTTGACATCCCCGCTGGCGAGATTACTCCCGTACGCCTGGTTATGCGCCGCACACAGCGCCATACACTCCTCAAACGTCGAGACGTACACCTTGAGGATATCGTACAGAGCCGGATTTCCGTACGCCGCGCCCGAGGGGTAATTCACCTCGCAGAGCTGGCGGAAGGTCTGCGTCGAGTACCCAGAACCGATCTTCATCGCGTTGCCGCCGGCGTCGGTGGGCGTGTAGGTCGTCGTGTTGATACTCGGGCAGCCTCCGTCCGTTGGCGCGGAGCGGATGCCCGTCGGGATTGAGCGCGCGGTGGATGAGGTGGCTGTCGAGCTGGAAGATTGGGACTCTGTGCCTGAGCTTGCGCTTGAGGTTGTAGGCGCCGATTGCGAGCCTGCTGTTGCTGAGGCTGTTGAAGACGGGCCTCTATATGGACATTAGATTCAGTCAACTATGTTCTCGTCTTGCTCTAGTAAGTGGAAGAAACAGGTGAACTTACGCTGACACCGCCGAACTGTTGGCCTTTTGCGCCGCCAAACCCCCCGCCACACCGCCGGCGATACCCCCCGCAAGAACAACCACCAGCGCAATCACCAGGCCCCAGAAGACAGGCACCGTCAGTCCGAGAACGCGCCGTCTCTCTGGCGGCGGCGCGTCTGCCGCCGCGGCGGAAGCATACGCCGGGTGATGGGCCTGCGTGATTGTCGTCCACGTCGACTTTTCCAACGGGCTCTGGAACTCGGAAGGGTCGTACGGGATCGGCGCGGTGGAGTACCGGCTCGGTGCCGCTTCGAGGCCCGGCTGGTCTGGCGCCGTCGCCTCCGCGTGGGGACGGTATTGGATTTGATCGGCCATTCCTAAATCCTCTGTCGTTTTTCTCTTCTTTCCTTTTTTTTTTCTTTTTTTGGCTCCGATATCCTGCCAGGAGAGTTGAAAAAGGCGAGGCGAACGCGCACGACGATCACAGATTGAACGGAAAGAATGGCATCAAGGTCAAAAGAAAACACGAGCAAAAAATGAGATTGGGCTGCCAGCCGAGTACTTGAATAAGAGCTCAGCTCGCAAGGGTGAACACACCGTCAGACCCCGGCTACGATGGTACTGTAGGCGGCAACCGAGCTTACCATGCAGCGCGCCACCTGGGGGGTTCGCTTTTCACACGATGCCTCATTGAGCAGAGAAACCCATGTACGAACAAGCTTGTTTTGGGGATTGGGGACAGCACGAGCCTTACCTTCCCTTCTCCTGAGACAATTCTCTGTCTGCCTCCCTCGTGGCAAGCGCAAACGCGACCGCCCGGCGACGCCACGTTCCATCCCATGCAATTTAGCCTCAGCCCTAAAGCGCGAACAGTGAGAAGGGGGACGAGAGGAGGGGGGGCCAAGCGTATGATGAACGCTTCATGTGCAAGCTGTCGCGACGGCAGGAATCCGTCTACGGATACTAACGAACCCTTTTCGAAACGGCGCCCGATGGTGATGGTGGTGAGGGCGGGTGAGCGGTGGTTGGCTGGCCTTGGGGTCGTAGCCGCCGGGGCGCCTGCGTGTGCTTCGCCTCGTTGGCGCGTCAACCGAAATAACTCTTGTCTAGCCTGTGTCTGAGCTGAATCGCAACTGCAGCTGTATAGAAGTCTGATTTGGTTGGAAGTGATTCTCGTGGTCGAGTTGTAATTCGCGGTAATTCGGGATTTCCGAGGTTGAAATAACGGGCGACGAGGAAGAGATTGAACTTTTCCATGGGAGTTAAAATGATCCGAACAGGTATCTTACCTTGAACAATCATCGCCCTAGATGGAAGCAAGACGACTGATTACAACGACCGCGCCGATTTGGCAACCAACGATGTCCTTGGACATGTGATTGAAGCTTACGATGAAACTCTTTCACAACAGTGTCTTTTGCATCTTCTCAGCGATCTTTAACGGCTTCAGACTTACTTAATATTGGTATAACTTGAGAGTCGCCATGTACCATGGCTCTCAAGAACATATCTTAATTTCCATCCGCCGAACCCTACCAGGTGTCAGATTCGACAAAATTGGATGACGTGACAGACTGAATCATGTATCTTGAGCGATAGTGATCTGGGAACATGGGAGGTGGCCTATCGGCCAACAGGATCTAGTGCACAGTCTTGAAAAGAACTACAGAGTCATGGATTTCATAGCTATGGCTACGTAGATAACCTTCCAGTTTCAGGGCCTGCGGAACCCATTTCTACTCGAATATTCACCCTACCAACCCCTCCAGCCACCATCAAGCCTCGAACATCAAGAAAGCTCATGTCTCCTATCATGGTTACTAGACATCTCGTTCGGCACAGGCTGTTCGTGAACCTCAACCGGCACATATGCCGTCCGCTCCGACTTAGCCCACGGCGACGACGGGCCCGTCCCGGAAGAATCCACCTGGCTCGACAGCGCCGCCCTCGTCTTCCTCTTCTCGCGCAACAACATGACGGTCAGCGCCGCGATCGCCAGCGCCAGCGAGGTGCCGATGCCCACCCCGATTCCCGCCGCCGCGCCCGTCGAGATCCCGTTGCTACTACTGGACTCTGCCGCGGTCGCGGAACACGTGGCGGCGGCCCCGGTGCTTTGTCCTGCTACTGCCGCGGTCGCGGTCACCGTCGTCGTCGCGAGGTCGCCGAGGTCTGATTTCAGATACTCGTTGAGCAGCATCCGGCCCGCGGGAACGCCAAAGGTGTAGTTTGCGCAGTTGCCGGAGTTTTGACATGCGAATTTCTTGTCGCCGCATAACGCAACACCGCAATGCCGACCGGGAACTATTTTATAAGTCAGCCCAATGACGAAACTGAAAGTACCGAAACTCCACACAGAGGATACTCTCAGTTCCTCCCTTCACAAAAGAGGATCTTACCTCCGCCGGTAATCTCCTCCTTGTCGCAGTACTTCGGACACCCGCTCCTCGACCAATTCTGATCCGTACACGCGCCGCGGTAGAAGCTCAGCTCCGTCTGCGAGAAGCAGAGGCCGTTGCTCATGCAATAATGATTCTGGAAGCAGCACGCCGCGACCTCGGTACCGCCGGCGACGGGACAGGCTACCGCCTGCGTCGCCTCGACGCCGTTGGGCCAGTAACACCTCTGGCCCGCCACCGCCGTGACCAGCGGCACCGTTGCGAGGAGAAGCCGCCATGGTAGCAGCGGCAGATGCATTGTCAACGATGGGTGCTGCCCCGAGCAATCCTGAAGAAAGGTGAGAGAGAGTTTTCGGCACGACGGGGAAGAGAACGCGAGAAAAGCATTGGTTTGGGGCGGGACGGAACGCTGCGATTAATAACTCGCAACTCCATGCAGGCACAACGGCTATGCTTCGATTTCCTATGCCCCAAGCTGGGCATTCAAGGTCACCTTGAAGCCAGGGTTCTAGAGACATGCAGCGCTTGGCGACTGATTTTGGGGGTCGAGGGATTCGAATCCCTGACCAGCCTTAGACGCCTTGAACGAATCACGCCGCACACGGGCTTGGCTAGACGGGTTTCGCGCCGTATGGAAATGACCGCAATACAAGACTCTCCCAGCGCAGCTGCCATTCACTTATATGGTGTAAGGACTGCCCAAACTGTTTCGTAGAGGAGCGCTATGTGAAAGGTCTGCTGCAAACACCTGCAGGTCCCTCTCCACCAGCTCCACGGATACCAAGGGTTAATTCTGTTGCCTTGCGGCCCTTGCCGGAATGGCTGCGATCGTCATCGATCCCCTCATCAGAAAGAGACGGCTTTCACAGGGGTCGTCTTTTACGAAACGCAAATTGGGAATAGCTCAAAAAGGAAAAAAAAAAAAAAAGCATAGAGATAAGCTTGTTGCAAATCATAGTCAACCATCTCGCTACGCTAAGTGACGTGCTCATTATAATCAACCCCTCCTCCGTCTCGTCGCCCGGACTATCATACAGCCCTCGCTCTGTTTACAGATTTCCATTCCATAAAACAAGCCGCAATGGCCGAAATGGCAGCCAATGGAATCGCAGCAGTAAATACCACGCGGAGAGCATCATTATACACAGAAACCATCATCGGGAGCGCCTCAGCCGGCACAACCGTGCGGAACGCCGTCACCCCGGCCCCGATCACTGCCGGGATATCTACCCCGGGAGCCGAAGCCCGCAGCAAGTGATCCTGAAACAGCGCATTCCCGATAGACACAAAAACGGCTCCGCCCAGCGCCTGCGACGCCACGACCGCCGCCATCCCGACGGGCACCTCGTCCGGCGGCAGCACGGCCTGCACGGCAGTGAACCCTTGCTGTATAGCCATCCCGAAACCCGCCGCGACGAGGATCTCGAAGCCGATCCAGTGCGGCGTCGGCGTGTCGGACGAGAGCGCAAGGAGCTTGCCGCACCCGGCTGTCGCGATCATGCCTCCGATTATGGCCGGGGCTGGGGGGTGACCCACGACGGAGACGAAGATGCCTGCCAGGAGGGAGAAGAGGGCTATCGCCGCGACGTAGGGGAGCATGTCCACGCCGGAGGATACGGCGCCCTCGCCGCGGACCGCTTGGAACCAGATTGGGAGGAAGTAGAGGTGGATGAGGAGAGCCCCGTACGTGGCGAAGGCTGCGACGCAGGAGGCGGCTACAGTTCGTTGGGTGATGATAGCTGGTGGGAAGAGCGCGCCCTCCTGTTTCCACCACTGCCATGCCACGAAGACGATGGCCGTTGCGCCGGTGCCTGAGAGGAGGCCGATGATTTTTGTGCTTGACAAGGCTTCGCCTTGGGTGATGTACTGGAGGGCTAGGAAGAGCATTATGCAGGCTCCGAGGAGGAGTACGTTGCCTATCAGGTCTAGGTCAAGAATCTTGTTGAGGAAGGTTTTTTGGTGTTGCGGTTCCTGCCGAGGGTGGAAGAAAAAGAGAAAGACGATGAGGGTGAAGCCTGCGATGGGGAGGTTGATGAAGAAACACCATCGCCACGTCTGGGAAGGGGGTCAGTCACTTTCTCTTTTTTTTTTCCTTTTTCTTTTGCGGACATTCGGAACTGCGGGATCACTCACGACAAGGTCAGTGAAGGTACCTCCGAGCAGAGGACCGACCGTGGCGCCGAGGCCGAAGCTGTCGTTGCATAAGCGTCAATACGTCTTGAACTTCCCTCTCTTTGGATGGAGGTTTCTTACATCAATCCGACGATGGCCGTACAAACCGGCCGCACTCTCACGGGGACCGCCGTTGCGATAATAACAAAACTCCCAGTGAGGACCCCAGCGCTTCCAAAGCCAGCCACGGCACGGCCAACGATGAGCGCAAGAGAGTCGGGGGCGAGGCCACAGATGAGCGATCCAGCAAGGAACATGACTATGGCTAGGACGTATGCCCATTTCACGGAGAAAAGCGAAAAGACTCTGCCAAATACAGGCTGGAAGGCGCAGATCGTGAGGAGCTGAGCTGAGCCGTACCAGCCGATGTCTGCGGTGGATTGAAAATCTGATGTGATCTGCGGTATGGCCTGGTACTGTCAGTTTGGGAGGTTCGTCAAACGAAATGGCCACTTACGGTTGTGAGAAGAGTTCGATCTGCCGAGATGGACAACACCGCGAGACAAATCCCAACTACCAGAACCGCAAGCCGCCATCCTTCTACCCATTGCTCCCCTTCAACCTGGTCGCTCAAAGACGGCGACATCACGGCGCCCTGCTTCTCCGCCCTCGCCATATCGAGATACGTCACTTGGCGCTGGTAGTCCCCGCCATCAACATCGTCAATACCCGGCTCAAATTGTCTTGTGAAACGGCTAATCCGAGCATCAGTCTTGCCAGGATGTCTCTGTTCCGTGACAGGCGTGAGACCCTGCTGCCCAATCCCCCGCGGCTCACTACTTGATGTAGACCCGTGGAGAGATGGATGGCTCGCGAGGTGCCGAAGCTGCGGGGCGAAGATGGACGAGATGATTGACACGGACTCGGATTGCGGTGATGAGGAGGCGTTTCGTTCTACGTCGTCTGTTCTAGAGAGCATACGTGAGTCTGAGACGGTGTGTGACGGGACTCTCTTTATGGCGAAGGGGGACGCGCTTTGGATTTGCGTGGGCGAGATCGAGTCTTCGCTAGGGATCATGCGTACGGCACCGGGTTGTCGCAGAGATGATATCCGTCGCGGGATCGGTGGCGGTCGTGGCCCGTCGGTTAGGGTAACTGAGGATCTGATGGAATCGTGGCGGCGGCATTGGTTTTCATTGTAGAGGCTCTGATATGCCATCGAGAGTTCGCTGTTCCTCTTGCGTGTCTCTTCGTCTGTCACATCCGTCGCCCTCTTCGCCACGGTTCCAGTGGCAGAGGAATGGTCCTGTGATAGGCGAGCCCTTTCTTCCCATTCTTCCGTCACGGATTGTGGCAGAATTTCCTCCCCATCGTTGTCATTCTCCTCTGAGTAGGATGAACGTAGATTGTCGTCGCGGCCAGGTAGTGGAGTGGCGTGGGAGTGTATGACTGAGATTCGCGAGCGCTCCTCGCCGAGGAACTCTGAGGATGGCCTAGATCCGAGTGAGGGCCTTTTTGTCTTGGGTGCACCGCTTCCAGCTACGGGCTCTCGCTTTTCGGCATCGTTTTCCATCTTCTTGTCATCTCGCATCCTGGAAGAGCTTTGGAAGCTAGTGTATCGGACGGCACAATGATCTGTGTACTTGATATTTGGGTAGGTTCCGAGTTCAGAAAAGAGGTGCTGTTGGGCATCGCAGGTCGACCACATATCTTAAAGCTACCGCCTTCTGCTTAAGAGGAGGGGCCAGAAACCACTCACATTTCGATTTAGCTTCATCACTAGTTCGTACCCTGCAGTTGATTGACTGTCTAGATCATCGGCGGCGCCCGAAAACACTGGTAGAACATCCTCAGCTGCGCGCGAATTTTCATTAGCTCGATTTAGGAATAGCCTCGCGTTGAACGTACTTACTACCGAGGCGTTCTACGGAGTCGCTGAACGTCAGACCCCAAAGTGATGGGCTGAACTAGCAAGCAAGACTGCCCGATGTCGGTAGGTATGGGTCTGTAGAGAGTATCGGTTGTGAGACAGGAGGCAGCATGCCATGTGGCTCACGGGCAAGACTGGCACCGCTTGCCAGATCAAGGACTAGATCGGCCAAGTTTCAGTGCCATTACTAGCACACCATTTCTGACAGCCATCGTCTTTTTATGAACCGCGGGGATCCCCCGATAGAACCATGGGGCTGGTGAGCTGTTGTTGAGGATCGAACAAAGCACAAAGCAGCAGCCGAAGGGGCGCTAGCACATGGTGAGGGGAAGTGTGGCGGAAGAGGGTGCCATTCGCGGCGCCGTCGCCGTGGAATTCCAAACTAGACGGAATACCGGGGCCGATGTCTTTGTTTGTCGGGACCGAAGACAATGAACTGGGATGGGAACTTGAAACATGGAGTCCAGAGATGGCAGTTGGTGGCCTCGTCATTATCGGAGAGAGATAGGACTCTGCAAATTCATCGCTTGCTTGGCCTATCCGTGCAGTTGCAGTGCTTTTCGTCCACGGGATGAATCATGGGAGTCTTGTGTATCCGTTTGTCGTTTCGGGTCAGCAGTGGGGGCAGACTTCGATGCGGTCTTGGTGATGAATCAGAGTCGAGGACAGTGGGTGTTTAAACGAAATATCAAACATGTTCCTTGTGGGTTATAGGGAACAATCAACCAGCTTCTCGTCAGTTACAGAAACAAAAAGGACTTCTGCTCAGAAGCTTAAGATGGTTATACCCCTAATCCTGAAGTGCAGCGCTACCGTTTTCTGTAACTTTTGCCTCCAAGTCCCCATACAGGCATCTCTTCTTTTCTGAACTCATTTTCTCTTATCACTCCATTGTTTCTTCATCGTCGACATTGACCTTGCTCTAGTCAGGTAGCTAAGGGATTCTGCTACGCCGTCCCTTTACTAGTGGCTGGTATTATCACGATTGCCCATGTCTCATAAGCCATGGCACCTGCTTGTTTCTGCCAGTTTACTGGATTATTGATCATGATCTTGGTGTGGGAGGTTGAAAGAAGTTCAGAGTTGAAACAAGGGGAGGCTTGCCCGCGCTTCGCCACTTTGATGCTGCCCACCTGGAGCAAGTCGTCCTGCTATCGGCACTTAGGCCAAGAGCTTCATGGGTTGAACTCATCGCAAATACAACATATGCTTGGCAAAACTGAAGATACCTCCAGCTTTCATTGCACGTGATGTCCGTCAATTATCTCACTCCGGACTAAGGCGCACACCACTTTCATGGCTGTGGCATCATGGCAGTATGTCAATAGTCCCGGAGGCACGAGGCAATTGATCATGCCAGTAACATATTTTCCATTCATTCTTAGTGCCACGCATGAGCCAAACTGATGGACAGAAATCTAGCAACTCAAGTGCTCGAGAACGCTTATTGAGTGAGAGGAAAGGAAGAATGGCCTCGAGAGTCAGCATGTTGGATTTTGGTCGTATTCGTACTAGCGTGATCTGCGGACCAGGATTCCCCAGACGATCCGACCACACACCTTGAAGGCCCGTAATTCTAAATCCATCGACCCGCCTCACTCCGGCAGACCGCAGGCCGCACAACTTCAGATGTTTCCTCCCCATCTCACCCCATCCCACCATCTTTCACCATCAGACATGGCATTTCACTTTTGCATACAGTCAGACATGGGCACACTCTTGCAATAAACTCATGTCATTTGTTCCACAATCCGGAGTAAACTCCCGCCCTGCTTTCGAACCTCAACCAATACTCAAGCCCACCAACATCACCGTCACCGTCACCGCCACCAATAGCACCAACAAGGTATCTCGTCTCCTCTCGTCTCCCCCTCACGCCTTGGAGACTCTGGCCCGAGCACCGGGCTCAATTCAAGGACCACCCGACCAACAATGCTTTCGTGTCTATGGTATTCTATGGGTTCATGCTTTGGCCAAAATAAAAACGCAAAAAGAAGTTGAGCTGAGTTGTGAAACTTTATCAGGTCTCGAGCTCAACCGTGGCGTTTTTACCTCCCAAGGTCACTGCCGCCGCCAAAGTCTGCTTTTCGTTGAAGACGGCGGCCGGGTTGGACTTTTTCGACGCAGATGCGGCCGCCTTGCTGCGACCGCCCTTCTTGTAAGTCGAAATGTAGAACATGATGAAGAGGATCAGGTACGACGTCAGGATGGCACCGCCGGTCACGGCTGAGTAGAACTCGCCGCCGCACCGGCCGACGTGGGGAAGGATCTCCTTGAAGTACGTGTCTGCGAAGACGTCGTAGAAGCCAAAATAGACGAAACCTGTCGGCGCAGATTAGCATCGGTATGATCATTATTTGCGTCAATGGCATGTCGAATGAGCTGGGGAAAACCGGTTTGACTCACCAAGGTCCAGCACGAACTGGGTAATCTGCAAGACTGTGATCCACTGCTTCCACCACACCTTGACGCCCCGCGCGGTCTGGAAGTAATACCAATACATGACAACGTGCACTGTCAGGTTGAGCGTGATGGGCACCCAGGATAGCGGGGTGCCTCCGATCAACTGGCTGAAGCAGAGGAGCGCGGTGGCCGGGTGGTGGTAGCAGTGGAGGAAGGTAAGGGGTTTCTTCTTGAGCATTAAGAAGACGGTATCAATGAGCTCGTAGTACTTTGTGAGGTAGTTGATCTTCCAGGAAGAGTTAGCTCATGTTCTTAGTTAGAGGTGGTTTGAAATACTACTCACGTAGTAGAGAACGACCAATTGCTGTGTCCAGCCTGTGGGTCCGCAGATGCATTCGTAGATGCCCTTCTGCCACAGGCTGGGTGCGATTTGTTCGACGAAAAGAACCAGTAGAGCTCCGCTGAGGAGAGACAGGAAAAAGTTGTGGATTTTGAAGAGCGTGTCCAGCTCCAGCGGTTTGCGGTTGCGCATCACCTCCCGGCCGCCAAAAACGACAACGAGATACAGCACCACCAGAGTCATGGCTTCAGTGAAAGTCGAGAGCGGTGTCTGTCCGTAAACGAATTCGAAATCGCTGGCAGGGTAGCCCATGACCGACTTGTAGACCTTGTCGAATGTCGTCCATGGCGAGAGAAGCGCTGCGGATGCATCTTTCACCACCATAAACCCGGAGATGTTGCCGCTGGAGGTGAGATTATCGGGAAACATGATGATGACTGGGGGAGAGAGTTTGAAGAGTCTTGAAGAAAGAAAAGAAATTCTCACGTAGAGAGAAGGAGAAGAATTGCAATCGATTTATGCTAATGTGAATGAGTACCTCAATGCATGACCAAGACTTTACCATGGGAAAATGGGGCCGCCGCTCTACGCCCCAAGCTCGACCATCTCGATGCCTCCGTTTCAGACCACCAACTCAATTGCTTTAAGCACACCAGCCTATGACGGCATTTCTTTTCTTTACGGTCCTCGCGGGTACCCAATGCATGATGAGCGCGAGCCGCAATTAGATTGTCCATTCCCCGTAGCTACCCAAGCTTTTGCCAGCTCGGTACCAATGCTCCGAAAGCTCGTACCCAGCTTTACGTGCAGCTACGACGGACCTTGACGGACGTGTCTGATACCTGGGTTCGCTTACATCCCACACGGGTTATGCCTTAGCTTTGAGAGGCGTTACGTGGTCCTCTAGCGTGTACCCGATTTTAACCCCTCATCAGAATCAGGCTTTTTCTATTGAAGTTAAAGATGGTATTTGCTTCTCGCTTTCAGACACTAGGGGCGGTGCAAAATAACCAGTGGAAACGACCTTGTTGGTATAGCTAACACGCCAGATGAGAACAGCGTTGAGAAGGAGGTTGAATTGGTACTGCCAGCGGTTGGCCTATGTTAAGTCACCGGCCATCATTCAAGCCAACTCTGCTTTACTCAGCAGTACACTTGATGGGATCTCAACAAAGACATCACTTCAAGATGGAAAGTTGTCTCTCTTTAACCGCTGGCACGAAAACGTTGGAAAACTCCTAGCTCTGAGCTCTGGTCCTCTACGATAATGGCTACAGTTGAGGTGGGAACTGCGAAAGTGTGTCGGAGAAACAGCGTCCAGATTAGCATACTTTATGGTTCCTGCATGGTTTTCTTTCATCCGAGTGGAACTTGGTTCATCTGACTCTCTCTAGTGTCTCAAGAAACGCTTCGTATGCACACCCCTTCACAAGAAACAACGAACATCTCTCTCACGCTATCATGAGTTTTCAGCTCTAAGACAGAGATGATGATATCGGACTCAACCCAACTGACACTTCACTATCTGGATCTGCTTGCTACCCTGTATCCAAGGTCTCTTCAGTTTCGACGACTCAACCCCTGTATCATTGGCCCGCCCCTTCAAATGTTGGGGGGTGGTCTATCCATCCACTCTCACCACGCGATTTCTACGTATAAATACTCAGTATTGAGCTTTCATCATCCAGAATGATTCTCATGCGGCGGTGTTTTCGAAGAGACTATAGTATCACGCTTCTTCGCAGCTTGTGTGCTCGTCCGCCATCTTTCAAGTCAGTTCAGCATCGCCGTCGCCTTCTCGATCCTTCATATCCATGCTCGGCATCATCTCTTCTTGACTCATGTATCGGGACTTAATGATGCTGACACCATCAGCGAACTCCTCGGAGACAATTCGAGAGCATAGCCTACAGGCGCTGCGAACTCTGCTATTATTTGGACTGGTAGTACGTCCCTGTACGAAGATGAGATCTCGAAGAAAAGCCATAGATCTGTTTCAACGCCCGATCAGGCCTTTGGGACCTCCAAGATGCTCAATTACACGTCGAGACTAATCTTCTGGCCTATCGAAGTGACTTTTGTTGGTCATAGTAGCCTTAAGGTCGGATTTCACTTGGACAGATAGGACAAGCAAGAGCGGGCAATATCGGAGTGCAGATTACTTCGAAGGCCCTTCTGGTGGCATATATAAGCAACCCTTCTCCTTCTCTTTGGATTTATTTCCAAGAGAGAGGAGTCATCGTTATAAACATCAAGAAGCGACAATACAGACGTGCTGCATGCCTTAAAAGCTACCAGCTCACACGCTTTGTATTCAAGTGGTTTCCGTTCCGGTTGGCAACATAATTTAAAGCCATCGTCAAATCTACTTTTTCTTAACATTTCAGGTGAAACTAGCCAGCGAGGATGACGAGCTGAGCTTTCCTTCCTCCTACGTGTACCATTGCAGGGAAGCCTTTGCCAAATGCTGTGAAAGTGAACCATAAGATTCAGTTCGCATTGGCATCGTTGGTCTTCGAGAAGCCAGCTTACGTTGCCTTCACGAATATCGACGACAAAGAAGTTGATGGAACTCTTCGTACGGAATATGCTGTTGCCAATCTCGACGAAGCGTGGCATGACCAGACGAAGCGTGACTTGACTAGTCTTCATCGTGGAACAAGTATACATCCCGGAATACTACACAAGACGCTCTAAGCTGGGTAGGACGCCTCTGAACTATTATCAAATTCAGCAAGAGACGGTCCTTCTGCCCATCTGATAAAGCTTATCAGAGACCCCGATGAATACTTTAGATAGTGCAATTGCTTCAATCAACAATATGCCCTCATCCAATGCGAGACACTTCACGATGTTGGAGGAGATTAGACATTTCTTTGCATTGATGGACGCTCTTTCACATTGTGAAATCGTGTACTATGCCACTTGGTCAAGACGTTTCTGCTCATAAGTTTCATCAGCAGTCGCATGATACGCAACTTGGCGTTTCAGCAAGACTTTCCGGCTTTGTCCACTCAGCGCCCAAGAATGGTGTCAAAGACGGAGAACAAATTTGGCTCGATGCCTTCGCTACTCTGCCGTTAGTGTGCAAGCGAGCTAGCGGCTCTGCGCCTGAGACATCGTCAGCTGCAGAGCGTCCAGCTAGCGCCTGAGAACGCAACGGGTCTCAAAAGCTAGTCTGTGTCACGGCTGGCCCTGTCTTTAACGGCGTCGATCTGGCAGATCGTGGCGCCACGGGTTCCCGTGTTAGCCTGGTGAAGGCCATCAACTTTCCACGTGCGAAACGTTCTCCAAGACGAGCGGCGGATTGCAATCTTGAAGAAAACGTCTTCCCATTAGGGAGGGTTTGGGCATATGAAGAGTTGACGATATGACTCACTCCACCGTGGCATTGGAAGACTCGTCCAGGCTCGGCATTCACTTTGGCATGTTCATTCCGAAGGCGAAGTAGCTAGGGAACCTATCAGAGAAGCAGCTTGTCAGCGAATCGACATCACGTCTAGATATCTCGAGTCCGCTGGTCCCTGATCCGTGCCTAGGGCCTTCTAGCCTTCGCTCCGATGCCCAGGCGTGCTAGGCAAGTCGTCTCTGATGAAGCCAAAGTAAAGAAAGAGGTCAACATTGCGACCAAAGCTCCATGTTGTTCCGCATCCACCACTCATGCAAATCACGTATCGATGCATGGCTCTCTCGGAATATCACTGGGCGATGGGGATGACATCAGATAGAAAGCCCGGCAGAGAACAAATTCACATGCGCATGGAGGGAGGCTGCTACATCTGTCAGGACCAGACCATATCCCATCTACTCATGCCACCCTCCTTGAATCCCAGAGCACTGCCACAGGAGAACACATCGCCAAAAGCCCTGCATAGCTGATCCCGAACTCAAAACTACCCTCCCCAATCACACGAATCCCATAAACCGATGCCTCCGTCACCAGGAATCATAGCTCCAAGAAAGCCGATCTTCAACTTCGGTATGTGTTCTCCAACAAGCTAGAACAATGTCGTCAGCCCCGGACGGCCGCACATCCCTGTCTGAGACGACGTGGTGCCGGCGATGTGTGATGTCAAATCTGACGACGAAAATGTGGAAAGGTGGAAGCTCTGATAGGTGCGATTCACACCCCCGCCTGCCTGATCAGATACCGGTACCTAGGACAGGGGGGTGGTCCCTGAGCTTTCCATCCCGCACCTGCACCTCTGACGTCACACTGGAACAGCCCAGACGGGAGCTCACATCACCTTCCTTAACCACAAAGCAATCCATCAAATCATTCATAAGAAGGGGCCTCAACCACCTCAACCTCGTTCCCCATCGTATCTGATACTTCTTCTTACAATCAAAGGCAGACGAACCAACCGCATGCCAACCTTCAACAAACAACACAACCAAACCAAAATAAAAGACGTCTCCCTCTTAAACAAACTCGCACCCGCCTCCCAACAACACAAACCAATCTTCCCCAAAATGCCCGTCGGAAACAGCGACCAGAACGCAGGCGTCACGGGCGGCGCCAAGTTCGTCACCTCGGCCCTAGGCAACACCGTCGGCGGCGTGACCCGCACCGTCGGCAACGTCACCGGCGCCGCGACCCAGGGCGTCGGCGACACCATCACCAGCGCGACCGGGTCCGCTGGCCGCCCTGTAGGTGATGGGATTGCCAACCTCGGACAGGGATTGTCGGGCGCGCTGAACTCTGTTGGCAAGGGCGCCGAGGATGCTGGGCAGTGGAAGAGATCCTGAAGAACGATATAGCATCTGGATGGGATGTGATCATGGAAAGGAAAGGAAGACTGAATTAGGATGATGATGACTTGGGAGGTTCTTTTGATTGTGTTATTAGGAGCGTTCACGCCATGGAGTCACCGTGATGAATATGGAATACAATAATATCCCCTGCTTCAACTGTCCAAATCCTTATAAGTGGTGTTCTATCGCGTCTATCCACACCAGGCGCCCACGGCCGTTAATATTGTTACAGTGAGATGATTTTACAAAACAGTACAGTACATGACAGTGAACGCGATACCGCCCGCAAAATGGAGGAGAGTGAGAGTCCTCAACCTGCTCATTCCTTCTTGCGGAACTGCAGGTTATACGTCAGCAACTGCTCCTTCGTCATCTTGCCCGGCCCGCCAGCAAACTCGTCCACGCCGTTATTATTCTTCGGGAACGCAATCACGTCCCTGACGGAAGACGAGCCGCTCAACACGGCCACGAACCGGTCGAACCCGATGGCGAAGCCCGCGTGCGGCGGACACCCCGCCCTTAGCGCCTTGAGTAGGTGCGAAAACTCTTTAATCTTGTCCTGGCTCATCTTGAGGATGTCGCGGAAGATGAACTCCTGGATCTCGGCAATGTGGATACGCCGGCTGCCGCCGCCGAGCTCCACGCCGTTGAGCACGAGGTCATAATGGTCGGCCTTGGCCCGGAGCGGGTCCTTGAAGAGCAGCTCAAAGTCCTCCTCGGAGTGCGGGGACGTGAAGGGGTGGTGGGTGGCCGAGAAGCCCGAAGTGCCGCCCTGACCGACGTCGCCTTCTTCTTCCGGGGTGAACATGGGGAAGTCGGTCACCCAGAGGAACTTGAAGGTGTCGTCCCTGTCTAGGAGGCCGGCCTCCACGGCAGCGTGGTATAGGGCGATTCTCGCTTCGCCGAGTTTGGTTGAGCCTCCTTGCTGGGGCTGGTTCTTGCGTGCCTGGAAGAGGACGATGTCTCCGTTCTCGAGCGATGAAAAGCCGGCTTCCTCGGGGAGAGAGCCTAGAATGCTGTCTAGGCCTTCGGGTCCAAGGGCGGAGAAGCCGTTGAGCGGTTTGCTGCTGTCGAACATCAAGGCTGTGGGAGCGCCGTCTGGGTTTTGTGATAGGCTTTTGGGCAGATTCTCCATGAACTCCGTCACAAACTTCCACACGTCTCGCCTATCAGCGTCTTCGTGTGGGCTGATCTTCCAGACTTCGACGATTGGTGCGTCGAGATCTGTGATCATGCTGACAAAGTCCTTGTTGAGGCTTTCGTCAACGCGACATATCTGGACGCTGTTAGTCTTGTGATGCTTAGAGGCGTCTATGGGACGCAACTGACCCTGTTGGGAATGCGCAGATCCGGCTTGTCGGATCCGTACAAGTCCATGCAGTCGGTGTACTTCATTCTGAGGAACGGCGCAGAAATGGCAGGGTATTCTTGGTAGAGAGGTGCTTTGGCGTCGTCTTTCATACTGTCCCGAACACGTTGTTTCCAGTCCTATTCTTTGTCAGCTCTTAACTCTACTTTGCTGCATTAGGAATGGAAAGCGATCGCATACCTCGAGTGATGCCTTCCTGACCGGCGCGAATGAGTCTTCTCCCACTTCCATGACGTACTGCTCTCTCACAGCATCCCACGCACGGCCGACGACATATTCTACGTCCTCCATGATGGTCTTGCCCGTAGCAAAGGACTTTTCCATATCCAGCTGTCATCATGTTAGCTACCTGTACTCATTAGCAGCACGAGCCACGCACCTGTGTGAATTCGGGTTGACGGTCTGCACGATGATCTTCATCACGGAAGCACCGCGCAAATTGGTAGTAACCCCCCATTCCAGAAGCCATAAGCACCTGTTTGTACTGCTGGGGGCTCTGTGGTAGCGCATAGGCGTATCTGGGTCGCCGCGTCGGCACAATGAACTCTCTTGCGCCTTCTGAAGTCGACTTGAAGAGGATGGGCGTCTCGACGTCCATGAACTCCCTGTCCACCATCGCCTGCCCCATGGACGACTTGAGCTGCGCACGGAACCGCAGCCTCTCCTTCAGCTCCTTGTGGAAGCGCAGCTGGAGATGACGTTGCTCTGGCGGGAAAACGGTATCGGGACCAACGATGATGTCCTTCGGAAATGGGTTGAGGTATTGTATCGAATCCATGTCAATTTCGAATCGTGTCGCGCTCGATGCGTCTGTCGTTACGCCCTTTGCCAAAACGGCGCTGAAGGGGCGAATCTTTGCTAGTGTAGCCGCATTGTCGCCCTTGGCGCAGATTTGACCAATTCGTTCTCCGTTGCGCTCCAGGTGGGCGAATGCCAGGTTCTTGCCGACCTTTCTCGTTCGGCCGATGTGTCCGCTGACGATGATCGAGGAGCCTGGTTTACTCCATGTATCGGGCGACGACATTTGAGGGAGTGCGACTGTTGTTTTCGAAAGTTAGCAGAAGCTTCAGGAGTTACACTGGTATTCTTGAACTTGCTCACAGCACTCCTTGAACTCCTCTGACAGCTGTGTGTGTTTTGACTCGTCTTGCGCCTGCTGAGGTTTCGCCGTTGACAGGTGACGAGCCTGACGGCCAGGAAGACTTGTCTGACTACATATTGAGTTTTGAAGAAGAGAGAGACTTCGGCTAAGGGGTTGCGATTGTGATGTGCGCGGACGCAGCGCAGCCAACGCTCTACTGCGACAGCATTGGCGAAGCATCGGGAAGGTCTAGCAGGGCTGATTGAAGACAAGCGACCGCGCAAAAGCTTGGGGTAAAATGTGGAAGGTGTGGCGATCAAATTGGAGCTCCGGCAGGGCACAATGGCGTGATCAGAAGGAATGATGAGTGGGTTGAGATCAGGTATGATTTTGTGACATTTGAAGCTATCACAGCTTAAAGTCCCTAGCTCACTGCAACAAGACGGTGGAACGATGTCGGAGCCCACCCATCCAATGCGACACAGGTGGGTTGCTGCAGCATGGCGCCTTCCTCAGATCCCCCAGCCGGCGCTTGCTGGCACCTCAGGCAGAAGGTCCCCACCAAAAAAGTGATTAGCGCGGGGCAGATCCTCGCGTCCGTATAAAAATCTTTCAGAGAGCTCCTAAAAATTTCCTTCCTTTCCTCTTTATGATTTCTCCATTTCAAAAAAGTGTATGTTTGGTCTCCCCAATCTCTCTCTCAGCGCAACTGCGCATACTCGAAAAAAAAAACGACGAGAATGCTAATTGGATATTTTGCAGGTGATGATAGCCACGTGGATAACATGATGCTGCTGCCTCCGTCTGAAGCATCCAAGCTCTCCCCTTCTGGTGGCTTCAGGGCAAAGGTGTCGAGGGCGGAGGGGGCCATGACATAGGCGTTCGACACGACCTTGTTACTAGTATCGGACGCGATGAAAGGCAAATCTGATTTTTCACGAAATGGAAGAATTTTGTGGGCGTGGCGTCTTTTTGTTTGTTCGACGACAACCGGGAGCCTCGAGGCTTCGAGTGAGGCCTAGGGGGTTTCTCTGCCTTGGCGCGAACAATATTCTCCCATTGTGATGGCGCAGCTCGTGGTCGGATACGTCGATACGTTCTTCCTGACACGGCTACAGCCAGAGATTTTGCGGTCGGTTGGGAGCGAGAAACATCGGATGGGTCTCCCGCGTCGGTGAAGCTTTCGGGGCTTTGCAGGCGCGGTATGAGAATGGACGAAGTTGAATCGCGACTGGCCGCCGTCGGTGGCGGATGGGATACACCAAATCTTGGACATCTTTTTGTATGGTAGACTTTTTTTGACCTCGTCAGTGCATACACACTGACGGGGATGGCGCCCTGAGCGGCTCGCCAGCCATTCCCAGACTGGAATGAATCAATCAAGACCCCGATGACGGGCGAGAGAAGAAAATAAAGGGTCCGAGAACTGACCATCGTGCCGCTACGCTCTACTCCGTACATGTGAAGGAGATGGATGTCTCCGTTTGATGATTCAGCGAACCCCATGTTTCCCCAAAGTGTTTCAATAACTCATGGTGCCGTTCAAAGCTTTGAAGTTACGCCGAGCACGAGGGGTGAAGATTGAATCAAGAGCGTTCAGTATAAACCGTTGGATAGAAACGTACTGAGGTACACAGCTGAAGGTAGGCTTACTGATGAAGCTATCAAGAAGATCGGATCAGTGAAGCCCTCATCAGACCAGATCCATCATCAGCAATGGCAGAATACAACGATGCTTGCTTCACCAGGCTCCGACTCTGTTCCCCACACACACCCACAGCCTACAGGTCGTTGGAAGATCCCGGCTCATTGGGACTGCCAGTGTTCGTCCGTGTCACGAAGCATGGAGCATCAAGGGGGAAAGACGGGACAATGGCAGCATGCATCTCACAGGTCACACATTTCTATAAGTCACAGGCTTACAGCTGCATAGCCTCGACGCCGGTGGAGGGTTTAAGGGTGAGATGGCTTGGCCCCTAGGTAAGGGCCAAGGCAGATGGTGTTCGGGATCCCGTTCTGCGATCCACCTCACACACGCCAAAAGAGGCGCTAAACTGAATCAACTCGCTTTCTGCTGTCTGGCGTCTGCAAGAGTGATGGAATCGATTGAGTGATATGCAGGAGACTGCCTAGGGAGAATGGAATCTGCCCTTGGAGAATCTCTTTAGCGGTCATGTCGCAGTCCCAATCGCACCCATCAACGCCAAGGCCACCTCACTTTGATACGTACAAGTTATACATTTCATTGTTGCGAGTTGGAACTACCTAGAAGCTGCCACGGGGACGTTTGCCGAGTTGCCAGCAGCATCGTACTTCAATCCGTGCTTCAGTACGAACGCAAGGTTCCAGGATTCCTAAAGTAAGGTATTAACCAAGAGGTATCACCGGCCTAACCGAAGGTACGTACCCTTCACCTGCACTTGAGGTGGCTTCCCGTTGGACCAGCAGAACTAAGGTACCCAAGAACTGAAGGTGTCCCAGCACAACTTCATCAGCATCGCGGGCTGTCAAACGGAACTCGCTAGAGACAACGCCGGCCACTCACACCCGAACAAGCGCACGTTGAGCCAGCAGCACGGCCAGCACAGCCAGCGGCGGCACCTCTTCTCTCTCTCCCCCCGTCTCTCCATCCTCCCGCCCACCTCCACTACCACGACACCAGTGACCACTGTCCAGCAACCTTACGTAGGCTCAGCCCAGCCCAAGCCCGACCAGCCGACCTCTCCAAATCAAGACCGTGGCCCGTCCTCCTTCGCGGTCCACCCCATCCATCTATCCCACCACTTCCCGACCAACGTGGCCATCGTCAATACTGACGCTGCGTCCTTCATTTCCCGGCCTACCCAACGAAGCCAAATCAGGCCTACATTACGATAAACGATATCCAATCCTGTATCCTTAATCCGCTTCCCCATCCGCAGGCCCTCCAACACCTTGTCATGGCCATAGGTCCATACTCCGGATCCGAACTATCCCTCTCGCATTGAAGCTTGCTGGGACCCAATTTCGCCCAGTTGAGGGTTTCCCTGGGCTGCAACCAAACGTCGTCGCGCCCCCGTCACCACCGACGCACCCACGCAATCCTCCTCGCTGTCGCCAGCGACCCAATATCACCCTTTGTCGAGCTCGTGGTCTCTGCTCGTTGGAATACCCACTGAAGGGGTCAGCTCTATCAAGGACATTTGATCGAGGCCCGTGACGGCCGGACTCTTCCATCGCCGCTTTCCACTTTCGCGTGACTTTCATCCGATCCGCCAACCACGACTACCCTCCTCTCTGTCGCCAACCTTGTCGACCCTGATTATCACAGAATTTCGACTTGATTGAACTGTTTAACCGAGCGACAAAATGTCGAGCTCATTCGAAAAATCCGTCAAAGGGGCCACCAAGATAAAGGTAGGTCAAAGGGATGCTGGAGCCCACGTCGGGCAGCTCAGCGCGTCTCTCCCAGTCATAGTGCTAATCCCATCTCCTAGGCCGCGCCGCCCAAGACGAAATATATCGAACACATTCTCGTTGCGACACATGCCGGCGAAGCGGGCGTGGGGGAGGTCTTCCGCGCCCTGCAGTTCCGTCTACGAGACTCAACATGGACCGTCGTCTTCAAGAGCTTGATCACCGTCCACCTGATGATCCGTGAAGGCTCGCCCGATGTCACACTTGCCTATCTGTCGAGGCACCCGAACACGCTTGCTATCAGCAGCTTCACCGACGGTTAGTCATTCCTGCAAAAATCAAGTACTGGCCGAGGTTTGTTGGACTTATTTTCTAAACTACCCTACAGCCCAGACACAAGGACGGAACATTCGGCATTACGCCGGCTACCTCGCCGCGAGATCCAAAGCCTACCGAGAAACCAAGTGCGATTGGGTGCGGACGAAGGAATCTAGACTGGAGAAGCTCTCGGTCGACAAGGGCCTCCTGCGAGAGACGGAGATTCTTCAGAGTCAGATTTCGGCCCTTTTGAAATGCGATGTTAGTCCCCGACTCGGTTTTGCGAAGCGTCTCCAAGCGCGACAGTTGCTGACGCCACACAGGTTCTTGAAGGCGAAATCGAAAACGAAATTACAGTCACCGTCTTCAGACTGCTGGTGCTCGATGTGCTGGCTCTCTTCCAGGCATTAAACCAGGGAATGATTAACATTCTCGGTAAGGCGACCCATACGCCGTAGCATGTCCTTGTAACTAACATGAAAAGGCACCTTCTTTGAAATGTCCAAGGTCGATGCCGAAAGAGCCATGGCAATCTACCGCACCTTCACCAAGCAGACCGATTTCGTAGTGCAATACCTCAGCGTCGCACGCCAATACGAGCACCAAACAAGGGTCGAGGTTCCTAAGTTGAAGCATGCGCCGGTTAACTTGGGCCGCCAGCTGGAGGAGTACTTGAGCGACCCGGATTTCGAAGTCAACCGGAGACAATACATTGCTGAGCAGCAGGGCAAGAAGAACAAGGTGGGAGGAGCCTCAAAGCCGACTAGCGCATTCGACTCAAAGCCTGCGGCAAACAATCCTTTCCCGAGCAGCACGTTCCCGAGCACGAATGGCCTGTCGCAGCCGAAGACCGAGACCGCCAAGGGTCCTGCTCCCGATCTTATCGACTTCTTCGAGTCTATCGAACAGAACCAGACGACGATGGCGCCGAACGCACAACAGCACCAGCAACAGCAGCAAATGCCGATGCAGACCGGTTTCGCCAACAACAGTCCCTTCCAACCGCAACCCACTGGATTCCAGCAGAATGGCTTTGCGCCTCAGCCGACAGGATTTGTGCCGCAACAGACAGGCTTCGCTTCTAACCCGTACCAGCCGCAGAGCACAAATCCGTTCGGCCAGCCTCAGCAGCAACAGCAGCCGCCCCAGCAACCACAGCAGCAGCCAGCGGCTCAGCCATTACAGCCCAGCTTCACCGGAGCTGGGTTCGGAGGCTTCTCGCCTCAGCCGTATCAGCCAGGCACACTTGGTTCAATACCGCAAGACTCTGTGGCAAGCTTCCCGACAGGCAACGCAGGCATGTTAAGCCCTCAGGCCGGCCAGCAAATCACCAATCCTTTCCGGGCATCTATGTTGATGGCCCAGCAAACGGGCATGTCTACGAACACGGCATTTTCGACCCCGGCGAGCCCCAACATGCAGAGGCAGTCTACAAACCCCTTTGCCAGATCCTCACCTCAAGCCCAGCAGCCATTCTCACCGGCTTCTAGTAATTCACCATTCCAGACTCAGCCTCAACCTCAGCAACAAACACAGCAACTTCCCACGATTGCTCCGTTGCAGCCGATGATGACTGGTACCAACCCATTCGCTAAGAACTTCACCGGCTCTCAACTCCAGCAGCAGCGGCCTGCAACCAGCTCTGGAGCCATCATGCCTCAACCAACAGGCACCACAAACCCCTTCCGCCAGGGCTCCTTTGTCAACCATCAGACCGGCATGGGCTGGCAACATAATCAACAGCCAATGGGTGGCGGACTGGATAATCTCGAGACGACGCCCGTCTTCCCCCGACCCATCCAGCAAAGCCCCTGGCAGACATAATAGCAGTGCTCTCCCAAAAGCTCTGACCAACTGTTCCCAAATACACCAGCCCAGTCCAACCCCGGGGTCACTATTTCTTCAAATCTCAAATCAAAGCGTGGCGTTCACAAGGGTCTTTTTTTCTGCTTTGTACAATCGAACGATGCTTAAGGTAGACGGGCAACAGGGTTATCACACGAAAACTAAAAGCTCCAAAGTTGGGATGGTGGGACCGGCGGAGGCCGGCAACCGTCGCAGTACGAGTCTGAAAAGATGTATTATTTAGTGAGCCATAACTTAGATGTAATTCTTGCATACAGGTACACACTTTCCCGTGGCCACACAACTTGCTTTGCTACCGATTTTGGGTATTTATTGCCCCTTTAACCCGTCTGTTTCTCAGATATTTATCCTGTTTTTGCATGTAGTGCCCCAATGAACCCCAAACGCCATCGCTATGCATTCCGATCCATTCCAAAGCAAGTAGAATAAGAGGTCAAATGACAGAAGAAAAGTGCAGAAGCTGTCTTCGTATTCTTCAAAAGACGTCGTCCACATCCATCTTCTGTGTCGTCTGGCCCGGACTCGCGACCAGAGCCGCCTCGGCAGTAGCCACCTTTTCAGGCCCCTTTTCATCCTCAATAAACACAGCCAACCCGGAAAAGGCTTCGAACATGGCCCGACCGAGGTACTCGTCGGCGCTGTACCCGCCGACCACGATATCGTCCTTTTTCCTCGCCTCGTCGACCCACTGGTTGCGGTACTCCTCCGACGGCCCCATCTTGTACCTCTCCATGTCGAGCCTGAGCCCGCCAAAGGGGTCGTAGGGCTTGTTGTCCTCGACCACGCGCTTCTTTTGCTGCTTGAGGCCGCGGATCGACAGGCCGCCTGCGCCGGTGGAGGTGGCGTCGGAGAGGGATCCCACGGCGGACTGGAGGCGGTTCTGGCCGCGTTTTTTCAGGAGGACACGATTGAGCGTCTGTTTGGCCTCGCCGGCGTCGCTGCTCGCTAGGCCGTTGAGCATGTCCTCGCGCATCCGCTGCTCGTTGCGCTTCTCGGCCGCGTCTTCCTGCATCGCCTCGGCGCGGCGGAGACGCGCCTCTTCTTTTTCGGCTTCGAAGCGCGCGACGCGGTCTGCTTCGGATTCTTTTGCGAGTCTGCGGTTCCGCTCGATCTCGGCGCGGTGGGCCTGCTCCCACTCCATCAACCTCGCCTCGGCCGCCTTCTTCTCCACGTCGGTTCCCGAGATGAGGTCGAACGTGAGCGTCTCGACCCATTCCAGGTACTCGTTGTAGTCGGCCAGCGTCTCGAAATCGTCTTCGACCTTGTTGAGGACGGCGGCGACGCGGCGGCGGATGTCGACCTCGCGCTCGACGGTGAGGTCGCCGAAGTAGGCCGACTTGAAGCCCTTTTTGCGGAGGGTTTTGTGGCAGCCGGCGTAGGGGCACTGGTTGGGGCCGTCGGAGAAGATGCGGGCGACGCAGTTTGCGCACATTGGGTGGTAGCATTCTGGGTTGATGAGGAACTCGAGGTCTTTGTTGAGGTAGCGCATTGTTTTGCAGACGGGGCAGATGTCGTTTGTCGAGGAGGGGGCTGGGGCCGCTGTTGCGGAGGTTGAGGCGCGGCGGGTGGCCATTTTTGGAGGACGGTGTTGATGTGTCGTCTGGGAGGAGGGTTCTTCGTGAACGGTGGCCGGGGAGATGTGGTCTCCCGGGGAGGAGATGGAGAAGAGAGTCCGGGCAATTGAGGCCTATCTCAAGGTGGCATCGGACATCAAGTTCGATTAATCCGATCTTTTCAACGGCAGGAAGGAAGATGTGGCAGGTGTCGAGAAATGGAGCCTCTTGCTCGGGCAAAGACGGTGATGCTTTGTCTGCAACCGCGATAAAACTGAACGGCAAGTTGACGTGCAAGGCTGACGGGGAAGGATATATTAAGCCGAGGTGATTGGTTGGAGCTTCTAGGTAGACCACAGCAGGGGTGGGAGGGGCAGGGGTCTCACAGCTAGCAGCTACCCCTCCAAATATTCCATCAGCCTTTCTTGCGCTTGCGTTCCACTGCCTTCGACTGTCAACACCACTTCAAAGAATTGCAACAAGATGGCTGACAACGACAAGCCAGGTACGTTTCTGCTTACTAGAACATATTTTATCAGATATTCAAACTCGAAAACAAATCATCGTTACGAATTCCGTGCTGACAAATGCTGTTCAAACAGAGCTCACACCCGCCGAGGAGGCCGCTGCCCGCGCCAAGGAGACGGAGGAGCAGAATGCGCTGCCGTACAAGTGGCAGCAGACCATTGCCGACGTCGACATCACCTTCAGCGTCCCCGGTAACTACAAGAGCAGAGACCTCGTCATCGACATCAAGAAGACCAAGCTCTCTGCCGGTGTGAAGGGCCAAGAGCCCATCGTCAGCGTACGCCGCAGTTCCTTCGTCCTTTCTTCTCTCCATCTTCCCTTGTGCCTACGTAGCTACAGCAAGTACGATGCATGAAAGATAAGTTCGCTTACACAACGATAAAATCACAGGGCGACCTCTCCCACCCCATCCTCGTCGACGACTCAACCTGGACCTTATCCTCGGCGCCCGACGGCACAAAGACGGTCGAGATCCACCTCGACAAGGTCAACAAGATGGAGTGGTGGGCGCACGTCGTCACCACGGCGCCCAAGATCGACGTCTCCAAGATCACCCCCGACACGAGCAAGCTGTCCGACCTCGATGGCGAGACCCGCGGCATGGTGGAGAAGATGATGTTTGACCAGCGCCAAAAGGAGCAAGGGCTGCCCACCTCGGACGAGCAGAAGAAGTTTGACATTCTCAAGAAGTTCCAGGCCGAGCACCCGGAGATGGACTTCAGCAATGCCAAGATTAGCTAGACATTAAGAGATCCCGCTTTTTCACGAGAAATGAGTCTAAATCAATAAAAGTACACACATGTTCATGACAGATTGATGTAGGGAAAGATTTATGCTTTGAACCGCCATGATCTTGTATTGAATCATATCTAAATGCTTCTTCTGAGCTGAAAAGCTATGTCAGGGGTGAAACGAAGAGCCAAAACCACTGCAATGGCAGAAGCCATAGGTTACGGCATCAGAGAGCCCATGCGTAGACCATTGCTCTTGGATCCGCTAGTAATGGTGAAGCAGATTGATTGCTGCGACCCATCAATTGTCAGATTGATAAGCGGTCCGTTTCGCACACTAGACCAATTTCCTCCCAATCGATGCACGCTAGTTGGGGGGAAGACGCGCAATAAGTTTGCCCACGACATCACAAGAAACCAACACTGTAAGAATTAGTGGACAGTAGCAAAGTATGAGAAGCAAGACACGACAGGATTCATGAACTACAGAATCGCTGACCGCGTGGGGGAGGCCCAAAGTAAGGTCTCTATCAATCCAATTTGCTATCCGTTCTATCCACCTCTCCGCGTCCGAATGGATGGCGTTGCAGGGTCAGATCTGGACGGGAACAATGGATTGGGGGACAATCAGTCAGTGTGATCACTGGATTCGGGAACTGCAACGTTTCGTTTGTTAGCCGTGACTCTTGACGATGAAGTGAAGTGCAAACAACAAAGTAGCAATAGCATCGAGATCAGAAATTAGAACCATATCCACACATTGGAATTGAGATAGGGATAACTGTATAAAAAATTGTCTTGGTCATCAGGTCGAGGGGGAGGAAATGAAAGCTAGTAAATAGTCGTCTTACCTAGCATGATGTGTCACGGCGAGCTGAGCCTGGGACATCCAAGGAGGTACGAATGGTGAAGCTGGCGTATCCTGTGGTAACTTTGCGTCTTGTTAGCCAGATTCCTTGGACAAGATCGTCAAACGTGAGTAGCAGAAAGAAGGAAATCAGAAATTAGAACCGTATCCACATAATGTTATTGAGATAGGGATAACTGTATAAATAATTGTCTTGGTCATCATTTTGGGGAGGGAGTTGAGGTTAGGAAAACAATCAGCCACATACCTATTCTTCTGGGTCCGACCAGATCACTGCTTAGAGAGACGTGCAGCTTTGAACTTGCTGATACGCTGACCACCATCAGCTTCATCAAGAGGCCGGACCACGGACGTATCCTCTTGGAGGAAGCCACCCTGTTTCTGGATGAAGTTCCGACGTTGTCGGTGATACTCGTCGGCGAGGTCCTGGTCGATGAAGTCCTCGTCAAAAGCGTTCTCGTCCTGAGGTTTGCTCTCCTTCTCGACGACTGCGTCTGCCAGTGTCTTCCCCTCAGGTCCCGTCGGGGCTGTGGGCCTATCCTGGTCGATGAAGCGTGACGGCACATCGCGCGGGCCCATGGGAACGAAACCGTCATCAACAACCGTCGGCGCTGCCTTCTGCTTCTTGAACCGAGACGCCTTGCGGGTTGACTTGGCTTCCGCTTGCTTGGCGGGGCCGGTACGCTCCACAATGTCGCTGAGAGGCTCCACGATGGGCTCTGGCGGTGGTCGGGGAACAGTCGGCGGCGTGGCAGCAGTGTCCGCAACGCTATCTGGGGCGACGTCCAGGCTCTGTGCGAACCGGACGCTCTTCTTGCTCTCGTCCGCGTCCGTTGGGGAAGAGGTCCTCAGGATAGACGTCGAAGGTACAGGCGACGGCTTGGCAGCTTCGACCGTCTTGCCCTTGTCACCTGAGTTAACGATGATGCGACCAATGCCCTGTTGGTCTTCGTCTGACTCCTGGCCATCTGCTTCTGACTTCTGAGTGAAGCGAGACTTGACCCCCAGTCGCTTTTCGAGCTCCAACATCCGTTGATGATACCCGTCGTCCAAGACGCTGGAAGTAGACCGACCAAACTTGTCTTCTTCATCGTCGTCCTCGAGATCAGAGTACTCATACTCCCAGTCCTCGTCATCGTCGGCAGAGCCATCGTCATCCTCAAGGTTGAGTTCAGCCACAACTTGGCCCACCTCTTCCATGCCGTACTTCAGCATCTCTCGGCGAAGAAAGGCGTCTTCCTCAGACTCGTCTTCGGGAATGACGGGCGCTTCGCGGCTGATGTTTTCCTGGCTCCTGGCGGTTTGCATGATCTCTTCAACTCGTTGAGCGTTCCTCGACACCTGTTGCTCTGCAGAGGGCTTGGTGTCTTGGGCGAATGAGACGGACTTCTTGGCTGGCACAGAGTCGTCAACCTCTGCTTCGGGTAGCGACTCCTTTACAGATTGCGCGGGATCCGGTGCTGGTGATGTTGACTCGGATGCCTCAGCCAGAGGCTCGTCGGTGACGTCTTCCACGATGGGCTCTGTCTTCTCCGTCTGCGAGGGTTGGCTGGTTGGGATGTCCTTGACGCCTGCCTTCTCCAGGATCTCCCTGATCTGAGCGCTCGAATCGCCAGGCTGCTGCAATCGGCTGGAGAGCACATTACCCTCTTCGTCGAGCTCCTCAATGATCTCCGTTATAGGCAAGCCATCCTCATCCCGCACATCAGGATTGCTGAGAACGCTGGCGGCAGCGTGCTTCTCTTCCGCAGTCTCGAGCTGCTTCTCAAGAGTGGCGATGTTCTTGGAAACATAGTCGATGCGACGCGAAAGTAGGTTGACAATCTGGTCGGCAGGCTTCAGATCAATGCGCCCAAAAAGGTCGTTGATCTCTTTCTTGTCGACAACCTCGCCCTCGAAGTCTCTGCGAATGCGCGCAAGAGCCTCCCGACTGGCAGGCTGGGGAACCGACTCGATTTCCTCTCTCAAGGACTCGTATTCAGCGTCCCATTTCTGCCAGTGCTGCAGAGCCTTCTGCAGCTTAGCAACAGAGTCTTCAAGCTGCAGGCGATGCTTTTCCAGGTCCAGGAAACTGTCTCTGGCTGCTGCCATGGTGAAGGAAAAAGAAGGGGAGAGAAGGGAAATTGAGAAGTTCTCGGAAGCAAGACGAGGAAAAGGAAAAAAATTCCCTGTCGGAAGGTAGGGGTTTGGAGCTCTAAGAAAATTAGGTAATCTTCTCAAGTGCAGGTTGTTACGTAAGGCCCACTTAGCTTTCCAGCAACGCGCCCCTGTACATACGCATACCCGTAAGGTACTTTGAATAGGGCCTCACCTCCCCTGCAAAAGGCAGTGCTGCAGCTTTCACTGTTACCCGTTGATACTCGGCGGCGATAGATACCTCACGATTCACTAACGTATTCAGTTCTTATGAAACCAACACGCTCAGCTATAGGAGAACCTCGCCTTTGTTATACCGTGAACGCGCCAAAAGGTCGAGATTGAAGTCAAAAGGTTCAGACTTTCATTCTCACCTGCTCGAGCCATTCATGATGAATGGATGGATTCGCGCCTACTCATACCAAGGACTAAGATAAAGAAAATGTGTTACATCAAACGACTATAATATCATCATTTCGATTCATATCGAAGGCTTTGGTATTCCGAATCAGAATGCTAAGATCTAGGTCTGATGCCAATCATGTACTTTCCCGCTTTCAGATGAAGGACTGTGAAATGAACAAGTTCATGAGACTGATTGGGCATCAGAGACAGGTCGTACCGCCGAAGTAGAGACACAAGGGTGAGCCGCAGCTCCGTCCACGCGAATCTTCTCACTTGATTAGTACCAGGCTGAAGGTGAGAGCCATTGGGCGACTTACTGTTTTCCAATACAGTTCCGCGATCCCGCAGAAAAGGGGTAGTATGCCGTTCTTTCGTTGGCGGCCGTGCCCTTGTAGTCAGACAGCCATCTCTCGGGAACGAACTTCTCTGCGTCAGGCCACTGCTTCTCATCCCAGTGCAGTACGGTGGTGTTTGCAGTCACTCTAGTCTGTTCGGTGTCAGTCAAGCTCCGGGAAAGATGGACTTTGACTTAAGTGTCTCGTAGGAAAGGCGGCTTACCCCAGCTGGGATCAAGTGATCAGACAGAATCACATCTTCATCAGTCTGTCTTTGAAGCCCTGATAAACTGTCAGTAAATCATACGTTCAGACTTTAGGAAAGAGGAATCCTACCGCCAGTTGCCGGAGGAGCAAGCCTCATTGTCTCTTTCAAAACAGCGTGCAAGAACGGCAAGTCCGTCGTTTGGTCGTCTGAAACCGGCGAATTCGATAACGGAAACCTCCCCCGAATCTCGTTGACAAGTTTTTGGTAGGAAGGGGGGTCATTGAGCAAGAACATCATTGCGAATGTGAGCGTGCTAGCGGTCGTCTCGCTGCCCGCTAGCCAAAAGACGAGCATCTCGGAAAACACCTCGATACGCGACAATGTCTCTGGGTTCTCTTCATGCGTGTCGAGGAGGAGCTGTAGCAGGTCAGGCTTGGCCAGCTTGTCGGTCGACGCTTGTCTCTTTTCGATGATATCACTGATGAGTTGAGCAAGTTCGGGATCCCGAAATTTGGGTAGGAAGGGGATATACTTCAAGAAGGGCAGGAGTTGATACTTTTCCCCGCCAATCGTTAGCCATTTCGTCTCGCCACCAACTAGAGTGACACTTACAATTGTGCCCCTCTTAAAGCTCTCAGAGAACTTCTTGCGGATAGGATGCTCTCCATTCTTCACCAACTCAAACGAGCCCCCAAACGCAGTTGCGCTCATGATGTCGGACGCCAGGCGGCCCATGAGGTTCCAAGCATCAATGACGGTTTCGCCTCCATCCCGGACGCACTGATTGTCGATGAACTCCTCGAGCGCCTCGATACAACTCAGCTTCAGCGGCTCAAGGCCCTTGAGGTAACTGATGGAGAAGCCATGAGAGAAGAGCCTTCGCCGGGTGCGGTACTGCGCCCGATCTCGCATGGTGAAGAGCGTGACGCCGTCTTCGTTTTGGCTGAACTTTTCATACAGGACGCTCTTTCGGAGGTCCATTCCTACTAGAATCTGGTGGACGGACTTTTCATCGGAGACGAGAACGAGATCGGGGGCTTTTCAATTAGGTGTCGGCAAAGGTCATCATGTTTAAGAGACGCGTGTTACAACTCACCGACTCGGACAATGTCACCGTATTTACGGTTGTAGTTGATCCCCTTCTCAAACGCCTTGCCTCTAACGACTGCCACCATCCAGGGCAGAGCCGTGAACCTATTGAGCCACGGCCCAGGTATCTTGGCCAACGGGCCTGTGAGGCCATTCCATAATGCCTTGAGGACCTTCAATGCTCCGTAGGCAAGTATGAGGAATAGGCATGCTGATAAGAGAGTCTTCACATCCGGGTTGCCCAGCCGCACGACAATCAGTTCGTTTGAAATTCCCATCACAGTGTAGAGCTGGCTTGTAAGGTAGCCGGTGTTGATGTGCAGGAATATCGACAACCTTTCCCTCTTAATCGACTTTTCGAAGCCAATGCTGACTTTGTTCAGTAATCCATAAAAGTTGTTTGAATGAGTTCTTTTAAAGTTTGCGGTTCCCCATCCCATATATACTTATCGAAGGGTTGCTATTAAAAGGCCGGATCTGCTCATGGCTGTAGCTTTCCGCCGCCCCCGCTCCAGACCGGAGGTTCAACATGAGCTGGAATGTCTACGTCCGTGTAAGACAAGGCCAAAGCAGAGCCGATTTATCGATCTGCAGGCATCCTTCGTGGCGTAGACTCCGTAAACACTTGGTCTTCCATCAATAAGCACTAAAACCGGCCTACCATATCTTCTTCCTTCTTTCTACACATGACACAAATGAATTCATCTCGAAGAAACTCACGAATTTGACAAGTCCAATAGCCCCGATCAGTGGAATGTGTACACTCGTTCCTTCGACGCCCATTGTTTTCGAGGATCGCATCATTTTGCAAATCAAGCTGTCGCGCCAAGTCTCTGGTTCAATTCACGTCGTACACGATACCCGAGACAAATCTAAAGATGCCTAAATCGAATCGCCGAGCATACTTCGCGGCCATGAAGTAGATTGCACCCCCGACCGCCAACATAGAGACGGAGACGAGCCACAGATCCCAGTTCCTAGCCTTCCGCACCGGCATCCGCATGTCTGCCGTCTGAAGGTGCATCGGTCGCAGCGCTCTTCCGCCTACCAAGCGCAACTCGTGATCAAAGATGACCTCCTCGACTATGTCGACAGCAAGTTTCTTACGCCGGGATGCTACGCGCGCTATCCTCTTCATACGCTCAACGATCCTGCCAAAGGATCCGTCAACGTCGGATACGATTCGGCCGATCTTTTCTGAGATCTCAGTGGTAGTCAAGTCAAACTCGTCCAGGGCGAGACTGACGCCTGCTTCGACCAGGCGGGCGCTGTTGGCGAGCTGGTCGAAGAAGAAGCCCAGAAACAGAGTGGGAGTTCCGTGAGATAGGGTCTCATTTGCGCTGGAACCGCCTCCGTGAGTAAGATAGAGCCTGGTGTTGGGATGATCGAGAACGGCTCGCTGGGGAGCGAAAGATGGGACTCGGATATCGGCGTGCTTCTCATCCATGATATCACCGACTGGAAGCTTGCCACCGTTGGGTGATTTGACATGTGCTGATCTGTCGACATTCTGCCTTGCTGACTTCCCAATGGACCATATGACGCCGTTGATATGCCCTGCATCTATAGCCATGACAAGACCGGTGAGTATCTTCAGGAGCTCTGCTGGTGGAAGTACAATATGAGTGCCTAGAGCGACATACACCGTCTTATCATAAGACTCTAGAAACGCTCGGTAGCTTTCATCGAGCGGAGGGTACTCATCCCCCAAGATCGGCCCAACCACTTGCATAAGTGGTGGCAAGTCTTTGGCCGGCTCAAGTCCAAAGAATGAGTTGACAAACACAAGCTGGTTCGGTTTAGGCGCCACTGGAACCGAATGCTTCACGACTTGTCGTTTCGTCATCTCCCGTGTCCAGCTGGTCCACGCAAAAACATGCGGCAGCGCCCAGAACAAGACCATCTCATTCCTGATACGGAACCAAATCGAAGCCTTCTCCGACGTGGGCGTGAAATCGACCTGGAAGCCCGGCTGGCCGGGAATATAGCTCACAGGCGCCAGGAGATACGGCATCTGCGGCCACATGACGGCAATGGGGACGCCAAACTCAATCATCATATCCTTGGCCGCGGCCTCGACAAAAAAGTCTGCGATAATCATGTCAGGCTTGATTTCTGTGTCGAGCATGAGTTCGCGTAAATGGAACCAAGTGTCCGGCCAGTAGGAGTCGAAGAGATACTTGGATTCCATGATGGATCCGACGCTGTCGCTGAGCCGCCACTGTATCATGTGCGCGTAGTGCGCTTCGGCGTCGGCATTTGGCATGGCTGGACCGAAGCTGTGGACGCGGGTGATGGATGGATAGTCTGACTCCCAGTGCTCCTGGCCGGAGTTGGTTCCGAAGTGGACTTCGTGGCCGCGGGCTGCGAGTACAGCGCCGAGCTCGAGGACCGGGGCGGCGTGGGTGAACCCGCCGACAGTCGAGCATAGCAGGATACACCGCTTGAAGGAGCAGTCTGGTCGTTACATGACTGTGAATGTTGTTTCGTTTATATATAGAGAAGTTCATGCTGTTTCTGAATAGACACAGCTTCTGGGCGGCAAAGCGTTTTTCTATGTCTCGACGAAGTCATTGTAAAGTGGGCTGATTGTTGGTAAGATCGAGCTTATTGTGCCCCAATGCTTCGATATCCCTCTTTCCGATTTGTTATCTCTGGAGCGGCATGGAAAAAGAAAGCTACGTGAGTAGTCAGGATTCATTTCAATTCCAGTTTGAGGTAGGTGTCATTAGCAGCTTGACCAAATTGCTGGTCGGTATAGTTGATAGCGAGTCACCAGATTGCGCGAGGAGTTATCTCAAGAATTGAAACTGCAGGAGTACACAGAGTCTTCGGTTCCAGGCGAAAGTAGTCTCACTGCTTATGACGCCCATTTAGGCCAAAAAAAAGAAAGCATGATTGTGAGACGATCCTGCGGTTTGGTCCAGTTGATGTGACTTATAACCGGCTGTGGTCAAACGCTGTGCCTCAGCTGACACTAGCGATGTCCGCCTTTGGCCAGAATGGAGATCCTTCTTGGGACATCCTACTAACGTGCTGTGTGATGCATCCTCTATTGAAACTTTGCCGAAATTTCAATGTTATTTTCTTACATTATGTCTCTGTTGACATAACATCCGTTGGCTGCCGGAAGCCGGACTGTGTAAGTAGTCTCCGAATACGGACGGCACTCTCTCCAGGCAACAGTTATTGATACTACCGAGTCGACCTTTTCCGCGTCAGCCTTTCACTTCTCTCTTCAACAGATGGTCCAGGGTGACAAGAACCCGCGTATTACCACTGAGACAAAGTTGTAGGCTTAGAGTCGTTCATGAGGCTTAATTGACTACCAAGTACCTATTGCACGGCGTCGGCTACTGCTGATATTATCTAATAACTCGGCCCAACTTTGGCCATGAATGACTATTAACAGCAGATAATCGAGCCAATCGACGACATGAGACCGGTCTTCAAGAGATACAGAGCAGTATTCCTCGTCTCGACCGCCCCACAGGAACTCAGCCAAAACAACACCGAAACCGAATTAGCGTTAGGAGAATCACATCTCCCAAGTACCTTACGTATCAATACTCCTCCTTTGGACGGTTTGAAGTAGACTTTCCGTAAGTTGTTGATATCTACGTGACCAGAGTACCAAGTCCAACACCTCTGCGACCCCGAACGAAACGGGGTCTCTTCAAATCTCACGGCGTTTTCGAGGAGGGTCCTGTGCTTCCTCATGATCAGGCTCTGCCTTGATCCCCGTCACCATCTTGTCTCTCTCCCGCTTCAGGCCTCTTGGCTGATCGATGGTGATTTGCTGGCCAACTGAAATCGCGGGGAATATCTGCTGGAGTCCGTGTTGTATGATACCAAGATGCATAGGCATCTGTGTTTGGCCGTTTTCACCGTGGATGTTGAGGTCCAGTACCCTCGGTAAGACTGCCGAAGGCGAAGGAAGCCCTTTTCTTAAATTGGCCATGTCAGATTGTATGTTCTCGGAGATGGCCTGGCCTTGAGTCTGCTGCGCAGCCGAAAGTCCCGTATTTGAGGGCTTCAGGTTGTGCTCCTGGAGTAACATCTGCGTCAGTCGAGTCTGTTGGGGAGCCTCCTTTCTCCAGAACTGACAGCCCGATGATGTCCACGTTACGCCCAATTCCTGCGGGCATCCCAGGAAATGTCGTGGCCATTTGTACTGATCACCTCCAACTTCGTACGAGAGAACGCCAAGACCCAAGTACAGGGCCCTGTTACCACCTGCTATGCCATATTTAGCCTCCGCCATCTCCTGGAACTCTTTAACTAATCTTGGAGTGTACGCCTCGAATCCAGGTGCCTTGGAGACATTTTGATGCTGACACCAACCCCCTAGTCGAGCGGCTTCCAGGCGTGTGAGAAGCATTACCAGCTTTGGGCTGTCTTCCCATGGCAATAGGGTCTTCTCTTTCCACGCAAAATGCTTGAGATACTCCTCATTCACCCAGTGACAGAGAAATGTGTCCGGCTTGGATGGCTGAATAATGTCAGCGAAGCACTTCGCCACAGCGGCATCGGTGAGCATTGTTTTGAGTGGCCAGGCCAGGAAGACGTAGTGCTTGGGCTCTTCGTATATATCCCGCGTCTCGATTTCGTTGAGAAATTCCAAGTAAGTTTTCGAAGAGCTCGGTTTTGTTTCCATTTTTTCTGGATTTCTTTTGATAAAGAATAGGATATGACTCAAGTAATGGCTTCCGTTGTTTTTCCTACAGATCTCACTGCTTTTCGATTGCTATTCTGGAGTATCTGGCACGAAGCATTGCGAGAGCGGATGATCTTTAACCACTGCGCAATGCTTTCTCCGGTAACTCTACGAATGTTCATACCTCAATGACATTGGAGATACAGATTCCCAGACATTGCTTCTCGAGGTAGCGAAGGTTCATGTCCGAACAACTAGCTAGCTATTTCGACCTCACAACTGCGGTTTCAACCTTGATGTCCCTATACCATTGACTGGCGAACCCATAGTCGCGATTCGCCGGCGCATTGTATAGCAAAAGAAGAAAGGTCTTCCAAGGCAGTCGCTAGGCTCCAGATTCATGGTCTTGTAAGAAGCTCATAACACTTTTTGCCGGACTCACATCTCATCTCGTAGACTACTGTCAGTTCCCTGAGTCAACATTACTTCAACGGTTTGTCATTGTATCCAGGAAGCTATGAGTAGCTCGGGGAGTACCCCACAAGCCGGTGAACCCAGCAGTTTCTACTCACCTCCAAGAAGAAGAATCCCTAGCCAGCTAGAAGCCCCAATGGTTTGCTGCAAGGCGATGGAGCTCACAAGGGCAATTTCAGCGACTATTTTATCCAATCAGTATCTGTAGAGGCAGCACATTCAGGTATAAACGTGAGGTCGCGACAAGCAATTCACTTACACGCTGCCGGGCGCTTCTTCGGCGATCGACAACCCCATGGGACGATGTGAGATGGGGAGAGCCGCGCCGTCTGCGTAAACTCCGCAAGACTCCGCACATTTCCCCAACTTCTGGCGCCATTCCGTCACCACATACACCAACATTCCACCACGTTAGCTTCCTCTCCCATCCCACATCAACCGCTTCGCGATTAAGTTCGCACAAACTTAGGTCCTACGGCCAACCGTAGCTTCCTCTCTTTACCCCAGAGAACGATCTTTCCTCGGGGCTAACCGTCATTCCATCTCTCTCCCCCATCTTTACCCCCCGGCATTCGTCTCTCCCCTCCGCATTAGTCTGTGCGGGGAAGCTTAAGCTACACCGCAGTCTGGCCGACGATTTTCTTCTCACGATGATGATTCGTTTTCTTTCTTCCTGTAAGACCAATTGAAGCAGGTATTCGTTTGGTAATCAATTGACTGCGACTACAACGCTGCAATACTCTCACTATCGGTAGAAAAATGACGCTCATTAACTGGAAGGACTGGGGAGGATGGAGGGGTATAAGAACGGCGGCGAACGCCTTTGTCTCGACGACTACACTTTGTTGGATCGCCGCCTTCCTCATCTTCTCTCAGTGTCTCTGGATGCTCTACACCCGCCGCTCAAAGCAATACCCGAGCGAGAAAGGAGAGAAACGACACGACACACAGCGCAACAACGGCAACATGTTCACCCGCGTGCCCTTTCTCCTGTCGGCAGTCGCCATCATGGCGCTCTGCGCGATGGCGAGGGTCGCGGAATTCGGGAAGCCGTTTGCACGGCAGTACCTGGCCTCTACCACGATCAGTAGCGGCCACTCGCAGTTCACCGTCCCCGCGTCGGCAGACGAGGGAGCGCACCTCATTCCCAACGTTGAGGACTCGGAGGCCAAGGACCCGCAGAGCGTATGCCCGGGATACACGGCCTCCAACGTCCAGACGACATCACACGGATTCACCGCCAACCTCGACCTCGCCGGCTCAGCTTGCAATTTGTACGGGAACGACGTCGAGGCTTTGACACTCGTTGTCGACTACCTCGCAACGGACCGTCTTCACGTACAGGTGCTGCCGCGGTACCTGGGTGCTGAGAACAACACTTGGTTCATTCTTCCTGAAGAGTTCGTCCCGAAACCCGCTGCAGACGGGAAGGCGAGCTCTGATGGCTCAGACAGCGATTTGGAGTTCAAGTGGGCAAACGAGCCCACTTTCGGCTTCAACGTGTCCAGGAAGAGTACTGGAGATGTTTTGTTCACGACCACAGGAACTAAGCTTGTATTTGAAGATCAATTCTTCGAGTTTGCTTCGCCGCTTCCTGAGAATTACAACCTGTATGGACTTGGTGAAGCTATCCATGGCTTCAAGCTGAACAACAATCTGACTCGTAAGTAACCGCTGTACAGGACCAAGGCGTACCAAAACTCACAGGAATAGGCACACTCTACGCGGCTGATGCCGGTGACCCAATCGATGGAAACATCTATGGCTCTCACCCGGTCTATCTCGATACCCGCTACTACCAAGTCGATGCCGATACCAAGTCGGCCGTCTACGTCGCCAATGCCACGGACAAGAATGCCGACTACAAATCCTACACCCACGGGGTTTTCCTCCGTAACGCTCACGCCCAGGAAATCTTGCTTCGGGAGTCGAACATCACCTGGAGAGGCCTGGGTGGCACCATTGACCTCTACTTCTACGCTGGACCGACTGCTGACGCCGTGATGAAGTCCTACCAGAAGACCACCGTCGGCTTGCCTGCCATGCAGCAGTACTGGACTTTCGGCTTCCACCAGTGCAGATGGGGCTATACCAGCTGGGACAACCTGCAGGAGATTGCAGATGACTTTGCCAAGTTTGAGATTCCTCTGGAAACTCTCTGGGGTGAGTTGACCCGTCTCAAAGTCGCCCACAATTCAGAACTAACTGCTCCCAGCCGATATTGACTACATGAACCAATACCGCGACTTCGAAGACGACCAAAACTCCTGGGGCTACGAAGACGCTGCCCGTGTCCTCGGTAACCTGCACAAGAACGGCCAACACTTTGTCCCCATCGTCGATTCCGCCATCTACGCCCCCAACCCAGAAAATGCCAGCGACGCCTACCCAACATACGACCGCGGCGTCGAAGCCGACGCCTTCATGCTCAACCCAGACGGATCTCTCTACGTCGGCGCTGTCTGGCCCGGCTACACCGTCTTCCCAGACTGGGTCGGCGCCGTCTTTGGCCGCAGTAAGACGTTTGAGTGGTGGACCACCGAAATGGTGACCTGGTTCCAAAAGGTCGCCTTTGATGGCATCTGGATCGACATGTCCGAAGTCTCCTCCTTCTGCGTCGGAAGCTGCGGCAGTGGGAACCTCACCCTCAATCCCGTCCACCCTCCCTTCTCGCTCCCCGGCGAACCGGGCAACGAAGTCCTCCAGTACCCCGAAGGCTTCAACAAGACCAACGGCACCGAGGCCGCCTCCGTCTCCGCCCTCTCTGCCTCACTGGCAGCCGCCCAATCCACCTCCTCAACCGCAGCAACCGCAGCATCTGCCACTCCCACAACGACATCAACAACCTCATACCTCCGCACCAAGCCCACGCCAGGCGTCCGCAACGTGAACCACCCCCCCTACGTAATCGACAACATCCAAGGCGACCTCGCCGTCCACGCCGTCTCCCCCAACGCAACCCACCATGGCGGCACCCAAGAATACGACTTCCACAATCTCTTCGGCCACCAGATCCTCAACGCCACCTATAACGCCCTCCTCTCCGTCTTCCCCGGCAAACGCCCCTTCATCATCGGCCGCTCCACCTTCGCCGGCTCCGGCAAATGGGCCGGCCACTGGGGCGGCGACAACGCCTCCCTCTGGGCCTACATGTTCTTCTCCATCCCGCAGGCCCTGTCCTTCAGCATCTTCGGCGTGCCCATGTTCGGCGTCGACACGTGCGGCTTCAACGGCAACACCGACATGGAGCTCTGCGCCCGCTGGATGCAGCTCAGCGCCTTCTTCCCCTTTTACCGCAACCACAACGTCCTCGCCGCCATCCCGCAGGAGCCCTACCGCTGGTCCGCCGTCGCCGAGGCCTCGCGCTCCGCCATGGCCATCCGCTACGCGCTGCTGCCGTACATGTACACGGCCTTCTACAAGGCGCACACCCTCGGCGACACCGTCATGCGCGCGCTGGCGTGGGAGTTCTCCGACGAGCCCTGGCTCGCGGGCGCGGATCGGCAGTTCCTTCTCGGCCCGGCGGTCATGGTCACCCCCTGCCTCGAGCAAGGCGCCAGCACCGTCGGCGGTGTATTCCCCGGCGTCGGTAAGGGCACCGTTTGGTATGACTGGTATAACCAGTCCGCCGTCACCGGCGTCTCACCCGGACAGAACGTGACGATCGATGCGCCCCTGGGTCATATTCCGGTCTACCTCCGTGGCGGATACGTTATCCCGACGCAAGAGCCCGCCTTGACGACAACTGAGAGCCGGGCGAACCCTTGGGGTCTACTGGTTGCGCTGGACGGCGAGGGTGCTGCTGCGGGTAGCCTCTATGTTGACGACGGCGAGAGCTTGGAGCAAGAGGCTACTCTGACTGTAGAGGTAATGATTTCCCCCCCTTCCATCACAGTTCAAAAACAAAGAGGTCGAAGTAGACGCTAACATGATAAACAGCTCTCCTCTTCCGACAAGTCGCTCAAGGCCACTCCATCTGGCGACTTCAAGGACTCGAACCCGCTCGGAAACGTCACCGTTCTGGGAGTCCAGAGCGACGTTTCTTCGGTATCTCTTAATGGAAAGGCCCTGGACGGAGCGAATTGGTCCTTTGACTCGTCTTCTCGCGTTCTCCACGTCACTGGTCTGCAGTCTTTCACATCTGCTGGTGCATGGTCATCTTCGTGGGAGCTTACTTGGTCCTAGAAGCCTTGGGGTAAAATAGAACACACCTCGGGCTCGGATCTTTAGTATGTTGAAGAGTATCTAGATAATGTTGCGGTGCGTGGCAGCGAATGAGCAGTGGATGTCACACCAAAAAAGGGGGTTTAACTGTACCCGAAGACTGTAAATATCAAGAAGTAGCCGAAAAGAAGAAAAGAGATACTCGCCCCTTTAGCAAGATGAAACCATCTCAACGCTCAGAGGTCCTAGATTTACTGTATTGTTTAGTATCAAATGGAACCAAGTCGTGTACGCTCATGGTAGTCATGGTCAGCGCAAATGCAACTGCTACTCAGCGGCATTGAGTGAACGATGCTTAAGATCCCCGAATCTAGAGCAGTATTATCGATGTGAATAATAGAATTTGGTATCATTGAATACGTTACAGCCCAGCATCCGAGCAATGGTGCCACGTTCAGCCAGCTATCTCATAGCGGCCCCCAAGCCCTCGCAGACTTCACCCAACCTCGCAGTCCTAGTCGAAGCAGCAAAGTCGCACGTCCAGACATGCCCCCATCACCTCGTCCATCAAAGCCTCTCTCAGTGGCCACCACGTCCACGGTATCTCTTATTCCCGCCGCCGCGCCACCGGCCTCCACGACCACCATGCCTCCGATCTCCACCGTGCCCCCGATCATCATGCATATCCCGCTGCCTGTCCCCCCGATGCTGCTGAAACATCTCGCCATCCTCCCTCTCCCCATCCTTCTTGATCTCCCCTTCCTCGCCCTCAACCTTGGCACTCGGCTTCTCCAAATCCGTCCTCCACCGCGGGTGCGCACCGTACTTGCACCCGGGACCCTCGGGACAGAACCCGACCAGATAATACACGCACAGCTTCCTCCTCACGTGCTTCTTGCTACACCGCGGACCGAGCGGACAGAAGCCCTTGTCGTAGTGCGGGCACGGCGGCAGCTTGGACTGCGGGTCAATGTGCAGGTACAAGCACTCCTCGCCGTTGGAGCAGTAGCCGTTGCGCATGAAGAAGTTGCACTCGGGCATCTTGCGGAGGTTGTACTCGTGCAGGAACTCGCACGACTCGCCCTTTTTGCAGAGGCCGCGGAGCCAGTGCTTGCAGACCAGGGACGGCCCGCCCGTGGGGTTCGAGGAGCTGGAGGAGGCGTGGCGGTCCGGGCAGGCGGCGCCGAGGGGGCAGTGGCCCGCGAGGAAGGGCTTGCATTGCGGGCGGTCCGAGGAGAGCTCGTGGCGGTAGGTTTGGCGGAGGAAGGGGGTGAAGGCGAAGGAGGTTGCTGTCGCGGCGTGGGTGAGGATGTGGTTTGTTTCTGGACGGGGGGCGACGGCTGTCATGGTGGGCGGGTTGCTGGGCGCCCCGGAGAGCTGCAGGGTCGGTGGTTGAGCTTGAGGATTGTGTCGCTGTCTAGGCTTGTGGAAAGTCGCGAGAAAGTAAGGTGTTCGTTCAAATCGCGTTGTCGTTTAGGTGTGGTTTGAGAATCGAATTGAATTGTAAGTGCTGGGTCGTATGGGGGCTCCGTGGAATTATCGCAGCTGGGTGATGTAGCGTAGGTGTTGTGATTGGATAAATGACGAAGAGCGTTAGTAGCTTTGGAAGAGTTGTGCTTGATAGCTTGAATTGAAATGCGACACAATCAAGAGGAAGCTTGCTGGAAGCTTCAATCGATTGAGGACCCATATAATTAGTCAGCTGGCTCTGTGGTGGGGCATGTGTCTTTCGGGTCCGAGTGGGCCCGGCCTCCGGCGAGGTAACTCGGCTTCCCGTCCCGCATGTAGACTCATTCCGTCTTCTGACAACCTCGGAAGTTAACAATCATTTATGCCTGCTTTAGTTTTTTTTTTGAAAGTGACTGCAGCGATAGTCTTATGCCTATTCTGCAGATACGGAGTCTCGGAGAAATGTATGAAAACGATACCTACGCTATCTGGCTTAAGCCGATTACCTCTGGCCTCCTTTAGGTTTACAATCCACCTCGTCACATTGATCCGAATGCAAGCTGGCCACGGTTCATTTGTAGGACTAGTAGTGTTTCCTTTGAAGTCTTCTTCTAATTAAGAGAAGTTGAGCTGCTACATCGGCATCTGGTGCCCTCAAAAAATCAAACAGATACGCATAACATATATCAAAGACATGTCATCAATGCATGCCACCCAACCCTTTCAAGTGTCATCCTCACCCGAAGAGCCTGCGCCAGCATCATGCTCGGGAGCGTCTTCAGGCTTTTGCGCGTACCAGAAGTAAAAGTTGAGGTACCGGTGCTTAGTCCTGTCCTCAAGCTCCTTCTTGGCCGTCGCTTGCCACACTTGACTCTCGACATTCGAGATGCCGTGAGCCTCAAAGGGTTTACCGGCGAAAGCCGGGATAGCATCGGCAACGACGCCCTTCATGTATTGCCCAATGAGCCGCATGGTCTTGTCCTTGGGCCAGGTCCCGACAGGGATCTTCTTCACCTCACAGTGGATATCCTTGAATCCTGCAGCCTCGAGATGGGGCCGCAGGTCTCGTGCAATGTGAAACATGATGCCGAGGCCAGCAAAGGCTTCGACGGTAAGCTCGTAAAATTCCTCGAGCTTGTCATCTTCAGGCATGGTACCGTCGTCGCAGTGGACTTGGCCGTGAAGCTCTTGGAACTCGATCCAAGCACCGGGCTTCATGTGCCTGTCATTTCTGTGAATATGATGTCAGGAAGAGTTTTGGTACTAGACTTACTCATATGCCTGGGTCAAGACACGGTCCAGCTTTCTGAGCGCGGGGGCTACAGAACGCAGGTGGACGTAATCAAAGTCATCCCCGTTGAGCCATTCATCCTCGGCATCGTCGACAAGGAATTTTACATTCGGGGGGATCCAAGTAGGTTGAATTGGAGACAAATCGATCCCAAGAACTTCAGCGGCAGGGAAAAGGTCGGCAACTCCAAAGCCCGTATTAGTGGCCATCATTGGTAGTTCAGATAAGAAGGTTCCGGCATACCTTGAATTGCCCAAGTTCCTAAGTAACATATTAGTCAGGATTCGGAGACCGTGGTGACTTGTGGAGCTTACCAGTTCCAGTTCCAATGTCGATGATTCTCTGAGGGGTCTCGCCAATGGGTGCGTAGATCAACTTTCCATCCTGGGTATCTATCGTCAGCTATGGGAGGATCACCAGACGAGCGGCAGGGCGTAACTAACGGTCAGCTCGAGCAACATGGTATGTTTCATGTCCTCGCGACTTTGCTCTGTCTCGTCATTGGGCATGGGATAGCGCCCATGGCGATAGCTGTGGTAGCGACGACCATTTTCGTACTCGTGCGCGTAGACGCTGGAGCTGAGCGAGACAGAGTCGACCGAGGACGCATCCCAGTTAACAGGCTCGAATTCACTCTCGTCAGCTGGTCCATCGGCCGCCTCAATAGCAGCAGCGGGGTGCTGGGAAGCTGGATCGTCGTTGCTGGACATGGCTTCAGGTACCTCCACGGATCCACGATTTTTTTCTGGAAGCTAGATAAACAGGGGAGTTAGCAAGGGGGTCCCAGTCGCGAGTCAGAAGGCGTCACGAAATCTTACCGCTAATGCACGGCGTAGAGCAATCAGTTCTTGGCTATCTCACTGCAGTGGCCAAAAGCATAGATTTCTTGTAGGATTTTGGCGTCGTCGCAAAATCAAAGTTGTTGTAGCAAGCACACGTGGTCAAAGTGCCAACGCTCGTCTCAACGTGACAGAAAATGAGACGTCGGAAGGGTGGGAGAGCCGAGAGTATCCTGAAGAATTGCATTTGATCGGTTGGTTCCATTTCGCTCGGGTGTGCTCCATTTTACTGCGTGAGGAGACAGCAATATCAGGCAATGCTCCAACGGACGAAACAACTCAATTGGTTGCTGGCCGAGGTCCTCGAGACCAATCGAGAGCACAGATTGGAAGGGGGAACAAGTCGATAGCAGGGGGTCTTTGCTCCGCTTCGAAAAGCGGCACAGTTCAATGTTTGTCCCAAGTTGACAGGCCTGTTGGCCCGAACCGATATCCATCTGGGCTACATGCCCAGGAATAAGATGGAGTTGGGCTCGCGGCGATCCGGCGAGGTGCAGCTTCCAGCGCTGGAGAAGAGCAGCATACTAACTTCCCTTACGAAAAAAGTGTGTACAAGGCGACGGTTTCATAGGTTCCAACTCTTTCGATCAGCAGCATTTTGATAGCGTGGAAATGTGTGAAGCGGTCCGCAGGGAACATAATACCCACTTCTGTCTGACTGGCCATGTTCTCATTACGGAGACAGTGTTGGCGACGGAGAGTTGTGCAGTGGCTCAGCAGAAAGAAATCGATTGTTCTAGGACAAGGAGACAACAAAGATCGCCAAGATCTAATCGGCTGCAGGCAATGGAGGGCCAGAATACAATAAATATGCCGTTACCCGAGGACATGCCAGAGCCAGAGGATAATGCGATTGGGAGGCGGCATTGCTGTCGTGGATGTTGAAATTACCCCTCCTGTTCTTCAGCAGCCGGCCCGGCGGGATCACGCAATGAGATGGGTGCAACCTTAGGAATTAGGTTTTCTCCTACTGCTTGAATGGAAGCGGCCGGCAAAGCAACGGTAAGGAACGGATGCTGAGTGAGGTAAACGGCAGCAAACGGCAGTAGGATTGATACCTAAGGATGGACCGTTTTAATGGTGGAATCTACATAGGCATGGAAAGATCGGAACCTGGTGAGGACCTGCCAAATGCTGATGAAGAAAAAGAGTTTGAAGTGGGATGGAAGGAACGAACAACCTTTGGAACACTTCCAATTTAGTCAAGTAGGGAGGACCCACCTTCTTCGGCCGTCCTTTCCTCCAAAGCTCCAAATGTTCCCAGGCCGGGGTTCAAAATCGATCCATCACGGACGGCTTAGCTCCAGGACGTTGACCCGTGCATAATGACATGCGCCTTCCTTTTTCTCTTCTTCTTCTTTTCTTTCTTCTCTTGCATTCGACTCCATCGCCGGCTCCTCTGTCCCAGTCTGTCCCAGATGGAGGAGGGGCTCTGCTTGCCGATGGTTCCTCATTGTATCCAAAAGGTAAGGTACCTTCAGTGAGGTGTATCGAGTTTCTTTCCATCTTTCACCCAATCGCTTGACTTGCTTCAGTATACAAGTATCTTCATTAGGTAACTAAGGTAAGTTGAGGAAGGCGAGGCGAGGCAGGTACCTGCCGGTCCTGCCCACCTGCCCACCTGCCCACCTGTCTGAGAACTCGAGACAGAGATGGACCCAGCCTGCGGTACTTACACCTTCCCAACTTTCTTTCCTCCGAAATCCAAACTCCAACCTCCTCCTTCCTGCAGCTGCAGGTGTGGAAAGTCACACCTTACAGGCAGGCGGAGACAAACCGGACCCTTGGTCTCCTTTCACAGTACTCCGTACTTGCCTACGGAATACTGTGCCTCCAGGTTCTGGCATTTGGGACATGGAATGAAGTGGGAGCAAATCCTGACCCCGCCCCCTTTGCCCTTTGGCCGATGAAATGTTTGCTCCAACAAAGCCACAAATCCAACGACATCGTTTTTGTCGCTCTCTTCTCTTGCTTCCTTCGGCCACGCTCCCGTCTCCTCTGCCTCCTTTCAAAGGCGATTCCAATCAATAGCTTACCTAGTCACTCTTCAGAGCATTTCTCCCGTCGCCTTACCCCCTCATTTCCACTCGCAGGCACCAGTTGTTATAGCGCGCTTCTGCCATGTTTTCATCTGCCATACCGCCAAGTTTAGAGGCGCGCGCCTTGCAATCGTCTAAACCAGGCCAGAATCGTCTTGGCGTCTTCTCAACCTCGAGTCTCTGACATGCTTCGCTCCGATACGGAGGAGACAGAACGCACAATACGATGCCTTCTTCAGGCCCTGACTAGAGTTTGCCCGGGATCCATCGACTTGTCCCCTCATGGCATCCAATGGCTGAAGCCGACTACTGCGACTGACTTACATATGGAGCCCTGCCCGCATATCTTCGTACGTACAGACACCAAAGACAGGGTGCTGCGTGGGCACACGAAATGCCTACGGTAGGGAACCACATCACGGATCAACGTTTGAGACCTCTATTTCACTCTTGATCTGCATGCCAGAGACAGTATGGGCACACACAATACAGACGTCCTCTTATAGCACTGTGTCTTTCGTGGGCCCCATACGACTTGCCCGGCGACGCAACTCGACAAGACACGACCAGTGCGCCGGACGCACATCAAAGACAGCACCTCCATGTCCGCTTCGTCGTCGACTTGCCATTGGCCCCGAATGGCACCAACAATGGGCAAACAAGACAACAATCCGCCCTCGCATATCAGTCACACCATGCAACTGTCACCTATTCATCGATACCCAACTCGGCCATCCCTCATGCAATGACCTCATTTATCCAAATCGTCGGATTTCCCAACAGTCAGGGCCGCTTCCAATGTTCCGTCATGTGCTGCCAGCGTGGCATGCAGTCCTTCTGCACCCATCCTCCACCTCAACCCATCGACTCTGTCGGCTGTTTCCATCGTTTGGTGGGGCACATCACGCAGCCAAGCTGCTGCTACATGTCCCCCTCGACGACCCCTCCCCTGCCCATCAACTCTCGCAACTATGCTACTGGTCACATCGCACACAGAGACGGCCGTCCTGAGAGACACAATTCCAGTTTGTCACTTATGCTCAAACCTCGACGCAGACGCTCCCTCTGCCCAGCCCGGCTTGCTCGACGCTCAACTTCACCGCCTGAAGTTGATTCTCCTTGCGTGTCCGTGTGTGATTCACTGACCAGCCCCCGGCCTACCGGCGCAGGAGCTGGGATCTACCCACTTCAAAAACAACAGACACCGCCGTGCCGCCCGAAGGTTTCAGTGCATATCGATTTGCCAGTCGATCCACTCTTTGCACGTCAGTGTGATGACCACTGTCTGTAATGGCTCAATTCAGTCCATAGCGAATTCGGCCCTCGCTCATCCGGCCACGGGCAGCAACTGACCCTGGGAGATCGGGAGCGAGTGCGGGATACACTCCTCGGAAACGTCGGTGGGAGCGTGGCACAGCATGCTACTCGGCCCATCGCAGGGAAGCAGGTTGTTTTAGAGTTTTGGTACACCACAGCAGAAATACCGCCTCGCTGTCTTGCCGCACGTCTCGTCGTCTTAGCCTAGCAACGCCTCGTGGATTCTCCAGCCATGCTTTCTTTTTTCCAGGCCGGTTTCCCTGCTTAGTTGCCTACAACTAATACGGTACTCCTAACCATGGATTCGATCAATCCTACAGCTCGAAGCCACATCCAGGGACTGGGGTATTTTCCCCAGCCTCGGCATCCTGGCTTCGAAGGCTTCTCACCTTTAAGCGACAATCTCCCCCAGGTTACCAGAAATATCAAATGACCGAATGACCATCGGGTTCCAATGTCGCTTCGTGGCTGACGGTGGCGCTTTCCAGAGCTAGTCGGAAATAACAAGCATGTCTCGAATCTGGTTCCAAGTCTTCTGCCAGTTTCATGCCGAAATTAGTCTTGCTGCAAGTGTTCATTCACATCGCTTCTTTCCGTGGTTCGGCAACCTGATCCGGTTATGGCAATATCAACGTCCGTGTACAAGAGTCGAACGAACTTCCTACGCAACGAGGCTGGATGGCCGGCCGTGGAGCACTGAAGATCCTCCTAGAGCGTACCTAGTTTGCCGACCAGCCCGACGTCTGATTGTCAGAGAAACAGGCACCACAACTGCTGAGCCCATCATTGCAGCTCGCTAGACCAAAGCTCTCCCCCGCTATTGCCCTGCCGCCCTGCCATGGGCACAACGGCGATGTTCGCATTGGCGACCGAGAGTAACCACGGCAGGAATGCGGCTGTTCACTACTCTGCTCGCGCCTGAACAATAACACAACAAGGCACGGACATGGGCGTCGAGAACTTTTGGGGCGCTGGCCTGGTTCCCTAGGACCTAGGTACATCACAGCTAAGACCCGCATGCAAGGCCTGGCGAGCGTGGAGAATCCAGCTGGAAGACGCAGAAGAAGTGGACGAACAAAAACGAGGAGGACGAGGAAGAAGGACCAAAGTAGCGGTGCGATGTGCAGGGATCATTCCTGTTCGTTGCAACCCTGATCGTCAACTGCCGCCAAGGGTCGGTGGTCGTGGCCGAAGGCCGGCTTTGAACTGAGGGAACAGACTCGCGCTGGTGCTAACTCACAGACATAGAGAAGAGAGAGTCAGGACGCCGACGAGCGAGCGAACTAATCAAAACAACGGCGCCAGTGGCCGGGCATGGCCGCCCTACTATTACGATGCCTTGCAATTTGGCTTTGGCAGCCATCTCCTCATCCTTCTCCGCCTCTTCGTCTCTGGTACATGGACGTTTCTCTCACTCGTCCAGATCTCTCATATATGACTTGACAAAAAGTCTCAACACCATCCATCCCCCTGCAAGCGCAAATGCATCCAAGTACTCACTCCCTTCGCACCCCCCCATGATCCATCCTTCACCCCCAACCCAATTATGTCATGCATCATGGCTTCAAAGTATCCTGGACCCTCTTGTAATTTTGATACCCGTCCCTTGGTCTCCACCGCCTCGAACAAGGCCTTAGACTACCTTGCCCGTCCCGCGTTCGCTCACCGTCGCATTTGGCTTGTCACTCCCGTGCTGCGGTGTCTAGCTAGATATATAGACACTTCTCCATGCTGTTTGGAGCCACAGAGGTTCGCGCTTGCTGCCTGACCGAACAGCTCATTGCTCAAACATGCAGCTTTGGGTTCAAGTCCTTTTCTTCATATACTGTCCTTACTACCGTTCCCTTGTCACATTGACTGCCAGAGTTGCTTTTCTTTCCGACTTTTCGAACCCTGCCTCTCTTTCTTGAACAGTCTTATGGCAACCAGAGTCAAGATGAGTTCTTCATCGTCTTCGCGCAAGTCGCGCAGAACAACTAGCATCTCCAACGTCATGTACACCAACGCGGTCTACTTCCCCAACGAACGGATATACCAAGGCGACACGCCGGGCGCCATGAACTATGGCTGCATCAACCATGTGTATTACGCCTTTGCCAATATCTCGCCTGATGGAGGTGTTTTCGTGAGTATACCCGGTTCCGCTGTTCGTATGAGTTGACTAACTAACCCTTCGATAAGCTGAGCGACGAGTGGGCCGATGCCCGCGCACCAGTCGATGGCGTCCAGGGTGGCCTAGGGTCTCTCATGCACCTCAAGCAAAAGCATCCCCATTTGCAAGTGATTCTATCCATCGGGGGCGGCAATTCCAGTGCCGTGTTCCCCGTGATAGCTGCGAACACACTCTACAGAGACAACTTTGCCCGGTCTGCGAGAGGCCTGGTCGACGCGTCGGGCTTGGATGGCATTGATAGTGAGTTTGCTCGATTCTTCCTGCCTCTGCATTAGTGTTTTGTTAGCTCACATCGTCGATCAGTTATGTGGGAGTATCCTTGTGATTCTCAGCAGGGCCACCATTTCCTGGCTCTGTTGGCGGCTGTTCGCCTTCATATGCCCGAAAGTCATTATCTCCTTACTGCTGCGTTACCTGCCAGCCGAGCGATCTTGCAATACATCGATCTGCAACGAACGGCCGACTACGTCGACTACCTCAACCTCATGGCGTACGACTTCGCCGGCACGTGGACACACAGAAGCGGCCATCACGCGCAATTGTATGCAATGAGCAAGGACGAAACCTCGGGTGCATCAACCGTGCAGTATCTGGTCTCGCAAGGCTTTCCCTCGCAAAAGATCCTCCTCGGCATTCCCCTCTACGGTCGCAGCTTTCTTCATGCCACTGGGCCGGGACAGAAGTTCAAGGGAAGTGGCGGGAGCAATGGGACATTCGAGTACAACCAACTTCCCCGTCGGGGGACGAAGGAAGTCATTGACAAGAAGTCTATCGGGGCCCAATGCGTCGGAGCAGATGGCGGCTTCGTCACTTACGATAACCCGGATACGGTGAAGATGAAGGCTGCATTTTGCAAACAGAAGAGCCTAGGAGTATGTTTTGCCCCAATCATACCATGCAATGATACATGTGCTAACGAGTTGATAGGGACTATTCTACTGGAGCGGACCAGCAGATGCAAAGGAGAGCTCACGGAGTCTCATAGCCACCGGATTCAGAGCTCTGCATAGTTCCTGATGGGCTAATTTTCCTCAGAATGGATCACCTAGAGTGCGTCCAAGACATTCAGCAACAGTCCGCCGACACGTGTCGGCAAACCTCGGCCTCACGGGCCGGAAGGCAGTGACAGACAGACGATAATTGCATTTGCGCGGAGTAAGGGGATCGACAGCATCTGACAAGGGGGGCGACATGGCGTTCTTTTTTTTCCCTTTTAATTCGGCGACCTGCATCACGGTCTTGTTTCTTACTCGATTTTCGACATTTGCTCAGTTTTTACGAATGATTCCCCCTTGGATCTTTTTGATCGACGCATCACCAGGCGGCGGCGGCATGACTGGATTTTTGGGGGCGGGGAAAGGACACTTAAAAATTTGGGGCGGCTGATGATATCCCACGCGTGGACCAGGGGTGGCGGTGTAGCTGACTTTGCATGGCATCATATGGCTTCTCACGATTTCTCTACCCTCACGACGGTTTTGCATCATGACTCACATTATAGAAGAGAGCGAGATGAGGGGGGTGTGGCATTGGGCGGAGATATCTGGTGGATGGGAAACCAATTTGTATTTCTTGGTAGGCGTCTGGGCGCGTGGGACGCCGTTGACTCGCGTGGGCGACTCTGGTCTCTCAGTCTCTCACGGGCTCTTAGGACGAGAAAGCCGGAGGCCTGGAGCAAACTCAATGGAGCACACAGAGACCTTTTTTTGGTTCAGAATTTCTGCCCCTCCTTTAACCATCGTGAGACTTTTTGTGTGTGGTGGGTTGTGGGTTGCAGTGCTGCAGTATTGCACCCACGCACGGCATTGTAGGCTTGTAGCAGTGGGCGGTCCTCCCTCATGGAGGGGTCTTTGAGGGGCACAAGGGCACCGAGGGGAAGTCCCCCTCGGATGGGCCAAGAAGGAGTGGTGTGGAGGGTCTTGATGTGAGGTGGGTGTGTGGGTAATCATTTTCTTCTGCGGGCAACCATTCTTGCGTGGGTGTGCGAGTGAGGCAACCCACGCAGATCGGCGCGGGGCAATGATATTCTTACTGTACGTACGTCCGCAGTACATACTGTTGCGATGCCTCCAAGTGGGAATTGGGAGAAGTTGCTCCAAGTGGGAAAATGGAAGGGCAACAAGGGATACGATACCCATACCGGTACCACTTGGAGGGGGGTCGGATCATGGATGGGGGTGAAGGGGGGCGGCAGCAGGGCAGCAGGGCAGACTTCGCAAAAGGGAAACAGCCGGGGTGGGGAAAGCCCGCTGGATCGGAGCCCACTCCGAGATACGGGAGACGGAAGCGATTCGGTAAGCCGTGTCTGGGCTGGGGGTCTGCGCGACCGCAGGCATACTGCGTACCGTTACCGTACCGGGTGAGGTGGGAGGGAAGGGGGGAGGGGGGGAGTGCAAGGGCCAATCCAGGGTTTCTTGTTTGTCGATCAACAACCGGGATATTGTACGGGATGTGTGTGTGTGACCGTGACGGTTGACAGAGTGTGAGAGCCATTGCTATTCTGGAGTTTAAGCGTGGATTTCGCTCTAAGGTAATGGAATTGGAGGACGCTGGCAAGCTGGGTGCTACGGCATGCGATGTACGTTAGGGTGGGGGGACTACCGTGCAGGTATATCCAATGGAGGGTTGGTGGTGGTGGGATGGAGAACCATGCAGGTCGACCGATTCGGAATGTGATTCCATCATTGTCAGCCCGTTCGCCGTGCCCGTTTCTGCGACCTCTTGTTGTTTACGGGCGTTGTAAGAACGCTCACTTCCCTTTTTTGAGATGCAGCGTGTTGCTAACCAAGGTACTTAGTAGGTCTATTTGGTAGAGGGGTTTTACTCTTTTGGGATCTTTCGTATTCATTCCATGTAACATCCAATCCAATGGAAGTACAGAAAGGTCAGTCAGATATTGTGATACCGAAAGGTGAATGTGAACCAAGTAAAAAAGTGGGTGGTGTGTCTGAGCTGGTAATTCTTCGGTATTTCTTGCTCCCGACTTCATGTGGCTTTTTGTCGTGTTGTGACCACATACACACACCCACACCCTGGCCTGTTTGTTGGCCTAGCTTGACTTGCTGTCACAGATGGCTGAGTTTCTTTTCTACTTGATTCAGCTGTGTTGGTTCGACATGAATTTGGATGGGAATTAGATCAATCGTATTTTTCCTGCACATTCAGGACAAATATGTGGGAGAGAGTCATGGTCCTGCATATGAGGCGCGCATCAACACTTCTTCATTCGACGGGGTGTCAAGAGAGCCCTGCTGTGCTGTAGGATGTGTTAGGATGTTAAATGCGTGCGCATGCGTGTCTTTCGCGGTGATGAATCTGCAATTCCCATTCGGGATCACCCAAACGGGGTTAAATGTGAGAGGTTGGATTTCGGGGGAGAAGAGGGGTGTGGGCGTCGAGTGGTACCCAATAGGAGAACGCAAGCCAGGCTGCTCTGTCGATCGGAAATACAAGAGATTGATAAGATTGGTTGCTATTTGGGGGTTTTCTTTTCCAAGTTTTCGTCTTGTTGTCGTACTTCTGTCCTATTTTGCCCGTAAGGATGGTGTGCTTATTCTATTTGCCCGATTAAGGACGTCGACCAAGTAGGTATGCGTTGTACCTTACCACATGTAGTCGCCGCCAAAGTCACAACCAGGGGTTGGGTTACAACACACTAGAAGAGAAAGTTCCATCAGTATTTTTTCTCAAAAGTGACTTATCCCAATGCTGTTCCAACGCAACAGTTGAAATCTGACCAGAGACACACCATGGTGGGTGATACAAAGACTGCGGGCTGCTGCATCGGGATGGTGTGTAATGGCTTGACAGGGGGCATGGTTCACTTTCAGGTTCGGATTTTGGGTGCACAGCAGACTCTGGATGGGATTCTTGGAAACGAAGGGGGGGTAGCAGAAATGACGGCAGAAAGTGGGTGTGCTGCACACGTGGGTTCACATCACGGGAACAGGTACGGGGTCGTGCTGAACCAGACAGTCCACTGTCGATGACGATGGACTCTCGCCTAGTGAATTCATGGTCCCGAATAACATGGGTGTCGGTGAAGGGATGAGGTGAGATGAGGTGAGATTCCTCGATGAGAATCAATGTTGCGGTGTGTTTTGCGGTCTGGGTCATGCTTCATGTCCAGAGTTGTGGTGTGGTGTATCAGCGACGGAGTAGTCGGGACGCTGGGGCACTTGGGGTGTCGGTGTGTGCTAATTAGTGTGCCTCGTGGGAAAATTTGTTCGTGGCTCGGTTTCTGCTCTTAGTCACGGCTACCATCTTCAGAGGTGTTTCTAGCCTTTTGGGCCGGTCCCAGGCGCAATCGTCTTACGTGCTAGTTTGTCGATGGCGTCGTCTTAGGTCCAGGGGGATTGGGGAGCCGTGACGACGACGGTATGTTTGAGGCCCGATATAGCACTCGGGCTCTGACGCGCGCCTCCGCCCGGGAAACTTGATCAAGGGACGCCTCGTTTCTGTCCGTCGTGCTTTTCAGGCCCATCAACCCGTACTGCCCAGGGTGGCTTCCTTCAGCTCCTGACGCTCTTCTTCTGCGTGAGGCTGCCTGGCTCCTCACTAGCCTCGACGAAAGCAACGCCTTGAATTCATCAAGGGTATGGAAGGCACCCAGCATGCCCGCCTAGCACGAGAGCGGGAAGCCGATGCGGCGCACTGACTCGAGAGAAGGCGGGTTAAGTTAGCTGGCCTCGATTGTGTTTTGCTTTTTTCCACGTGGGAGAAGGGCGGGCCGCCTTGGTCTGGCAGCGGTGCAGAATCTCTGGCATCTTTTTTCTTCCCGAGATGCGACGGCGCCGTGTTGGAGAATGAACGGCGCGCTTTTTTGGTTTGGTAGTATCGTGGTAGAAGTGGAGAGCGTCCGCGTCCGCGTCCGTCATGGCCGCCCGGCAGGCAAAGTGCGGTGTGTTGTAGAAAGTGGTTGAGTGGGCATCTTTGCACGTCGGGCGTTGGCCGCCCCGGCCGATTGCGGGATGGCGGGGATGAGGGATGGGAGGAGGGGGGAGACCACAGGATCTACAGTGCTTCTCGGGGTTACGAGGGTATGAGAGGCCCAAGAAAGAATGGGAGGGGGGGCGAGGAGGGGCGGATTTGCCCAGATTTACATGACTCGGTTATCGGGGTTGAGCCTTGACGGGATGATGTGCTTTTTGCTGAAGAATTTCCTCGGGAAGACCAACCCGGAATGCTTAAAACGACGTATGCGTGACGGGGACGTGGCAGGTGATATGGCAGGTGACAATAATGGGGCGATATAGGACAGGGGAAATGCTGACTTGCGGCACAATGGAACCTGTTGGAGCAACAAGTCCATTGTCAGATGTGAGGAGCTGGATGCCTGCAACAAAGGTAACTAGTGTCTGTTTCCATGTTTGCGCCGGCTTGCAAGCAAGCCTGAAAGTGCAGTGAAATGCCTCGTAACCGAGGTACTGTGTGCTGACTGCTGTGTGATCTGTTTCTAGGCTCCCGTTCGCCTCCGGAGTGACGACACCAGGAGGGTCGGATCGGAAAGATCGGGGATCACGGGGGGCGGCGGGGATGTTGGGTTGTGCCGAGCAGAACCGGGCGTGGGGGCCCTTCTCGAGGATATCGGGAGGCTGGGCTGCTCGGTCTCGGGAGACACGCTTGCCGCAAAGACCGAGATGGTGTCGAAATGAAACGGAGTGCATGTGAACGCCTCGCCCTGACAGAGTTCTGACAAGTCAGACAAATGTGTTCGTCACCAGTCGTTCTAGACTGGTGCCATAAGCGGCCGCATGAGCGAGTGTCCCCAAGCATCCTTCCTGGCTGACGACTCTAGCCAGGCGACAAAGTTGACGTTGAATAGGTGGTGGTGTTCGACTGTCATCCGTCGTCTGATGTTAGCCGCCATGGTTGGTCAGTTATCAGATCGAGACATCCCTGAAATGGTGGGCAGAAACTTCGACTATCGGAACATGCGTTGGTCCGTTGTTTGGAGGTCCGTGGCTTGAGTCGGGATATCCAAGCACCAGGCAATACGGCAAATGGTGAGCCGCGTTATCAGCTGGCTGTGGTCTCCAACCGATTTGTGTAGCAAGGAAGGGGTGTTGTGATTTATCGTCTTTCCTGTTGGCTATTCATGCGAGTAGAGATTGATGCGACACGAGCCTTTGCAAGTGGCTGGAGAGCTCCAATGTGTTGGCAGAGTAGCACCTCATCTCCCAGGAACCCCCACCATGACATGAGTTGTAAGACATGGCGCACCCCAGTCTATAGGTTGTGGCGTTGCTTCCAGCAATGCGGATTTCGGTCGATAGAGTTCCAATTGCCCTTTGTCGCGATGACATGGAGGTACATGCAGTGGAGTCGACATGGATTGCAGGATGTATTCGAGAAATTTACCATATCGGCTCATATTGGCTTCCCAGTCTACGGAAAGCATCTCTTTCCTCGTGTCGAACCTTATCCGTAAGAGTTGGACTGGAATGACGATAAGCCCATGATCAAATTCTTCGACGTGGCAGCGAAACAGTGCGGATGAGTCTGGCTCTAGTCAAGATGAGCTTGATGCACTCTAAGGAAAGCTGTTCGACTGCCTCCTACTTTAAGCCAACGCAATGGCCCGCTTGGAGGTAGTTCAATTTACCGTCTGACGAGATACCGTATTACGGAAAGCCCTAGAACCATATCAATTCGTCAATGTGGCGTGTTCCTGAAGGTTGGGCCGGTGGTTTGTGGTACAGAAATTCGTCGCACGCCGAGTTTATTGTGGATAAATGTTCCGTAGTCGTTTGTTCTAACTGTGTGCAGACCAGTGTATGTCGTCCTCGAAACGGCGTGGAGGTGGCGAGAAGGAGCCGTAGACTGAGTGCGTAGTAATTCGTTCTCATCTGCCTAGGATAGCAAACAATGCATGCTCATCGCCAAAGAAACGGTGCACGAGAAACAAGAAGGAGAAACATCGTAGGTCAAAGATTGTAAGAGGAAGTGCGCGTGATGCAGAAGTAAAGATGAGAAGTTGCTGCAGCCACTATTGCATGCGCCAATGGCCGATGTTATCCCAAAATGATTGCACAGTCAGGTACTACTAGGCAGGTACTCTTAGGTAAGGTACCTAGGTAAAGGAAGGCAGGCATCATGCAAGGGGTAAGGTAGGTAGGAGCGATCCATGTCTACCCGACCTTGGTCCTTTCCATCTGAACGTCGTCTTTAGGTTTGCTTGAAGAAGGGAACAAAATTCGACCTTTCTTTCCCCAGACTTTTTCGAGGTGGGCCGATCTAGAAAAAAAGGGACTGCACAGCGTCTGGCGCCTGCCGCTTGCTTCCAGAACCTGAGGAGCTTCTCGGAGCGCATTCCGATTGGTCACGGTAGGTCCCGTCGCAGATCCCCCTGCGTCCTGTCCCAACACGTGACGCCATTTCGACTCGGAGCTCCCAAGACACGCAGCTCAACTCTTCAGGGAATCTGACACATGCAGCAAACTGTCCCGTCCAATCCCGCCAGATCACCACCTTCTCACGCAGACCAAGTCAACACGGGTGTTCAGCATGAACGGGACATCAATTAGCGGGAAAACATCACTCGATGCTGGTACGAATTCCACTCCCGCTCTCGCTAGGCGCAGCTCATATCTGACCCTGAGGCAGCCGACTATGATCCTATCGAGCACCTAAACCACCTCTTTCCACATCCCTCAACCGTAACCTCAATCAGTCGCGTTTCCGATACACTACAGATCCATAAAAATGATCTCGCCGTCGAAATCTCCAGCCTTGAGGTCGCCCAGGCATACGGTCCCGATTCGAGCCTCGAGCGCATGCAGTCTGCCCAAGCCGAACTCGCCCAGCTCTTCCGCAAGATCGAGACCGTGCGATCCCGAGCAATCCAAACCGAGCAGAACATCACTTCCATGACGGCCGATATAAAACGATTGGATGGCACGAAACGGAACCTCACATTGAGCATGACCGCGCTGAAACGACTGCAAATGTTGACGACGGCATACGAACAGCTGAGAGGTTTGGCCAAGACGAGGCAATACCGAGACTGCGCGAGCCTGCTACAAGCTGTGCTGCAGCTTATGAAGCACTTCAACAGCTACCGGAGCATTGAACAGATCGCCACGCTGAGCCGAGGCGTTTCGGAGCTGCAGCGGGAATTGTTGGAGCAGGTCTGCGAAGATTTCGAGATTGCGTTTGCCAAGGGAGAGGTCGCACAGCGCAGGGGTACACTGGTAGAGGCCTGTCTGGTCATGGATGCCTTGGGCGACATGGCTCGGACGCGATTGATGAACTGGTACGTCAATACGGAACTACGCGAGTACCGCCAGGTGTTCAGGGGCAACGACGAGGCCGGGAACCTGGACAATATCGGTCGCAGGTATGCATGGTTTAAACGCATGCTCAAGACTCATGAGGATGAGCACGCTGTTATTTTCCCGGCCCATTGGCGCGCCAACGAATTACTGGCCATGGCTTTCTGTGACGGCACTCGAGACGACTTCAAGGGCATCCTCGAAAGAAGCATGCGCAAGACGGATGGGCAGAAGATTGACGTAAACCTTCTTCTGAGCTGCTTACAGGAGACGTTGGACTTTGAGCATGGCCTAGAGAGGCGGTTTGCCAACGAACCGCGCGCCAGTATCGATACCCTGAGCTCATCCGACGACAGAGCATCGAATTTCCATGGTTCGATATCAACTGCTTTCGAACCGTATTTGAGCTTGTGGGTGGAGTCGCAAGACAAGCAACTTGCTACAATGATACCAAAATACCGAAATCAGCCTCTGCTTCCGGAAGACGAAGAATTTTCTACGCAAGCCGTCATTTCCTCAGCCATTGAACTGTTCCACTTCTACAAACTCACATTATCACAATGCGCCAAATTGTCTACGAGTGACAGATTATTGGATCTTTCCAAAACGCTGGCAAAGTACCTCGACGAATACGCACAACAAGTTCTTCTGCACATTTTGCAAAGGGCTGGACCTCAAGGTCCGCCAATTCAAGACGTCATTTTGGTGTTGAACACGGCAGATTTCTGGTCTACGAATACTACCCAGTTGGAGGAAAACATCAAAAAGCGCATCGACAATGACCTTGTTGGAAAAGTTGACCTATCATCACAAGCCGACGCCTTTCTTGGCGTGGCCAGCGCTGCTGTGCTGACGTTAGTACGTAACGTTGAGATCGCCTGCGAGGGATCTTGGCGTGAGATGCGTAACACAGGCTGGAGCACCATGGAGACTGTGGGCGATCAAAGCTCATATGTTGGTGAGCTTCTATCTTCCGTAAACGGCAAAGCCGAGGAGATACTGGGCCTTTTGGTCAAGCAGCAATACGCCAGGGCATTTTGCGATAATCTGGTGGACCATCTCGTCAACGCCTACATTAGCAACATTGTACAATGTCGCCCAGTTTCCGAGGTCGGCGCTGAACAGGTATGCTCCCACCACACACGAGTCCTCACACATATACTGACCCCCATTTAGATGTTGCTCGACAAGTACGTTTTGACAAAAGCATTCGAAAATCTGCTGTCATATCACAACAAGTCTTCTTCAACACCGCACGCGGCTCCAGCGGGCTATGTAAAACGAGTGAACCAGACAATGAACCGCATAGACCCCCTCCTCAAGACGCTGCAAGTCCGCCCTTCGCCACCAGAGGGCTTGGTTCAAGCATACTTGATCCACATTGCCGATCGCTCCGATACCAACTTTAGAAAGATTCTCGACCTCAAGGGCGTCCGCAAAGCCGATCAGGGCCACCTTGTGGAACTATTCGGCATCCACCGCGAGGGCAACCTCAGCGACAAACTCGTCCAGCAATCTCCGCTGCTCACGCCGTTGATGGCAACCACAGGACTCGGCAGTTCCGGTCTTGGGGCCATCAACGCGAGTACCGCTCTCACGAGCGCCAGCAGCGCCATGCCGGGGTTGCCGAGCAAGTTTGACGCGACCTCGTTGGGTGAGAAGCTTCTGAGCGCGGCGAGGGACCTGGGGCAGGGAACCGGTCCGGGCGGCATCGCGGGTACGGAGAAGGCGACCATGAATGAGAATCTCAAGAACTTTGGCAAATTCTTCCGCAGGGACATTGGAGGTTTCGGCGCCAGGTTTGGGAAGAGGGACGATAGTGCTGACGGCCAGCGGTGATGTGATTAAGGATCAACGGATAAGCAATCCTAGTCGGATAGATGGTTGAACAGAATGATCCCAACTGCCACAGCCACTGTGAGGTCCTCTTCGTCGTGACATTGGTTCCCCTGATATATCCCACTCTCGTCATCATCACAACCCATCTCATTCGTTCCTTTCTCCCCCCCTGTCAATGGCCCTCAATCCACCCACCCACCTCATATAAATCCTCCTCAACCTCGCGCAGCAGCTCCGAATACCTCTCAAGGCAACGGTGATTAATGCCATCGACTCCCTCGGCACCTGGAAGAAGCCCTTGGGCTCTGGGGTTCACCCAGCGAACAAACGTCTCCTTGTCTTACTATGTCAGCTAAGGTCCATTACCCCACAAACGGCCCCCGTTCTCTGTCACGCACGTTCATCGTGCAAACATCGTCAACGAATACGAGTAGGCAAGCATGCGGTTCTAAGGAACAGAACTGCCTTTAGGTTGTGAAGAACGTGAACACCCGGCCCTGTAATTTTGCCACTATGTGGCAGGCAACGGGCGGACAATGAGCCATTCTAGTCTCTTCTACCTTATGCCTTCATTTCTTAGCCCTCCAAAGCATAAGGTCGCTTATCTCCCTGTCTCTGGTTCGTCTTGAAAGTACATGACACTACGTAGTATAAAAACGCCTAGCCTCACGCAGCCGTTTTGAACATTCCCCAAGGTGATTAATGCTATCGACTCCCTCAACCCCTTGGCATGTTCTGGCAAAAGGGTTTAAAAGCTAGGAAGTCCCGTCGAGCAAACAGCTCTTTGTCTTAATATACGGTTCAAGGTCCATAATATGTCAACACCCATTGTTCTCCGTGACGTACGTTCATCGTGCAAATATCGTTGACGAATACGAGCGAGCGGGCGGGAAATGGTCCAGAGGACATGATCCTTCCAATTTCGAGTTTAGTGGACGGCCTTGATGAGCCGGTCGTGATGATAATGATCTCTCACTCTGACGAACCCCCTCTTCTCGAACTCCTCAATAGGAATTCAATTGAGGTGGCGTCATGTCGGGCGCGTTGTCTGATGATGAGAGGCCTTTGTCGGGTTGCTTGTGTCCCGTCTCTCATAATCACGAGGCAGTTGAGTACGACTGTTGACTATCCCATGCCGTTTCCCGATGGCTCGCACAAGACCGTCAGCCTTTGCCCCTTCTCCTGTTGGTCCAGAATCTACCAGACCTACCTGCACTGATATAAATACCGCCCAACCTCACGTAAACATTCCAAAGAATTCCCAAGGCAAACCGACGATTAATGCCATCAACTCCTTTGCTCAAGCCTTGTGATTCCATGTCCTGTCTGACCGATAGTGAGAATTTGCCATATTCATGTCGCTGTTCCCAGAGATCATTCTAGCAACAACTATCTCTTTATCTTAAGATAACCACCGTCATCTTTCAGACACGTTCATCAATTCAGCAATCGTTGACAAATACGAGCGGGGATATAAAGCCTGATGAATAGGGATGCTAAGTGTGACGAACGAGAATAGAAAGCATGATAAATAAGAATGGAAAGCGTGATAAACGGGGACACAAAGTATGACGAATGGGGATGTGAAGCATAACGAACGGGGACATAAAGCGAAACGAATGAGGGTACGAAGCGTGACGAATGAGAACACAAAGCTTGAAAAAGTGTTATGGTTCCTTCAGGCAAACCACCTCTATTATTTCAACATACAAATGCTTCTCTCATTATCTGTCCTGTATGTCTATCATCATGATCAACATTAGCAAATATGGACGGGGTCACAAAGCATGAATAGCACGTTTTTCATCAAAGCTTTCCATCCCCTTTACTCAACTGCTGTGCGTATGCGAGTCATGAGAGACTTGTAAGAGATACTGAAATAAGCTCCTTTAAACGCTTCCGAAGGATCAGCTACCCTTCCCTAGGAACCAGCTTATCACGTCTTTGCAAGAAGTACTAGATAACGCCTCCTGGAAGAATGGCACATTTAAGAGATAAATCATTTCATCATCAGCCCATTCGGGAACAAGCGAGAAGGAACCTGAGCAACGCATAACATTCATGATGAAATCAAGCTTAGGAGGCCGAAGTTCCTCCTAACACAGTTGACACAGAAAACAATCGCAGAGGCTAAGATATAGGAGTAATTTGAGAGAAGGGGTGTAGAGAGCCGCAGGCTCAACCACGATACAACGTTGAATTACTATCATGATTATGTACGCTGAATCCAACGAGTAGTGATACGGATGTCATTCCATTTGGATACGAGTGGAGTTCGTCAATCATAAGCCTTTTGTGAGCAAAGTCTCGGTTTCGCTCGCTGACGCAGGCTAGATAGATTGCTCATAACCCTGTCGCCTAAGCGCGTCTCTCGGTAGCCCGAGTCGTCGGCTATTATCAGCCGGCTAAGGCCGTTAGTCCCTTTGCCTAGTTAAGCATCTTGCCTAGGGTTCATTCCATCGGTTGCTTGTACACCCTCTGTGAAAGTACATCCTGGTGTGATGCAAGAGACGCTGGCCAAGACCAAGTCCTTCTAAGACGACTTCCACACGTTGCTATCCAACTTCTCATCAGGCACAGCAACGAAATCCTGGCCCTCGTCGTTATCACTACCGTCGAGCGACCCATCATAAGAGCTGGTCTGCCACGCCGACAGCTCGTCCACGCGGCGGATGCCCATCATCCACGAGACGAGACCGCGGGGCACCCAGCGGCCGACGAAGCCGTAGACGCCGGCGCCGAGACCGACGCGGACGGTGCCGCTGGTGATGGACCCGTCAATGACGTCAAAGACTGCGTTGTGGAGGTGGCGGAGGGAGCTGCCCTTCAGACCGCGGATGCGGCCGGCCGAGATGGCGGAGGTGCTCTGCATAACAAAGTTGCGTCCGTAGGCGTGGCGGGCGTTCTCGGGCCACATGAGGGTTTCTGTGGCGTCGGCGTCGATGCCGGGCCCGCCTTCGAGGAGACCTCTCTGGGAAGGGTGGGTGTGCTTGGCGGGTTGGAAGCCGGTGAAGTCGAAGGTGCCCAGTTGCATGTGGGTCACGGGGATGCCGAGGGGTCGCAGCTCTGCCGTCAAGACCTCGGTGAAGGCTGATAAGGCGGAGGAGACGGTTGCTTCGGGGGCGTGGAACGGGGGGTTGATGGAGGAGATGATGGACGGCGTGAAGACGAGGACCTTTGGCGGCGTCCACTTCTCTCCGGGCGGGCTTAGGCGAGTCGTCAAGAGCGGCAGAAAGGCTTGGATGGTCAAGATGGGGTGGAGCAGGTGGGTGTTGAAGAGGTCTGCGAAGCTGGAGGGCGGGATAGTGGCGATGGGTGACGTTTGGTAGTTGAGCGACGGGATGAGTATGACAGACTTGAGCTGGAGATGGTTGGGCCTCGTTCGCGGTACCGGGGCGTGTGGTGATTGAAGATACTGCGCGAAGCTGTCGATGGCAGCGCCAGCTCTGGGAGGCTATTACATACGTCAGTGAAGGCCTACACTGCATGCCGACTCTACTCACATCCGTTGTGTCAATGGTCAAAGGCAGAATGTCGGGCCTTGCCAAGCTGTGCACCATGCTCTCATCCTCCTCGGCGTTGCAGACGATGTAAACAATGAATCCCCTTCTCTCGAAATCGAGTGATAGCGACCTTGTCAAGGGTAGTGTCGGTGAGCCAGCGATAACGACAACCTCGAGACGGCCGCCGTTCCTAGCCCGTTTCGCCCGGCGCGTTTTCTTGCAGAACCTGCTACTCCTGTATGATCGGTATGCCACGACTCCCACGACGGCGACGATGGCACCGGTCAGCAGCTTGTGTTCCTTTACCCAACCGTGCAACCTCTCGTACCGGCTCATAGCTATCACCTCAATAGGAATATGGCGGACGGGGGGCTTCGGCCGCACCGAGTCGGGCAGCCATTCTGAGGAGGAGAGCGTCTCTCGTACGGCCTGTGCAGCCTTATCGACGGTAGGGTTGATGAGGTTGGCGAGGTCGTCGGAGTAGCCCCGGATCTTGTTGGGCAGCGAGGACAGCTGTGGGAACGAGAGGGCGGTGTCAGTAGAGAGCTCTCGTGATCACAAGCTTGGAGGTGTTTGGTGTGGGGGCGGATGATGCTTACAACGTCCAAAAACTGCTGGTCGTCCGCTGACATCTTGTCGGTTTCAACCCAGTTAACAAGCCAAGAAGTACTGCTGGAGAGAGGGGAGTGTTGAAAATTCCTGATCTTTGACGTCCAACAGCTTCTGGGGAGATGGGGGTTCAGATAGCTCGACTCTCAAGACGAGGTCAGGTAAGGTAGGTCAGAAAGTGGACTCGCGTCGGCGGCAAAGAAAAAAAGGTCAGCGACAGACCGCAAAGAGGCAAAGCACTCGAGACCAGCACAGCAGTGCAGCTTCTTTCCACCCAAAAACGACGTGGGGAAAAGCCTCCGCCGTGTGTGGATCCACCCGTTGGCGTTTCACTGGCTGCAGCAGCACCGAAGGGTCCGGGCTTGATCCGGCCGTCAGCGGTGATTGGTCGTCGTCATCACCGAGCCCACCCGTTATCGACCGGTGCCCGTGTACCGTGTACGTACCTCGAGCTTTGTTTTGTTTCCCGCCGGCTTGCAACGTCACTGCCGATGCCGTCCACACCGATGCATGAAATCCCATTTCAATATCAATACCCATCTTCAAGCAAACCCCCTTTTGCGCCCCTTTCCACATCGATGTCAGTTTTCAGGGCATAACAACAACATAGCCCATCATTCCTACTCCGTACTGAGAAGATTGATTCGCAGTTGCAACAGTTGTCCATATTTTGTACCAACTTCAATTTATGCATTCATCATATACTTCATATATCTATCTCCTCAGCCCCCATTTGATGCTCACCAACTTGATTTAGTCAATCAAGTCATACACAGCTCATGAACTGACAGGTCTTTCTGCCAGAGCCCAGATACAGCCGGCTCTTAGAACACAAGACCCTTGGTCTGCTTCATCTCCTTCAAGTTGTAATTCTTAATCATGAAAATAGCAATGAACCCAAACACCATCACCGAAGTTCCAGCGGCAAGCATCCGCGTCTGAGCATATCCGTATGCGTTCTGGATGGCGAGTCGCTCATCGCTTCCCACGGGATAGCTCAGCTGCGTATCGAGATCCGCATAGATGTCCGCCAGACTCCCCAGCGCAGACTCGGGAAGGTTCCGCTCCAGAGCCTTCTCAAACGTGTTGGTCCAGATGGCCGCAGAGATGGTGTTCCCCACAGAGCCGCCAATGTTGCCGCAGACGCTCAGGAGCGCGAGCGCGGCGGCGACGTGCTGGTGGTCCACGGCCGCCAGGATAGCGACCTGCATGCACAGGATAAAGACGCTGCCACCAATGGACGTGAAGATCTGGCACATGACCAGGTATCCGACGCTCTGACCCGGCTGGCGGAAGTAAATCATGAGCCCCTGGCCAAAGGTATACAGCGGCACGCCGACCATCAGGAGCCAGCGGAAGCGGCCCGTCTTGGAGATGGAGAAGCCGACGATGAAGAGGAGCACGCCCGAGACGACGTCGAAAGTGTTGCCGACGTAGCCCGCGTTGGAGACGGAGAGATCGTTGACGACTTGCAAAAAGGAGGTGAAGTAGCTGTTCCAGCAGTAGTAGGCGACCTGGTACGTGATGTCGAGGACGCAGACGCCGATGACGGTCCTGTCGGAGAAGAACTCGAACTTGAGGAAGGGCTTGGGCGCAAGGTAGAGCTCGTTGAGAAGGAAGAGGGCGAGGACGACGAAGCCTGTGACGATCATGGCGATGATGTATGCTGATTTCCAGCCGTCCGGGGCGGTGCTTGCGAGGGAAAAGGGGAGCAGGAAGGTGACGAGACCGCAGGCGAAGAGGACAATTCCCAGGACTGAGTGAAGCTAATCAGCAATGTCCTCGAGGCTTGAGCAATGGCGGAGAAGAAGCCCTCATTCAAAGGGGAAGAAAAAAGCATACCATCAAACTCGATCAGACCCCACCAGACATTCTGCACAAAGCTACGGCCGCTAGGCTCGCGCACCAGAGTACCGCGCTTCTTGGCCTTGTGAATGTTCCACTTCAGGATGCTGTACATGGGCACAGCGACGACGGGCAAGACAATGGAGAAGCAGCCAAAGCCCCAACGCCAGTTGACGTTGTTCAGGAAGCCCTCGGCGGCCTTGGGGCCGGCGAACGCCGTGATGATGTAGGGCGAGGAGGTGAAGGCGAACGCCAGCCCTCGGTTCTTGACGTGGGTTGAGTCCGCCGTGATCACGTCGATGCTGTACGTGAGACCGGACCAGCCCACTTGCCAAAAGACCTCAAGATTTCCTGCATGAGTATTTTGGTTGTTTTCTCTTTTCTTTGCGCCAATTTGGCGATCAAAGTGCGGGAAGAAGTCTAGAAACTTACGGTAGCGGCACAGTACGTGGCAAGGTTCTGGCTGGCGGCCAACATAATCATACCCAGCGTCGCGAAGAGCACCATGAGCAAGAACCCCTCCGCTCGGCCCCAAAGATCCAGAATCTTGGCCAGCGGGATGTACACCGAAGCCGTCATGGCGCTGGACACAATGTCGATGACGGGGAGGAGCGAGTGCGACTCAAAGTCGCTGGCGGCATACGGCGTCAAGCTGGACAGCACGGAACTCTGGAATCCGTTGGTGAGGTACAGAAACCACATGCTGCACAGGGGAGTAAATGACCCTGATATCAGTCATGCCATTCCTCATGATGCGAGTCTCGCCAGGGTATGCGAGAGGTTCGAGGGAAAGAGTCCTTACAAGATGAAGATGGCAATCAGCGAGTTCTTGCCCCACGTCAAGGTCAAAGCCTGCGCCAACTTGACACCATGCTGAACCTCCTGGCTGACCCTCTGCTCCTCGCCCGGCTTCTCGTCGTCGGGCGGGATCTCACCCAGTTCCTTGTCGTCATTGTTGTTGGCGGTTTCCGGCGCCGTGGTGATGGTCATGGGTGCGTCGTCGACCGGGGCCGGCTTGCGGCCGAGGGCCTCACGAAGCTGCGAAATCACTGCCATGATGCGCTTTACACCAAAGACAAACAAAGCGGAAAGCGGCAGGAAGAGATTAATGACCAAATCCAGAGTAAGAAGAGAAAAGCGGCCGGTGGTTTGGGGGGGTTCGCCTTGTAGTTAAAGACCCTTCCAGAGGAGGGCGCGAATACGTGCCGCCTTTCTAGCGTGCCACTTTTTGCGACCTCGCTAAGTTCTACACCATCCCATCACGAAGTTAGCGGCCGGAAGGATTCACCTTTGACCCACGCACACCACGTCCCCCTTTCAACAGCAGGCTGTGATCTGATAAGATGCGGCTACTCGTCCATACTTGCAGAGATCAGAGTGGAATAACAGGCACACACACACCACCACCAGCGCGCAGGAGACCGAAGTCGGGGCCGTCTAGTGTGCTTTCTTGCGCCCAGGAACCGAGAGGTCGGGAGGCGACCCATGATGGCGGCGGATGAGGGGCCAGATAGATCACAGGACGGATGGCGTTGGGGTGGGAAGACAAGACGGGACGGAAGAGCCCTGGAGGGGACTTTTTGCGAAGGATCCTGCGAAAAGCACAAAGCAGCTGCGGGCTTGGCGAGAGCAGACCCGTAGTGCCGGGTTCCCGACACCATTTCAGTGGGATGGGTGGGTGAGGGATACTCGGGATGGTGTTATCTGATTGATTAGATTAGATGGGCCAGACTGCAGACTTGGCCGGACTTGGCTTTGCGGGCCGGGGCGCTATCGCGGAAGGGGTCTGGCGCGGGGAGCTATTGGTAAGAGGGTATCCGAGCAGGAGGCAACAGAATTTTTTTAAAGTCTCATCTTTGAGTTGCGCGGTTGCTTGGCGAGCTAGAGTCTAGAGGGAGCCTGACTGCTGGGTCTTTTCCGAGGTTAGCTCACCGGACGTCTCCCAATAACATCTCTTCTTCTCAGTGATTTAGCAGCTGCCCTCGCACCAGGATGCGCCCGACGACCCGGTCTCGGCCTCACGACTTGGGACTGGGAAACAAAGTCGGCCCCGGAGAAAGGTTTCGGGAGGGAATAATTGATATCTGATTTCTGACTCGCACGAGATTCTCCCAAGCAGCGCCAACATGCCCCGGCCACATCTTGATGAACTCTTGGCTTCCCAGCCCTACGAGCTTTTGGCCCCCAGTTCTTGCATGGCAAGTCAAAGCTTCTTGGCAGATGGAGACCCAGGACCACGCGCAGCAATGACCGTCGAGGAATTCCTCCTCTGAGATAACTCTTCAAAGGAAGCAGGCATGTGAGTCGTGAGTTGGCGGCAGAGAATTTGCCGGAAGATTACGGGCTCATAAGGAATGGGCTGCCAGCGGGTCCTGCTCCAAGCGAATGTGATACTTCCCTCTAGTAGGCACCCATTACGTGATAAGTCCGAGAGAGCGATCTCCTAGTCTCACTCTTTCCTGAGGCCGGCCTTGAAGAGTTTTTGCCTCTGGGGAGTGCCGGTCGGTGTATTCGGTATTGCTTTCCGGTGAAGGCCTCCTAAAGGCGCCAGTACCTGAAGTTACTATCTTTGCTCTCTATGTAGCGATGTTTGATATGTCGAAAAAATAATCCAAATCCCAAATTTATTGACTGATTCACAAGATTTTCGGGTCGTCTTCGGAACGTGGGGTTTGTAGTTCCGCCCAGGTGGCGTGATCTGATCATTTGGTGCTCTGGGATCCCGCTCCTTCGATAATGTCAGCATTCACCACGTCCGAGGTTGGCAAGCTGATTGTTGAGCGCAGGACCGGAGAGATGCTCTTGGTTTCGTTTATCCGTATAATAAATTAAGTAGACAATAAGACGAGGGGCAAGCTATTTCCAGCAGATGTATCTTGGGTGTTTACTGGCTAGGAGTTCGAAGCAATGAGATGATAGGTGGCTACATGTCTCCATGCTCCTCGAGAATGCCATTGTATCCATTCTTCTTCGTCTTGTTTACTTCACAAAACTCTGTCAGAGCAACCGTGACTACGGTCCCTTCTCTCTACATAAGCCTGAAAACTTGAGGCAGGCTGAAAACCCCTTCCAGGCTTGAGTGTGGTCCCTTGATCTCGACACCCAGTCGAGGCCCTGTCCTAGACGTGTAGTCAATGATGCCGAATCATAGATTCTCAAGACACCCAAGCCCTTTGAGTTCAATTGCGAGAAGGGTAATGTTATCTGGTCCGAGAATGGGCGAATGATCGACTTGGGGTACTATTCTGGACAGATACTCCGAGATCAGTTATCAACTCGTAAATCACCGTAGGAGTAGGTCAATGAGGGAATTCCAGCGTCTTAGAAGGGACATGAGATGTTAGTGAAGTGGCAAAGGGGTATAGACATTCTGGCTTCTTATCTCTCACAAATCTAGGTCCCCTCGCTTGGTGTATGGGTCGGCTTCCAATTTGCTCTAGCTCGTCTTGCGAATAATTTGCGTGGTCTGATACCCAAAAGCTTGACCACCTGAATTCTCATGACCTCCCACCTTTTACATGTACCTTCGTTTGCTTCCATGCCTCTTGGATAGTTTCTCTCTTAAGACCCGTTCTAGTTCGCCCTGAACTTTGTCTCTATTCGATGCGAAACGACGAACCGACATTTGTACATGAACTACCCAGCATTAAGCTTTATATCTGAGTCCATGAGGTGTAGTGTGCTTGAAGTTAATAAGTTCTAATCAAATCTCCACAAGTGAGCCTCTTCCGTGTAAATATTTTTCTCATTTGTCTTTGTATGGTCATAGCAAAACGTTGACCTCGGGCCATCTTGATTCTCCAGAATCTGGATTGGGCATTCTCAAAGAAGCGTCAAATCGGTCGTTGCAACACTCGCAGAGCTTCCGATCAAGGTGCTACGACATAGACTTGCAGATTGTTCGGTGCAGTGATACTGGGGATAGGATTGCACCTCTTCAGGCCTACCCGTACATTACAATCACGCTGACATGATCATGTCGGCTAACTATGTTGATTGGCCTCGTAGAAGCCTCTATGGCTACTTTCTGTGGCATTTGTCACTTAGTACGAAGGTATGCCCCATGGAACCTTTGTAGGTACGCGGCTGCCGTCATTTGTTTGTCTCAAAAGACTCTCTCCAGACACGCGTATCCGAACTCACAAGAGAAGCCGGCAGATCACTCATGATCTAACCAAAACATGCAGCCATGGGCAATCATCACCAAATCTGGGCGCATATCTGGCGGCCAGGGGCATGGGCAGAACCAGACATCTGGCTATTGCCAGGAGATGGGAGCGGTGGCTTGGTCATGTACCTTTCAAGTATGTTTTAGGAAGTTGCGCTGAACCAAGCGCTCTGGAATTAATCATCTGCTGAAGTCTGCTTTCATGCCTCCACGGACATTCGCCTCCCCATATCTAGCATCGAATACCCTCAAGGAAAAGCCATTCCCAAGACACACCTTTGCACCAAGCAGCTTTCTTGGTGTCATATTCTTCCAAGACGACGATCAGGACTAGTTTACGTCTCTTTAGGTATGATCTGGCTACTACGTAGTATCTGTTCAGTCCCGATATCTAAATACGCAAAGAAAGACGTCGTCGCGCCTCAGCGAAGTCAATTTATCGAGTCACCTTCCTGTACTCTGCATTTCTTTGCGCAATGTCAATGCTCCGTGATAGTATTTAGCAATCAAGAGCGGCACACCATTGCCTACTCGCAGATATTAAGGTGTCTTCCTTCGGGGTCTGCCGCGGACATCAACAACGTCTCCTGGTCCTTGACCTTTTACAATCAAACGTCTCCGACAATTCCGAGTATGAGCGTTGAGTCTGAAAGGTTTTTCTCTAGTAACGTGAAGATCTCAACGGCAAACGGGAACGACGGCATAGCACTTTCTCCGAGTGCCATCCCGCCTACTCGAGAGAACCACAACAAATGGGAGGCCAAACTCGACGAGGCCAACGGCACATCTTCCCAAGTCGAGAATCATCCAGACAGATTGCTTCGCCATATATAATCAACTTGATATTATCAACTTGTCTGAACTGAATTTCACCAACTATCAACGTGGGAGTAATGCTCAAGCGGTCCAACCCGGTCTCGACGTCAAGAAGAAGGCCATGACGTTGACCCACACATCCTCCGTTCTACCGTCTCATCCAAGCATTGATATGCTCTTCTTCTCCGCCCGAGGACACGGAAACAATCGGCGCCAGGACTCGATCAGGTCCATACCCCAATCGAAGAAAGGCGGCACAAGCAACCCCCCCATCCAAACCCTCCTCAAATACTTTGAAGCCTCCTCAACTCTCCAGCTTCACACGATCCATGGGTTTATTGCCCCTTAACCACAGGCCGTTTTCTATTCCACGGATATGAATGCAAGCAAGTACCTACCACCACGAGCGAAAAGACAGTGTAGAACCTGGTCAGCTTCCTTCCAAAGCAATCACAGGCGACGCTGGTCCATGTCGACGGTAGACCCGTACATGGTAACGTGCCTCAGCCAGGCACCCTGATACAACGCGGGACAACGTGAAGAGCGTCCCGTCGAACAGCAAAGTCATCTCCAAAGCGAAAAGGACAAGAGTCTGCAGCTCATAACAAAACGCCAGAACCTGATGCCGGCTCGCCATTCGAGCCATGGGCTCCCCTGAACGCAGTCACCATACGCCTTTCCACAGATGCCGTTCCCTCTCTGAAGGCGCAGGCACTCCAACGAGATCAGACGAACGGGGACCGAAACCATGTGGGAAACACGGCATACAACATCGATCATCTCATCTCACGCGCGTCAACCCGTAAAACGGTTCAGCACGGCTCTCCTCCAACAACGAATATCCCCGTCCCGCAAAGGCCTCCCGACCTCTCAAGATCCAAGGCCCGAAGAAAAAACGACTACATTGAAAAAGACTATCGTCCGGGGATCCCCCCAACCCTTCTCGTCGTTACGCTCCAGCCGCCCCGGGCGGGTTTTTACTTCTGGATCTCGCATCATGCCTACGATGTCCCGAACGTGACTCACCACCACCGTTCAAATCCACCCACATCGCCACACATATTCAAGACGCAAAAACCCAAGCTCTACTTCACAACCAAAAAACCAGTCTCGGTCGTCAATGAAAAGGTTCAGGCCGAACGACATGGGATTCCCCGAAGCGCAACATCCCGCACCACAAGGCCAACGCATCAAACATTCAGAGTTGTCCCTTGCTTCCCCCCCCCCAAAACCCCCAACCCCCATTGCATAAAACCCGTCAATGCGCAAACACAACCCCGCCCTCCTCCCTCCATCGTCGCAAGGCAAGCCCAGATGAAGTGAAGGCAAAAAGGGAGGAGGTTGGAAACCTTGGAAGGCTAGAATACCGCAATCCATCAACTGTATCAGTAATCGAACCGCTATTCTCTAGTAGGGCTTCATCTGAGTCCAACACTGGCAAGAAGGTAAGGAAAAAAAAACCAGTCTCCAGTGATGCTAGAACCGTGAAAACTTCTCAATCGTTCGAAAATATTTCCATCATCACTCTTATCCCCCCCCCGCGGACATCCCCTCAAGGGTCTTAATGCTGCCTATTCAATCTTTATTTCAGCAGGCCTCAACCAAACCCCTTTCAAAAAGAAAACGCTCACCGACGGAAAAGAAAAGTCCTCCCTGAGACGTGCGCACCCTACAACCGTTACACAAAAGGGAGAGAGACAACACCACCACCACCACCACCACTTACCAAAACGACCCTGACAACAAACCAAGCCTGAATCCCACGCATCCCAAATCTCCAACCTCCCCCCTTATCTCTACCTCAAATACCGACCCCAGAATAAGCCAATCCAGCAAAACAACCTCACAAGACATCAGAAGCCATCAAAAACCATGCCCCACGCCCAAACGCACAGCTCACATCCCGACCCCCGGCCCCCATCAAATGGTCAAGTCCACAAGTACCTCCGTACCCTCCCGTTTCCCTGCATCGAACGCCTTAGATAATCCACCAAAATAATACAAGCATCCACCCCCTAAACAGGATCAGCCCCGTCCTCCACGTCTCTAGTAATGTCACTCCCAAGCGAAAAAAAAATGTATCGCTCCCACATTTTCAGACGAAGATCAATCAATCCAATCAAAAGTAAGCTTTCCCATCTTCAGATGAACCAGAACACGTCGGGTTCGGGAGGAAGGGATCCAGGAGCTCTTCGCATACCGATTCTTTTTTCTTCTCTTTTTTTTCGTGAGGAAAGCAGAGAAACGATAAAAGCATCTACACAAGGAGGGATGCACCCGCTACGTAAGAATGCGTACTCCAACAAAGCCAACACACAAGTGACAAGGAACCCCCCCCCCCCCCCCCCCCCCACCACCAACCACCACCATGAATAACAACCCACCTCAACCACACACAAACACAACTCCCAACACAAAAAAAAAAAACAAAGAACCCCCCCCCCACACCCAACACACAACTAAAACACCCCCCCCCCCCCCCCCCCCCCCATTCAAAATCACTCGCATAATGAAGTGACATACCTTATCCAACGCATAAACCTACATCATCACAAAAAAAAAGTCCAATGGTAGGCCTCCCGCCGCTCCATCCCGCGTCACTAATGCAACAGCTATGATTAGCCCGGGGAGGGAGGGGGGCAGGGGGATGGACGTGGGTGGGCAATTCATTTCCCGTGTGGGCTTTCAAGGAGCTCGACCCTCCCCCCTTGTGTGTAACCATCACGGACCATGTCACACAGAGGCCCAGCACCAGGCTACCAGCCAAACCATATTCATCATTGAGAGACTTCATCACAGGACACGAACACAAAGACATGGCACACAATAATAGAGGGACCAGAAGATATGACGAAAAAGTAGCAGAGAATTTTTACTCTTTTTTTGTGCCTTTGTACAACTACCTTACACGTAAGGGAGTCCAAATGCGGGTATGCGAAAGTCTCGAGGGCTCTCGCCCCGGCTGGGTAGGGAGATACCGTCTCATGGTCGTCCCCCCATTTCCTTCTCTCCATCCAGAAATTTCCTTCTGGTCATCGAAAGAGAACGAATCCAGCCTTGTCTCCAAAAGTAACGTGCGGACCAGAAACCGATTCCTTTGGTATCCCTTTGCATCCATTGTCGGCCAATTAGGGGATATCCGGCCTTCAATGATCAAAGAAAAAGGAAACAATCTGTCCACCACTCTCGAAATGGTTGGCTCCAAGGTGCGAAAAAAGTAAACCGGCCAGGAGGTGTTCGTGTGCTCAGTGGCCGCATGTTTCCCTTCCTTGAGCGAGTCCAAGAGTCCTTTTCCCATCGGGTTAAAGTCCATCGAGGTCCCACCAATCCGTCGAAAAAAATCCACTGTGCTTCTTTTTTTTCCTCCTTCAAGAATTCCCATTCGGGTCGAATCTCATCCTGAGACCCTACAATCTGACCTTCGCTGGTGTCCCTTCATTGGTGTGTTGTGAATGATGGGTCGGGGGTGTCGATATCTCGTCGCCTGGATCCCAACTTCAAATTACCGTGAAGGATGACCGCTGTGATTCCAATCCTTCACCCGTCCTGGGGTGACCATCTCGCGAACGTAAAAACTCTTCGTTGAGGTGTGTTGTGTATGTAATAAAAAGCCGCTGAATGCTGTTGAGAAAAAATAACTCGGGGGTTGTTTGGGGTATGATCCGTATTCCTTTTTTTGGGACACTTCTGCTGAGTGAAAATGGACTTTGTTGCATAAAAATCAAATCGCTCGATGCCATGACGTGTTGATGAAAAAACCATTCTGTATGCATGCGGCAAACAATCTTTTTTTCCTTTTTAATCCACTTCCTGGGAGATCGCTCAATTGCCCTGCCACGGGTATAATGAGGGGAAAGCTTCGATTGCCCGTATCGTAGCGTTGGTTCGCTGTGTGGGACTCCGCGGGGGGTTCGACCCGTGTTAGTCGACGTTTAGGCCATGTGGTGACCCGTCGTATGTTGGTGTACAAAGGGGGCGTATTGCTGCTGCACCTGTTGTTGCGCGTACGCCGCTGTGTTGGGTTGCGGTGTCGGGGTGACCGGACATCTCGGCGGCATGGGGTATGCGTCCTTGTTCACGGTTCCATATGCGGCGCCATCAGGGGTGATGGGCGGGGTCATATATCCTTCTACTACTCCTGCGACAGCTCCGTGGCCTTTGTGGGGGGTGCTGTAGATGTTTGAGTGTTTTGAGGCGGACTCAGAAGGCGGACTCGGAGGGACCCCCGACTGGGCTCGCGCGATGCTAGCTTGGTGAGCCATGAAAGACGCAAGCTTCTTCGCGACGCCGGAGAAGTGTGATGATGAGTACTTCCTTGCGAGGGCGACGGAGGGGCTGTGCAGGTGTTGAGAGAGAGTCAGCAGGGTGACGTTCTCAACGTGGTCCCACTCTCCATCGTTGATCTCGGGCTCGCCAAGGATCGCTCTTGCCAAGGCGAGGGATGAGCGAGCCATGATGGAAGGCTTGGTGGAGACGAAGTCGCGGTGGTACAGGGCGATCTCGCAGATGTAGGCAGCCATGTGCTCAACCTCAACCTTGTCGTGCTCCTCAGCGACGATGAGCTGGGTGAAGAAGTCGACAGTGGGGTGCCCAATGGTCCACTCGAGGGTGTTGAGGACGTGCATCTCCATCTGGGTGAACATGCCGGCGTCGTACAAGCCACAGCACATGTTGTTGAGTTCGTGGATCTGGGGCACGCGGTCCTTCTTGTCACCATACTTGGCGGCGATCAGGAGAGCGGCACAACCGACGAGCTGGTAGTGTTGCTTGTAGACGACACGCTTTGAGCAGTACCGGTCGAGGAGGTTGACGGTGAGGAAAAGAGTCTCGGGGAGGAGGGCGAAGGCGGCATGGGCTTCGATGAGAAAGTCGATGAGGTAGGGTCTCATGTACCATTGGATCTCTCTTTGCATATCGATAAGATTGGCATCAGGCATCGTCTCATCCTGAAGTCGGGTGTCAGTAAAGCCGATCCAACTGAGGCCAGTGGCTGCTCCTTCCTCTCATTCTTACCTCCATGTGCCTCATGTGCTTCATGATATCCTCCAAGTACTCGTCACCAGCTATCCGGGAAAGCTCGCTGGCGATAATCTCCTGCCGTTGCCTCGCAATCATCTTGGCGGCGTCCCGAGTGCCCATTCGCGGCCGTTGGGGTTCGTCGTGGTCCTCTGTGAAGAAGGTAGGATCGGAGTGCTGCTGTTGTTGTTGGTAGTACGCCATTTTGAATTGTGATGTAGTGAGTCGAAGGCGGGTATGAGGGGGGTTGGCTGACGGGTCGAAGTTCCGAAACGGGAAAGAATGACGATTAAGTTCTCCAGGAAGCTTTTTTTGGTGGTCGGAGACGGAAGGACGTTAAAAAAGAAACGGTAAAAAAAAAGTCTTCAGAATCGGTGCTGTGAAAGAGTGGAATGGTGCAACCGAGAGATCAGAATATTAGTATTAGAAGGAGCGTGTTGAAAGCGAACAGGGTCCGGCAAAAGAGTGACTGTGGCTGGATGAGAAGCCGAAATGGTGCGAGACCGAGTTCCTCGTGTGAGATTGACGGACGGAAAGGTGGCCGGGAAACTGGCCGTTTATGAGAGAGGTCGAGTGGATGGCTCTAAAAGAAGAGAAAAGATTGGGTTAGCTCGCGGTTCTTTTAGACGATTGCAGGCGCTCGAGGGAGCCTAGAGTAGTGGACGAAGTGAGACAAGCAGCTGTTTGAAGGTTGACGACGGGCGCGATGAAGGAGCAACCGGCTTCTGTAAATACCGCTTGGTGCCGATCTAAAGGGGGGAGATCTCGAACTCAGATAGAGTCGCCCTGATTCGACCAGTGGGTGGTGAGGAGACGGATTGGCACGAGGGGAGATGGAGAATCATCTAGACTGGCGTCTCTTGACTGGGGGGCTAGGCAGTGAGAGGACCGTAGGGGCAGAAGGGAGTGAGTAGAGGGCAGAGGCTCAGGAACTGGGAAGGGAAAAGGGCTGGAGTGTGAAGTGATGGCGAGGCTTACCGCCACGGTTGTTGTGCAACTTTGACTGTCAAGACAGACGAAATTGAGACAATTCCTGAGGATGGGATTGGGGGAGCGACGAATGAACGTATCCCCTCGAGCTATCCTAACCTCGGACTGGTGGTGGTTTTGGTTTCTTGGTAAAATGTGGGGGGAAACTTTGTGTACGTGGATCGCCGAGTAGAAATACCACAACGGCACGCAAAAGCTGTAGAGGGAGGGAAGATGTGAAGTTTAGACACCGGGCTCTTGACAGATGCGGTAACGTAAAGGGGATGATGAGTGCTTGTAGTGGAGATGGTGGTGAACGGAGAAAGCTCTGGGTAGGGGAAGGTTTGGAAGATGGAGACCAAGGTTCATCCCGTCATCAGGCTGGACTGGTCAGGGCAGGTGGATTGACGGTGGTGAATAGGTAGGTCAGGCGCACATCTTCATCTGAATTACATTGTTGTAGTAAGAAAAAACGTACCTTTTCACAGATGGTGCCCGAAGGACAAAAAGGGATGATCTATAATCCTGGTGGGATCATGTATGAGGTATTCTCGATGGTCTGACAAGCCTTGAGAGAAAGCAATGGTGAACCAAAAAAAAGATTCTCCTGTAGTTTTCTTTCCTTGTCGAGGGAACCTGAGATTGGGAATCCACGGGGATGAAGAATCGGGCTTCTGGAGAACGGGGTTGCTCGAGAAGCTTTGGGGCCGACACAATCCAAGATCGCAAAGGGGCTCTTGGAAGGAATGAGGGCGGGATGGCAGGCCGGCGGAACGAAAGGGAGCTTTCGTGGTAGTCGTCGGAGGGCCGAGGATGGGTGTGTGGGTTTTGTTGCGTCGTGGAAGTTGCACGTCTGAGTCGAGTTCCTTTGGTCGTCGTGGAGGCGAGGAATTCTTCAGGGGGTGATGGGTTGGTCGGATTGGTCGTCGCGGGAAGGGCGGACGGTCGGGAGAGGGATGCAAGGAACGGGAGGGACGTGGGAGTCTTTTTTTTCTTGTCTTGTCTGATGAAAGAGCAGTGTAGAAAATACCAATCAAGGTCTTCTTCACTATATCTTCAAATCGAGTTCCAGTCTCTTTCTCTTTGTTGCGGTGGTCCTGCTCTCTTGTGGCTTTTCCGGTCACACTCTGCAAGCTCGAAAAGCTGGGAATTGGCGAACCGTTTCCAACTGTCGAGGATTGTCGGGGAGTTGATGGGAGAAGGGGGGCGTGTGCAAGATGAAGCTGGTTCGACCTTGACAGCTTTGGGCGTGGTTGGTGGTGGTGGTGGTGAGTTGGGAGTCGAGGGAGACGAGTCGGTTCAGTCAGGGAGGGGACGTCGCCAGATTAAGTCTTCTCTCTTTCTCCTACCTTCCTCTTTTTTCCTATTCTCAATTGGGGGGTAGAGGAGTAGAGAATGGAAAGACCCTTTATTCGTTTTCGGCGAGCAAAGGAGTCAGGAAGGACTGTCTTCGGGGAGAGAGGAAGAGGAGGGAATGAATGGATGGGGAGGGACGAGGAGGAGGAGAGAAGGGGGAGGTGAGGGTAGGTAAAGGGTTGGAGGAGGGCCGAGGAGATGAAAAAGGATTGGAAGAGAACCAAGGTGTTTTAACAGGCCGGCCGGCTCGAGTACTGCGGTACGTCTGGGACTCCTCCTTTGCAGTAAGTTGGGAGGGAAAAAAGGTACTTTGGGGCCCGCTGCTGGATGGGTACAAGGACCAAGTACCTACGTAAAGGTGCAGCTTTGGCCCTTTTTCTGAGGATGTGTGTGTGTGGGCGGGAGGTGCGAATGTCTGGCTGTGGTAGGTGTGTATTTCGTGCCTGCCTAGGTATTCCCTGACGATTATTACCTTCCTGTCTACTGCGTAGTATGTGTGAGAGAGAAGGAGCAGGAGAGAGGTTGGGTGGGGCGGATGAACGAGGGAGGCACGGGAAGGAAAGAGAGAGATAGAGAGACAGAGAGACAGAGCGAGAGGAGAAGGGGGAACGGGAAGGAAGGGTGAGGTGGAGAGGGAGGACGGAGGGGAGGGGAGGGGTGTGTGAGAGAGCAGGTGCGAATGAGCAGGTGGTTCTGGTGCGAATACTTGGAAAGGTACGAAATACTTGCTGCTGGTGCTGGCGCTGGTGCTGGTTTTGGTGCCGACCAAAGTGCAAGTGCAAAGTCCCCCCTCCCCCAGGTGGATCCCAAGAAACGGCACGGTACTTTCTATTGCCGCCGCTCTCGCATATACAGCCAAAGTATCTTGTTGTGATATCGACAGGGAAGAGCCCAGGCTAGGCACAGGGAAGGGGAGAGACTGGGGGAAGCGTGAATGACCGAGAGGTAGTTCCGCACCTAATGCACAGCATAAAGATACATGGAATCGACGTACCTCTTCTCCAAGACCGCCTGTCCTACCTTACCTTAGAAATAGGTACTTTGTACGTAGTAAGGTAGATAGCTTCCTGCCTGCTGAAGTTACTATTGCTGTTGGGCTGATGCGCCTTTTGTTACTTTTGATGCTGGCTGATGGGTACAATCAGGAAATCCAGCAGACGACTACTATACAAACACCTCAGGTCAGCAACTACCACTCCATACGAAGCACAAAGTCACGAAACTGAGGCTGCCCTATGCGTCTGTTCTGTAGCCCGCGCAGTGGGTGGTATTACTTGCCTGTATGGAATCCGCATACGTTACGGATACCGAGGAACGGACTGGACTGGATGGAGACGCTGGACTCACTTTACTCGCAGTGAGCCGACCCTCTTTCTTCCTTGCAGATGTGCCCTGCAAGTGCAGCTGCGCGCGAAGCAGGCTGAGTGAGCTAGGTAGGTTCCTTGCCGACCAGCAGTAGCACCACAATGCTGTCTCTCTTCTGTCTCTGCTTCGTCTGCCTGTCGCCGTGATGGATGCCTTGGTACGGGGTACCTAATAATGAAGCCCGCAGCGAGGGAAGAAGCGAGGGATGAGGATGACTGCGTCGACGCAGCAGGTATACAATCCAATTGTCGACACCGCTCGCCGCTCGCCTGCCTGCCTGCTTTGCTTGTTCTGTCGACTGCCTCTTCTCTGACGATTGTCTGATTGTCTTGTCTGCCTTGTCCAAGCACGTTTAACAAGTACGGTACGGTCTCCTGCTGCTCGCCGTGCCTTTCGTCGTGTCTCCTGTCTTGTCTCCCGGTCATCTGCGCGCGCCACCCCCAGCAAGCCGAATGCCTGTCGACAGCGCCGCCCGCCGAGAAAGAGTGAGCGCTGAGCAGTACCTTTTTGCTCAAGTGGATCGTCAGAAAGTGTGAAAATGAGCGAACTGGCCTTCGATTGGATACGTCTGGTGGTGCTTGTGGTGCGCACCAAGTAGTGGTGGTGCGCAGCAGCAGCAGCTCCTGACGAGCTTTGGTCCTAGTTTGGCCTGGCCCACCCCCGCGAGACCTTTGACACCCTTTCTCTTCCCCGAATAATACAGGGCGAAGGGGCAAGCTAGGTACCGTACAGATACAGAGTTCCAGTGGCAGTGGTGGTGGTAATCCGTAACCGTAGGCTGGCTGGCTGGTAGCAATGCCAATCCGAAATATCAAATGTCCGGTTTTGTGCAGCAGCTCCGCGCGCGTTTTCCTTGTTCTCGAATAATGCTTGGGCTTAGCGCAACTCGGTACCAATGTGCCTTTGCTTTATCCCCAACTTGAGTCTTTTCTGTCTCTGCCTCTGTTTCTTTGTGTGTCCGAGAATATGGTACGTTTCCACGTAAGGTATCACCCGTAAGATACGGCCCGCAAGAGGAAGCAGTAGCTTGTACAGGACAAGGTTGGGCAGGAGGCGTCAAGACTTCAAACGAACAAAGCCAACGGATCGAGGTTCTGAAGAGAGAGGGGAAGGGGATTGGGAGGCAATGGGGCAATGTCATTCGACGGCGCCGACCAAGTTCGATCAAAGGAACAGCCTGATGGACGGGGTGGACTGGGCCGGTCGAGAAAACCAACACCAAGCAATACCGATGCTGATGCTGATGCTAGTGCTAATTGCTGCGGCAGCTCAGGAGTGAAGCATGCCAAATACAACCAGCGCCCGTCTTTGTTCGTTTCGTAGAAGCCGGTTCTGGGGCCGTTCCGTTGAAGGAACTCTAGAAGCCCGAGATGGAGCTTCGGTAACGTTCTCTTTCAGGGCTTACGGATTACCCAGAGCGAACGGAGTACATACAAGGCCAATTCGCTGGATGTCAGAGTCAGACTTGGCCCAGGCTGAGGCAGTGGCAGACTGGCAGCAGGGTGGTAGTCGCGCTCGGGACGGATGATTGGTGCGTATGGGATCGCCTGTTGAACAAGGTAGTTGGTTACTGCGTTGTTCCCACTGGACCAGTGGACGTGACGGAATTGAGTTGTGCTGTGCCGTTGTTGGTATGAGGTGGGAGGTTGAGGAGTGAGGACTGTGCCAATGCGTGCCGAGCGGGTGTCAGGTAGTACGATGAAGACCCGTATGAAGTACACTCAAGCAGGGAGAGTTACGTGAGCGGTGTATGGTGTGTGTGGACTGCGGGCGAGTGGACGGACGGTGGCTCTCGGGACCAGGTCCAATTCAGTCTCTTTCTTGGCGTAGAAAGAGATAATCCTGGGATATGAAAAGCAAGATTGGAGCCGCTTCTTCCTCAGGTTCTATCTACACCAAGCTTCTGCGTGTAATGGGTCGTGTTTGTGCTAGGCAAGGCGAGGCATGGATAGGTGATGGAAAGCCAGTGATACCACGCAGAGGCGTGTGTGCGTGGTGTTGGGAGCAGGGATTAACGGGAAGGATAGAACGCCCCGCTGGGATTGGCTCACGACGCGGTACGGATTCAGATGGTTTTTGCAGGGTTTCCTGGTTCGTGTGTTCAGTGTGGTGTGGCGTTCGAATTTGCTTTCACGGCGTAACCCGTGGGCTTGGGACCAAGGTACCACGGTATCCGTACACTTTGCAGCGTCGCCGGTGGATAACACGCAGCAATGGTGGGAATACTTCGTGGGACCGCCCCAGCACTGGTTTTTGGCGATATGAAGCGTTGGAAAATGACGACGATATGCCGTCTATGTGGTCCACTTGTCGAAGCCCGGGTGTACGCAGTATGTATGAAGTACTGTGCAATAGTACCAGGCGTGGATCACTTGGTGGGTTTAGTTTAGTTGAACTATTCGGAATCGACAAAGTGAGGTACGAGGTACGGAGACGCAGCTGAGAAAACGAGAAACGGAAATAAGAGTGGCTTGTGTGTCTCGGTCGTGCATCCGGGATCGTGTCAGGCGTGTCGTGCAACGGGATGCGCAAGGTACGGAGTACGGATACAGTATTCGTAGGTAATGTGCAATAATGAAATGGGTGACATAAGCTTTCGAGGATAATTCGCATGGCATGTCTGGATCCGATGCCCTGGACGGCGATTGATATAATGTCCGTCATTCCACATAGCCCTTCAACGTGGCCTCCTTTCCCAGGGCCCGGGTCGTGGTCGAGCCGGCCATGCTGTTGTTATCTTGGTGGATCGTGAGACTGTTTGTTGTTTATTATTTATTATCGACATCTCGGACATTGCGAGAAAAGAAAGCCACATTAGACCCAGGCGGTGTGTGTATGTTTGTTATGCACGTCTGTCAAATCCTCGTGCGTTGTGCATCGTGCGCATAAATTTCAAGCGCGGGCCTTGGTCGGGACGGGCCTCCATCAGAGAGAAATTGATGGGAATCGATTGAACTGAAGACATAACTAGGTATCCGTTACGTGAGGTGAGGTGGTCTGCCGTAAGAAACGCGAGGTGGACAACGGAGAAGGCAGACCCAATCAAGGCTGCAGTTGTCGTCAAATGTCAACAGCACCCGCACCGGCCGTCATCCACTCAGCGGTCGAGCTTCTAGAAGGAAACACCCAACCCCCAGCCACACTTTTGCACCTTCCCACAGTTCCCAGTGGTTGGCGGTTTCGGGACGGAGGACGGGCCACGGCGGCCGCGGCCGGGCTGGGAAAGAAGGGATGACGATGTCACGATGTATTTTTCTTTGGTTGTTGCACTTTTTTTCTTTTTTTAATGGATTACGCTGACATATCGTCGCCAACCAAACCAGCGATTGTGCAATCATATTGCGTAGGATTGAACCGCCTCGACTGCTTCGGACGCACACAATACTCTTGTCTCCATCCACTCAGGCAACCCAGCATTTTTCCTCAGATCACTTACCAGAAACGCAGATGAAGAGACGATCAATGGCAACTCACGGCCGAATCTAATCATCTACACCTGTACCCCGTAACGGAACACTTCCCAACGGGCTCGTGATGACTACTGTGTAAATTTCACCTGCCTTGTCCCCGGTCTTGGGCTTGGCTCTCAAGCTTCAAGTAAAACCTACCGCAACCTCCGACTGTCCACCACCACAAGTCATTGAGGTGCATGCATGCTCTTACTACAAAAACGCGAAAACCACACGTCCGTCACGACACTCGGACGTATCGAGATTCGAAAACGGCCCATCGTAAATGGAGTAGGGGTTCGATTAAATGATGCACGGGATTTCTTGTCTTGTGTGTGTGTGCTGTGTGTGTGTGATTCAAGACTACCTAAACCTGGGAAAAGCCAGTGCAAGTGCCAGTGCTGCAGTCTTTCTCACAGTTCAATTACCCATTCTCGGCACGTGCGCCCGGCCTACGCACCCCCAGGAAACTTGATACTTCCGGCCTTTGCAGGAACGGACGCTAAGGGGGCAAAGGGGGGGGGAAGGATTGCTGAGACTTTGCAACTGTGCAAGAGACCTTTTTTTTTCCCAAGCTTCCATCCTGCTTCCCCTGCTTCATGTCAACGATTGGAAACCGAAAAAAGGGCTAGCAGGAGACTTGTCCGGTGTCATCCAACTACCCTTTGATCGATCCATCGTACGGTCTGATCCTCGTCGCGGTATCCATTTTCGGCGAGCGCGTCTTCGCAATCCAATCTCACCACGCTCGCTTTCAGCCTTCCAGACTTCGGGGCGTGGAAAGCTGAAGCTTCCCGCAGCGCGCGTCCGACAGAAACCCAACCAAACGCCTAGAGCCGCCAATTCGATACTTTTTCAATCGCGGTTGTGTGGAGCAAGGCGTTGGCTTACCTCATTAATTGGATGTGCTTTGGGTTATCCGGATGCAATGGGCGTTTTTATGTTCCTCCCTAATGGCCCCAAGAGGCGCAACCACTTTACCAAGTTGCATGCACAACGATGGGAACGGTTCAAGGCGTACCGGGGGGTGAGAACACAATTGGTCGCCTTGAAGGTTGCCAATTGGTTCTTCGTTGGAGATTGGCTCTGCAGGTCCAGATCCAGCTACACGAATTGAGGGCTTCTTGTGACTTGTCATACTTGTCCAAGTTGTCCCGGAACTCTCTGGTCCTCTTCCTTTACGGATGCAGTTGAATGCACCGATTGCCTGTACAAAAAAGCAAGAAACCAGATGCATCGTGCATATTCTCTCATTACGCGCCTCTCCTTGCCAGTTAAGAGCATGGAACCTCCCGGCCGTTAGGTACATACGTTGTAGGCATGTCCATCGCTCCATCCTTTTTGCGAGGCTATCCCCTGTCCACGGACCTGTGAAATCCACACATCCTAATCCTAGGGCTGGGCACGCTTACGTCGGAGTGGAATAGTTCCTGGTTCTTCCAGCTGCTACAGCACGGCGCAGTTATGCCGTGAAAATCCACCCGGCGCTAGGTACGTTTTCGGGTACCTTCTCCACCTGGTCCTTCAATGTGAGTATGTGTCCCTTTCCTGCCGAATAGAAAGGTGGAAAATGTTCGAGATGAATATTGGTCGTTCGTCAATGCCTCGAGGCCTGGAAGAGTCCCTCAAAGATCTATGCGTTCAGAATTATATGTGTATATATATGGTATATCAGAGTAATATCATATTTCCCACATGGAGGGGGTTTTGCGTAGGGAGAGACACGACTCGTCGCGGAGGGAACGGACAGGAAACGCCCGACTTTGCTTTTTTCTGCTTCTGGTTTCTTTTCTCTTCTCGAGTATCGAAAAGTCTCCACGTCGGAGGATCCTCACGCTTGCAAGCTCGCCAGTGCCTTCAACCAAACTCGGCACCACCACGCTTTCGTTACCATTGTCCATCGCGATCGCTTTCCTACAGCGTGAGGTAGTTTCCATACCTTACGGCACTCACTTCCTTCGGCTCTTCCCAAAGCCCAGTGCAATATGCCATGTACCACTCTCACCTAATCTCCAAGCCTCAAAAGACGCCCTGCCCCACGCTTCCACTAAACTAAAAAAGACACGCTTTCCTGGCCCTTACAGGGGAAGGTCTTTCGATGTCCAATCAGCTCCCCCCAATTGAGCCCCACCACGAACCAAGGAAGGGGAAGAAGGAAAGGGCTTCCCGAGCTCTCGGTGGCTCTCGCACTTGCCCACCAGTCACAGCGCGCCTTCCCTACCCCCAGTCGAGCAAGTGCCCCCCACCCCGAATCCAAATCTCCAAAAAAGACTTTTACCCCACACCGCGACAGTCCAATCAGACATGCCAGAAACGCGGGAGCACGCGAACGTCAAAAAAGACGAAAAAGAACGGGCAGACGGGATTTTCTATTAAATATCAATGCGTCGTGTTTCCGTCCAGTCAACGGCCTTGTATCTTTTCTTAGCATCGCCCGTTGAACGCGCGTGGGCACTGACTCTTTTATTTTATTTTATTTTTTATGTGCCTTCCTTTAATGATACAAACTCACTGACTTTCTGCGGGTTGCAAATCTCGCCTCAGAAAAGGGGACCTGACGATCCTAGGCGGTCAGACTTATTACTGCAAGCGAGATGGAACAATAATTCATCATGGATGGAAATGGAGAATGGGAACCGAATGTGCCCATATGGAATAATTTACACGTTACCGTTGCAGCGAGTGATTCTCCAATTCCATGACTGGGAAAGTCTCAATTCGCAGATAGTACCCGCCATAACGCTACTGAAACTATTCTGGCCAGACAACTGCCCAAAAAAAAGATTAAAAAATTGCCATGATTCCTTAATTGCCCGGTTGGCTCCGCAAAGTCAATGACGAAGATACCATTGGAATGATTGAGTTCCTAACCTCCTAACCACCTCCTAGGCCCCGTCCCAGAACTCAATGGTCTGAACACAATCTCAAAACCGAGGAAAAGAACCCGCTCTCGTGCATCGCGTTTGAGCATTCCAGGTTTTCTTCTTCATCAACCTAGACTTTCCCCGCGCGTCAAGATCGTGTGTCGCCGATGGTGACGGGCGATGGCGTTTCGATCCCGTTTCTCGCGAAGGGGCTCCATATAGACCAGCGGATATCACCAAAAACAAAAAAAAAACCACTCAGCCTCTTACTCAGTTGCCTGCATACAGCCCGCGCTCAACCGTCAACGTCACCATCGTGTTCTCTTTTACCCCATCTCAACCCCTCTCACACTGACAGACACCCGTACTCCGTACACCATTCAGCCTTGGCACAAAACCTATTCCCCTTCTTCACAGCCGCATGGCGTAGTCGCAACTTAGCCTTGGTTCCCCCTTATTAAACAACCCCCCCCCACCCCCCCCCCCCCCCCCCCCCCCACCCCCCACCCCACCCCCCCCCCCCCCCCCCCCCTCACCACCCTTCCCCGCCCAACACACCCTCCCCCCCTCCCCCCCCCCCCCTGCTGGTCCCCTCCCCTCCTTGCCCCCCCCCTTTACAACCCCCCCCCCCCCCCCCCCCCCACTCACACAATGGCCAGTGCCAGAGTCTCGACAGGTTTGGCAACTAAAAGTCGTAAGACTGTGGCATCTCGGAAGCCAGGAACAGCCCTTCCTACGCGGATAGCCTATGGTTAGGTACCCTCCAGGAACCACATAGGCACGACACCAGCCAGCCAGCCATCCGTAAGCAATCGAGGCTAGGAGCGAAACTTCGTTCGTCAACAGGCTCCCAGACCAGATCCGCACAAGCGCTCAGCGCCAAACGAACCCCAAAAAATCGCCAATCCTTTTGAGCTTTGGCGTCACCTACGCAGTAGAGTAGCGATTGTCTCCGTTTCAAAACCCTCAAGCCGCAAGAAAGAAAGACGCCACAAAATCTTTCTTCTCATTGTTCCTCTTTTAGAGCAATCCATTGATCTTCCCTTTCCCCCCCCTCCCGCGCTTCCCCTGAAATGCCACGAGATCGTCGCTGTTCCTTTCTTTGAGCAACCGTCTCTGTCGGTCCGCCGTTCCCCACGCGAGTCGGTCTCTGAGATGGACGTTTCTTCGACTGATCAAGGGCACCGGACAAGCAGCAGTGACCACCAGGGAAGCAGTGACCAGTGCCTTGACCCGCGAAAGTTCCCTTAGTCGTCAACTAAAAAGCCATAGCTTCTCTCTCTCTCTCTCCCGCTGCTATTCTCCCCGTTTTCCCGTCCAAGACGTGGTGGTTGCGGATCCTTAGATAGCGTTCAACAAACCTCTCTCTTACTTTGCACTTTCTCTCCGTGGATAGTTGAGAACAGCGGAGACCGGTTCTACACATGCAGACACTATAAGCCGGCCACCCAGCGGACCGTGAGATGTATGCAGTTCCCTTTCGTAAAAAAAGACAAGCTATAACTTCCGGCATGCCGCGCGAGACAACCACACGGCTCATGGTACAGAAAACGAAGAGCCAAGTGCCAAGGCGATTCAAAGGGACAGGGACTCGAACCAATGGTACTGATGAAAAGAAACTTTTTTTTGCAAAACCCCGATCGCAGCCCGTTCCAGCGGCCAGCGTTGGCCCATGGAGCACACGTACAATAAAGTTGCTTTTTTCCATCCTTCTCAGATACCTAACCACTCCATCAGAACTACCGCCCCACGCGGGATCGTCACCGCTCCAGGTCTCAGTCCTCCATCGGCCATCAGATTTCCCACTCGTGGAATAGAGAGCAGTCGGTAAAAAGAAAAGAGAGAAACCCGGAGCCGCTTGGTTTCCCTGCCACTCGTCGCCCAATGTCTCAACCGAGCAGAAACAAACTATTCGAGACCAGCAGCAGCGAGCGAGCGGCCGGGACAAGCAGCCATTTCCCACTGTTTAACTCTATCGTTTTGCATTACTAGAGGATTGCCGCAGTATATGTAGACGCTACCCTGCCCTCGAATTCCGTACTATTTAACCTTAACCCTTTTCTTACTTATTTTTTTTTTTATTTTACCCTCTCCCTCGTTAAGGGATCGCTAGAATCGTAGTTTTAATAGCTTATTAATAAGCTAGTATTATTATTTAAAAATAAATAATTTATTTTTATATATAAGTATTAAAAATCTTATTATTATAAAAATAGTAATAAATATACCGGAGTACTTAAGAGAGCTTTTTAATAAATTTTTAATACTATTTAAAATAATTATTTTTAAATTATAAAAAGAAGCTAAGATATTATATTAATACGGCCTTATTTATTTTATTAATATTAATAATACTCTTTTTAATATAAAATATATTAATAATACTTTATAGCTACGTTATTATATTTTATAAATTATATTTAACGTTAGCGAGGATTCTAATATTATTTACTAAGTATTTTATTAAAATCGTTATTATAAAGTTAGTTTAGTTATTAATATTTTAATAAGTATTTTAACTTAACTTAGAGGCTCTTATAGCTCTTAATTAAAAGCTTTTAAAAGACTTATAATTAGACTTTTTATTTATTATAAATAAAACTATTATAATTAAAATTATAATACTACTTACGGACCTCGATAGTAAGTAGTTAGTAATATAATTATCTTTTTTTTATAATAAGCTTAAAAAAGTATTTTAATTTAAATACTAAGTAAGTACTATACTATTTTATTAAAACTATATTCTTATACTTGTGACTTAGAAAGAATTAACTTTCTTTAATAATAAGGTACTCAGGAAAGTAGCTATTTCCGCGCTTAGCTTGCATCCCAAATGCTCTAGATGGTCAGTCAGTCAGGCATTCGTACAGCCAGAACGCGGTGAATGGACACCATCGTCGTCATCTGGATATTATACCCGCGTCGCCCGACACACCAAACCACATAACCCGGCCCCCTCTACTGACTCAGCACAGCCAATGCATATTCCATCATCCCATCCCTATCCCGATCCGCGTCTCATCCCCGGTCTTCTCCTCCCCCCCCCATATACTGAGTACGGATACCTATCTCATCTCGGCTCCCCTAAAGCCAGCAGGCGCCCGTCCACCCCCGATTTATGCAGCAAGCGTGTCCGGCGTCTAGATGTGCCGGGTTGCGGCGGCAGTTCCGACGCGCGCCTATAGAGCCATACAAATTCTACGGGGGTGATTTCCTCGCATTCCAGAAACATGGAATCATGATACCTATCTCGCCTCCTTTCCCCTACATTGGCTGATTCGGCTGATTTGATGTTGGTTGGCAAAGGTACACACATTCCTCTCTCATCCTTAATACTGGTCATGAAGGGCCAGGTGGGAGCCCTCCTCACCTCCGCGAAGACGAAAAGAATCGGCTGATGATCGAGCAATCTGCCCCGGGCCGTGCTATATTCCGTGTCTACTAATAGGGGGGGCGGCGGCTGACGAACGTGCCTGTCTCGCAAAGTTGCAACACCTGAAAAACAATATCCACTTTCGCATCCGTCCGATATGAGCATCGTCAAAGCCGTGACCGCAAAAGACTTCAAGTCCGAGACCACTTTCATGTGGCATTCCCCCTTCGACAGTGTCTCGTGATCTAAGAGATTCCAAAATCTCAAATCTACTCTCAATCCTCCCTTTCCCGACTCTCGTTCAAGCTCTAACGCCAACCGCAAAACCCCCCTGACCACCCCCTGAGCCGCGGTTCCGCTCTACCGGCGCCGTTGGAGACGGAGAGCGCACAGAAAAGGCGCCAAGCGTCATCCGCGACTCAGGGCCCGCTCCTCAATCTACGAAGCACCTCCCAGTGACCAAAAAATGATCTCCAATGATGCAAGTGGCCGCTGGAATCAAAGACCTATCAAGAACGTAAGCAAGATCGGCTTCAAAGCGTTTTGGCTTCAAACCATGCCGAAAATACTTCTAGATCGGTTCTCTCCCTCTCACAGTATTCACACCCGCTTTGTCCCTTTAGAGGCCCCCCAAAATGTCAAAGAAAAGCAACAGCCACCTGTAACATCAGACGAACAAAGGTCAGTGCAAGGCCCTTGCTTCTCACCCGTGCCCAATGCCTCCCCGAACTAGGTCTGAATCACCTAAGCCTAGCCCCGTCCAAGAAAAAGTTGATGATGCTTCTCATGGCGTGGTCTCTGTTGGCGAATGACCACTTTACGCGGTCCTCGAAATACCCCTCGACGCGATGTCTATCGGCCGCGTTCCCCTCCCCCTTCCCTCCCTTTCGCCATTGTCACCAAATCTAGATGTCGATCCGCCATCCCCCAGATTCACACTAGGTGGGCTACGCAACCTTCCCGTCGGCAATGACCTCCCCCTTTGGCCAGATTGAGAGACCATCCGCGCCCTGAAGATCCCCCAATTTCTCTGGCAGCCTATTTTCAGAGTTGAAAGGAAGAGAAAGTCATGTGTCCAATCATTTGCCCCCAGGCCGTGCCACACAACCGCGGCCGCAATCCAGTCGTCCTGTTCCCCAGACTCTGGCCGTTCTCGAACCGTTCAAACACGAGCAACCGTTCTGTTCCATGGCCGCCAAATACGGTTTGCGTCGCCTCCAGGTCCATCGCCCAACTGCCAATGGAGCCGTCACATGCACTGCACCCTTGAAACCTGCCTTCTATCAACTCGACCGGGCTCTCTGCCAACACAGCAGCAGCAGTGGCATCAGTTAGCGAGCTATTCGGTTGCATCAAGTAGCAATAGGTCCTCCCGATTCGGCCAGGCCCTACCGTGGCCTTGTCAGTTCGCGTAAGGTGGCTGGACGAGTAGAAGCGCGCAGACTCCAAATCCCCAGAGACGATGGCGACAAGGACCCCGGTCCGACAAGGGGGCCTCTGTCCTCGTTTACCCCTCACCCGCAGCACCTCTCCCAACCCTGTTAAAGAGAGGCACACACACTTCCACATCTTCAGCTCAGGAACGTCGCGAACCAGCATCAAGCTCCGTACACCACCTCGAGGAAACCGCAAATCAAGGAAAACATGCAATTATTTCCCCGAACCAGCTCACCACCACCACCACATGCTAGCATGTCCACTGCAACTGGTGCCACGCACACCGAGGCATGGCCGGCCAACTGATAGCCCGATACGCCACAATTGGATCAAACTTTCGTGACCGAATTCTGCAAGAATCCCACCTGCTCGTCTATCGCGAACTCTGGGATATAGCGTCTTGTTGGTCGAGAGATAATGCGCTTCGCTCTGCCGTTCCCACTCCACCACTTCGACTTCCCCAAGCTTCCCCCCCTCGCGCCATTGGGGAGCCTGGGAGCTCCTTGTATGGCCTCTTTGGTAATTCGAGTCTATTGGCCTTTGATGATTATTTGATTGTTGCATGCGGCTAAAGCAAGACAGGATGATGTGGTGGATTGCGTGATGCTGGATCCGTCTCTCGTTGATCCCTACAGGATACTCTGTGCAAAACGTCGCGGGGTGTGGCCCGGATTGAACGCGGAGTGAAGACATGTTCGAGGTTAATGGGTCCTCAGATGCAGACGCGCCGATACGCGACATTCAAACCACCCCTACGCGATGGGCGACAGCGATCCTCGGACGAGACCTCGCAAGTTGCCGGAGCACCGGGTCCGTGGAACCCCCCGACCCCTCCCCTCAATCAATTCAACGTGGTGACGCTGTGGTGCCGCCCATTACCAATCTGGAGGGGCAGGTAAATCAAGCATCGGTTTTCTGCACGTCTTCAGCCTGGAGAGTTGACAGGCGAGCTGGCCCCATGGTTAACATGTAGTCTCCGTGGATATCAAGGCACGCAATTGACCAGTGTGTCATTTGTGATCAGCAGGGCCGTCATTTTGGGGCTGGTTGGTGAATCCAAGCCTTTGATCTGCAGTTTGCAGAACGTGCCCGCACCCGTGTCGGTCTCCGTGATCTCGCACCGACATAGTTTCGAACCGCCGACGTTGCTACTGCAGCAAAAGACCGCGTTTCCAGCCCCAGCAGTTGGTCTTGCAGAAATCTCGCAACTTGCTCCAATGTTCCCCCTCACTTCGCCTCGTCACCATATCTCGCGTATGGGGCTTTTGCTTTCTGTTCTCCTCCCTCGTCCTTGCTTGCATGCGAGCCTTCGATGCATGTACAAGTGGTTGCATGCACCGTCCTCACTGGCGTCAAAATCTTGTCGCCCTGTGTGCCCGCCTCCAAGGTTCCCCGACTCCACGTCCACGGTCATGCAGGTGTGGATCAAGTTCGAAGTTCCAAGGTGTTTGCTAACGCTTGTCCGGGAGCGTTTCTTCTACAATGCGTCCCCGCAGTGGGGCCTGCCAGTATCCATCACGAACTGCAAGTTTTTGAAGCCTCAAACCGGGGCCAAGGACCATGGGCCCGTCGGGAAGGCCTGGACCCTGGATTTTACTTTTGCGGGTTGTTCCAGTATGATGTTGACTTTGAGGCTCTGTCCAAAGAGCTCCATCAATGTATCAATGTGAAGCATGCGTCGTCTTGTCGAGAAAGTCATGGTCTGAGCGAAGTGTCCAACGAAACTATCACGACTCGGGGTAGCAAACGCGGTTGCTCATAAGCCACACATCCCTTCTTCGGCGCCGATCCCCGATTTGCAGGCTGCGATCATCGCGACCCCATTCGAATGTTGGGCAACAACCCCTTCAAACCCCTCTTGGTGCAGAAGTCCCTGAGCCATTTTGGCTTCAATGTCCATCACCGCTGGTTGCCGTAGGCTGCACGTCGTCGGTGACCATGGAAAGAATCTGTTCAGAGACTCCGTTTTTTCAGCCACCCCTCCAGCCCCTCATGGGCTCTTCGCTCTGCTTGGTGCTTTCGCAAGCTTCGGCGATGATCTCGACGCCAACAGGCAATCCCCAGCCTTAACCTCGCAACGACCGGATGCCACCAATAATCATCTGTGATGAACACCGGCGGGATGACTCGTGGAATGACCTCACGCGAGCGTGCACCCCATGGTGGCCCGGAGCTTCGGAGGTGCCAGAAAGGAACCGGTGCGCTGCTGCACGACGCCAAAAAAGACTGGGGACAACCCGTGCCGCCGTCACGACCCTGGTCCGCCCCGCGATCGCGTACCGAGTCCCGCATCGTGACACTTTTTTAGCTTCTTGCTCGCCATCTGCTTCAATATGATTTGTCAATGGCTGACGGCCTGCGGCAGCTGCGGCTCAAGTGTACACTCGAGTTTCCATATCAGAAGAAAATTTCTGCAGTTTTCTCCTCAGTGTTGACCCCATCATTCCACCGTCTCGACAGCAACGACATGCAAGCACTCCGCACAGTCTCTCAGAGATCGGGAACGAAATTTTCTTTGCCTCATGCATATGCGGCGGTTTGACCGCCGTTGTGACTCTTGGAAGTGTTGGAAGGCCCGAGGCTTGTCGGTAACTCGGTGGTCCTCCCCAACCACCTGGACCCTGGTTTTGCCGCAAACTTGTCCACTTGGGCGGCGAAAAGGCAAAAGTCTTAAAAGGCTGGAACGTAGCGGTCAGTCCGTGGGGTCTGGTAAGCCAATATTTCCTGCAATGGTATGCGTGAGGTTGCCTCGAACACCGCTGCGACTGGCCCAGAATGGCGGAGAGAACCGTGTATCCGTAGACGTCACGTCATGAGGGCCTCTGGTTTTGGTACGGTACGGTACTTCCCGATACCGTGTTAAGACGTCCACTTCTAGTACCGCTCGCTGGCTGAATGACAATACCGTGGCACGTTTCGCAGAATACAGGATTCTCGGTGGATTCAGGTCTTAGCTGGCGGCTTGAAGTGCACTGATGCTTCAAGGTATTTCGCCTAAAATCGTAAATGATAGGTTTGGCGGCAGGCTGCAACTCTCGTTCAAGCTGCCGGCCAAAGTGGGCTGAGACCACAGCAATGTGGCTTACCGGCTCAATGCCGTGTGGCGCGACGGCCTCGCAGCCCGAAATTGCAGTTTTCTTTTCGCTAGCAATTCGGCGTTGGGCGGTCACGGATATGTATCGGCTGCTCGGAGGAAGGCTTTAGTTGTCAAGGAGGTTTGTTGGGCGATCCGTATCGGGCCCTGGCTCCTAATTCCACTTGGAGCAAAGGGATTGTTGACGTTGAATTCTCACATGGTTTATTCGTGATGGAGCCGGTGTCTTGACTAAGTGCCTTAGACTACGCCCTTGTGGACAGGCAGGTACTGGGTATCCGTAGTACGTAGTAAAACGAAATGATGGGTTTGCCTCAGGGCGTCGTCGAATTGACAAGGTTGCTGCATTCGATAGTGTCTGGAGTTTCGACCTTTTGCCCACAAACGAGAGCGGTGGTGATGGGTCTCGGACATGGCGAGGCGGACGAAAAGAGAGAAATTGACAGGTCTGGATACAGGGGTTGTATTGCTCGTGGAGTCGGCTAGAAGGTTTATGGAAGGATTGAAAGAATTGTGTATGGACAGGAATGCACTTGCATGGAATCAAGACTGACAAGTGAACGCAGCTGTCAAACAGAGACGAAGCCATGTCGTTGATTTTCCGCCATCCCGTCAGCCACACTTTGAGGCTTCGAGCTGCCATTAGGTAAGCCGTGGAGGAAGTGCCCCGGCGCAGATCCACAACTGCACAAAAGACGCGAGGCTGAACGTTAAGGCCTCAGGCGCGCTAAGGAAGGTACAAGTTCCGATTCCCGTCCCCGGTTCCGTCCAATCGGCCGAGCCATCTGTTTACTTTCGGACTAGCGCCAGATCTTGTGCACGTTGTGTCCTTCGATCCCTGGATGTCGTGTCTTAGTAATGCAAACCTTATCCTTTGCATAGGGAGCTGTGTCTTGTGCAAATAAGACAGCTCTGCACCTGCACAGTAATGTTCTCCACAAAGTACGGATACCAAGCAACCATACGGTCCATCTATCCCATTGAATTCAGTTGTCAAGAACGTTCTCGCCAATGTGAGAATTTCAATTGCTACGGAAACTCTCGTCGTGACAAGCAACTTCCCTACTCTGAACCATTCTCAACTGACCATCATCTGCCCACGGACGTCTACTCCGAGCAGGATCAGCACGGTGTCACTGACAGCTTGTGGTTCATCCCATGACACGCAACACCGAACACCCGACGTCTCCTCTCCCCCTATGCTCTGCTGCGGACCCTGTCCCGGTAGCGCCTCCTCTCGCCGGAGCTCTGACATTGATAGTTGCGTCTCAGGCCAAGAACAGCTTCCATTTCATTAATCCAGTTGACCCTTCGCGACCCCATCAGAGCAAATCGGATGGCACCGTCACGAAGAGATTTTTGCCCATCGAGCTTCCCCTTGCTGCCGTACCGTCTCTCACAATATCCCACACATCCCGTCTCTGCCGGACATGTCTATCCGGGCCATGCTAGGCTCAACAAGATAGGAGAAAAAGCAACGACCATCGGCGAAAAGACACTTGTAGTATTCCAGCTTGGGCCTCAGCAAGCTTGGATCCTTAATACGGCAGCTATTACTCCGTACTGCCAACGCTCTACCATTACTCCTTCGTCTGGCCTCTCAGCAACCAATCGACAGGCCTGTCATTAACGGAGACTCAATAAAAGTCTAGCTGTACAATCCGCACTTCAAAGTGGTCAGACTTGGAATCAGATTTCTACTATTCCGTAATGAACGACAATCGATACGAGGAAGCAGCAAGGACATACGGATACAGAAACACGCAATTGCGAACTCGTTTGGGCTAGGTAACCGTGGCCGCCGAGATGGACTTCGTCTCAATCTTTTTGCAAGCATCTACCATGCTAGCGACGGTTGGCCCATGAACTCATCGTGCAGAACACTTTCGACAATCAAAGCGTCACACGCTACCACTAGGAATGGGTTCAACGAAACAGCTGCACTTTGACCACCTGCCATCCCATCCATTCGACCCAATGTCAGGTTGTCAACCCAACGTAGGAACCATCTCATTGCACGCTACCCATTTGGAGCAAGCGGCGTATGCATCGTCGCCAGGAACAGGAACAGGAAGAGGAAATGCCCAAAGCTTCTCAGCAATCACCACCACTGGTCGCCCACGCGAGCCTGTAAGGAGAGCCGTGCAAACTTAATTCACCTGCCATCCACATCCAAGTGCCTTGGTCGTATTCGCCGCTGCAACGCCTTGTCTACTACGTACAATCACAATTACGACTCCGTGGCGTTTCAAGTCTGATGGACATTCCAAAACGATTTCGTTAACAGCGAAGAGTTGCACCACCTCCCCATTTCAGATTCTTCCAAGCCGTATCTAGTGTCCATCGGTGCATCAGTTCGCTCATCGACCCATCCATATCACATGCGGAACCCTCCGTCGAGCTCGGCACCACATCAATCAATCCGGGAATTCAACATGACTTGATTCCATGGCAGGGAGCCAGAAGCTTGGACCAAAATCGTTAGCATCAGCGAAATGCGAGCTGTCCGAAATGCCGGGTCTCTCAAGTGTTCGTCATCTTCTGATTGACTTTGGGCCTAAATGAATAGACAGATCTCGCAACTATTTCGCGTGGCTTCTTTGTCTGAATCATTACTTTTGCTTCGGGTGAAGCATCTCAATTTACGGGACCATCACCAACCGCCCAAATTGCGACTTACCAACGAACCCTGTCGAGCCTCCGAAGAATGCCTCGAATCATTGGCTAGACATTGCGCTCGGGCTTCACCAGAGAAACTCTTGAGTAGGCTAGCACGGATTGTCTCGCGTGTCACTGGCCATTCCAGCCACAGTGACATATCATCGGCGATGGATGATCAGTCGCCCTTGCAAACTACAACTCGTGATTACTTCCGAAAGTACGAACCAAGCACCGGCAGACACGGTTTCCTTGGCTATCTCAAATTTAACAGATTGCAAAATTCCTCCCTTTCCTCACACAAGCGGTAGCAAAGCCTCACATCGGGCCGTCCAGGGTCTACGACGGGCTACATAGGGCCAGGCGAGTTGCATCGAAGTCCATGTAATGACGCGAGCCTGCATAGAATTTGCGCGAGCAACGACCAGCTGCCGAAGCTCTGAGAGAGCTACAATGAGGTTTCAAAGCAGTTCTTGAATGCGGCCATGCGGATACAGATACGGATGACACTGGGCTTGTTGACCCAGACAGGGCAACAGTCAGTCGAACACTTGTTTCGAAGGAGAGACACCTTTGCCTTTGGGGATGCGACACAATTGTACACTTGAGCCACTTGGTCTTCCTTGCTGGACGGCCAACCATGGGCTTCAATCGGGGACGATTGCGAAGCTCCTTAAGCTCCCAAGGGCTATATCCCCGCACAGTGGAGAGTTTCCTCGGGGACACCTGCATCCACGCGAGGCGTCAACCCGATTCTTGACCGACCGGCAAACGTTGATAGCCGACACCGTTGCCCCGTGCCAGCGGAGGCGTCGGTAGCGCGCAGCTCTACTATTTCGTACCCATCAATTGCAGCATTTCAAGATGCAGTTCTGACGGTTCGTTATCGCTCCTCGCTTCACCACGGAAACGGTAGATGAGATCTGCATCAAGCTCGCGCGCCGCTCCAGGTGCGGGTGCCGAGCGCACAAACGAACGGCGCCTGATTCAAATCTCCTTCAGCCTTGAGACTCCAGCCACCTTACTTTTTGAAGAACGGACGTCCGCCTCAAAACTTGGTAGTCGCCGTCATCAATCTTGACACCTACTGAGCCAATCATCCGTAGCCAGTGCTCTTCCAGAGGCTCTAAAGACCAACTTTGACACACGTGCATTCATCGTCAATTCCTACGAACATGTCACTTGGCACCTAGCTCAGCCCAAAAGGCATGTGCGGTGACATCTCCAAAATTGTTCAGCATGGGGCCCCCGTAGAACAGTCAGGACCTCTCACCTTTCTAGGAGAAACTATTGTCTAATTATGCCTTGGTCTGGTCGCACACGATTACGCTGTCTCAGGCTCCGTAGCGGGCTGTACGGATAGGTAGGCACGAACAGATACCACATCGTTCGCTATGGACCACGGCCCAGTCACGAGATATAGTCTGTCCGTCGACATAGAAGGTTGGCTACCCCTACTTACTCCACGGGAGTTACGAACTGGTTTGAGTCCTCCGAGACTGCCCTCAGCAGCTGGTTTCCGGCCTTGCTCAGCATACAGGAAGAATATGAACCATTGATTTGGCTGCCGACTCTGATCGCCAATTCCTACGACCCTCTTACCCTTTGATCCTGCCTGCCTGTAGGCATCACGCAGGAGTTGTTGCATTTTTACATACCCCTCGGTCCGTGATGGATTTCTCAAGGGCCCGAATCCTGCAATGAAGACAAGCTGCATCCCCGTCGCATCCCCACATACGGGGTACCGGATGCGCCGACCGGCCTGCCTATTCCGGGTCCTTGAGGAGGGTGTCAGCCGGGTCTACAGCGCTATTGTGTAGCCCATGCTGGGGTCATCGCCTAGGCGAATTTGCCTCGGCGGCTGCAAGGAGCAATCAGCGGGCTCAGAGCAAGTCTAAAGCACCGAGCATTGCGGGTGCTTGAGCAGCTGAATGGCCTCGAAAGGGCATAAGATTCGCGGCTGACGACTTCGTTCTGGTTCAACTCTAGGGCACGGATTGTGGCACTAGCCAACAAACCGCGCAACCCCCTATCGCGTTGTCGATTGCTTGTTGTCAGAAAGCATATCATCTCGAAACACAAACACGGCCTCTCGTCAGGTCTTATTATGTTTCTTCACCCGTGGCAAGTCAATCACCACTCGTTCGTTGAGCCAGCCATGTTCCGGTGCACGGGGCTGAGACATTCTGATGCCATATCGCACAGACCAAAGGGGCAATGGAACACTGCTCGGATTTGTTTGCTAGAGAAGGCTACCACGGGCATCGCTTGAGACTAGGGGCATTACGGTGATATCAGCGCTGCGCTGCACAACCGGGACATCGACTTCGGCATCTATCGAAATGGTAATGTTCACGAGCATCCATACAGAGTGATAAAGATCGCTCTGTAGCCTGTGAGGCTGGGGACGTGTCCAGTCAATGCCGTTGCAAACATCGCGACTTTGCTATCTCTGGGTCTGAGAGACACTCACACTAGCTCATGCTTCTACTGCAAGCAGACAGTTTGATTGCTTATGTCTGCCAGTTGTTCAATATTCCCAGGGGTCTCCCCTCGAGATCTCGGATGGAAATGAGAACTAGTCCAAAAAGCCCATTCCATTCCTCGCCCGAGTTGCACACCAACCACACGCTAAGTTGGCGACGAACACCCTCCCACAGGGCCACAGGAAAGGACTCAATAGGGAGAACCAAGAGAACAACAAAACCACTTTACGCGTTCCCCCTCCACATCTCCGCGCGACACGGCTCCCACAAGCCGACTAGGCGGCCCCCTTGGACTGACACTGGACGGGGGCCTTGAGCTGGAATTGGCAGATTTGCACTCTCGCATCTGCAAGCCACCACGCATCATCGTCTGGCTCCCCCACCGTAAGCCTGCACGCAAAACAAGATTTCGCGCGAACGGCATGCCTGGTTGTTTGGGAAATACGCCCATAGGGACGCCTGGGACGGGTGCGAAATGCATTGTCCAAGGCCGCTTATTGGCCACTGGGCCATGAACTCAGAACCAGCCCCAGGCCTAGCTCAAATCGCGTCAATCCCTCTTCGCGGCCTACAATCTCCTGCGTCTGGGGCCCTTGGGGGAAAAGACTCCGCCCTAATTCTCCGATTGCGCGATACTTTGGGTGGCCGGGTCTCGGCGAGTGAGGTTCCTAGGCTTCCAGCTCGTTACTTCGGCGTTGGCGGGCTGGTCCAGAGACCAAAAGACGCATTTACTGATACTGGGGAAATTGGGCGGAGCGACAGGACTCGAGTGGATTGGAGTCCGTCTGGCTTATTCAGTCATTGTTCGATTTTCTGTGATCACTAGACCGGGGAACGACTCAGGAGCAAGCAAGGCGGGCGATTCGTATTCGACCAACAGTGTGCAAGTGGGTTTCTTGGGGGGAGCTTCGAGCGAATCGAGCCTTCGAGGCCGCCTTTCAATTCGGCCGTTGGCGTTGCTGTACTCCCCCCCGGCAGATCGCGATGGGCAGGCCGCAGAGGCATCGATATTCCCATGTCGAAGCCCAGCCCGCCGCCTCGAAAGAAAGAGAACGTCGGACTCGAATCGGGCTGTCATCTCCGTTCCCCCTTCCGAGTCGCCCTATACTAGGAATCCCGTTCCGAACAGCCACCCGCACGCACGAGCAAGAGGCCTAAGGCAGCCGGACGGCCCCAAAAAGCAATTGGTTCTTTGTTGATGCAAGGAGGCATGGCAGAAAGTGTTTTTTTTCTTTCTTTCACTGCTTACTGCGTCTGTTTGTCGGTGGATTACGGATATTATCGATGCTATTGATAGCAGAGATGACACGAAGCGAGTGCCTGGCTAGTCACGTTTTGCCAACTCTATTCGTATATCCCTGGAACATCCGTCCCCTTGATTTCTTGACCGCCACGCAGAAGCCTCGTTTTCTTTTCTTTGCCTTACGGACACATCGAATTATCGATAGACTTGTCATTTTTTGGCATTGCGTTTCCACTTTGTTCATGACACGCGGAACTCACAGAGTCACAATCGAACCCCGTGCAGCAACAGGGCGAGGCGAGATGACGGAATACCTATTCGGGGACCCTTGAGGGCGGATGCTGCCGAGATTTGCATGAGAACAGCATCAGGGGGGTTGTCGACACTCGACAATGCTTTCGGGGTAATGATTTGCGGACCCCCCCCCCCCCCCTTTTCTGAGTCCTGACAGCTTCACCGCTGGTTGATGTTGACGATGTGTAATGATGGATATATGAGCGTATGAAGAGTAGTTTATGCTATCGGTATCAGCAGATTGCGGACGTGGTACAGAGTACGGGCATCCACGCAAACTGTGTTATTTATGGAAGTTCAATGTGGACTTTTTCTTCCTCGGGTGTAGGATGTTTTTACGCCATTACCTTGGGAGGCTGGAATCATCCAAGTCTTTTGATGAAAGCAAAAGGTTTGGGAAAAGAGAGTTGGCACGCACTGTCATGAGGGAAGTGAAGGGCATGTGGGCATAAAGCAATTACTCAGTATTTAATACTCCATAAGCATCTATCTGATCCATCGTTCACTGTCCCGTCGAAGATCCGGATTGTGAGGATCTATGACCTGACGAACCTGACGAGCCTGGTTGCGAAGAGCTCGGTGTTGCTAAATCGAACCAAATTGCAGGGTCGACGGGAGGCTCTGCAGTGTTGTAGTCGTCTTGATACTGTTTGTATCTCTTTTGGCATTGGGACTGAAGACTGACTATAGCATCCCGTGCTTTCTTTTGACGTTTGAAACTCTCATCTTGTTCGATGCGTTCTGCGTCGGTTCTTGGTCACAGAATAATGGCGCTGTTCTTTAACCACCTACTGAAATAATCTAACTTTCTTGCGTTGCTTCTCTCGCTGCGAATCCAATGTCCTAGGCTCAATGACATGCCTCGCCCTGACGCTATTCTCATCCGTGACTGTGACCTCACTCCGTCCCTTCCATCCCTTCTCCTCAACATCAACCAAGCTTGCCCCTTTCTCCCCATAACCAGAGATCGCCGCCGCCTTTTCATGTTCCATACGAAGCACCGCAGGCCTCCCGCCATCATCTCGACAGACTGTCTTCCACACTTCCCTTGGATGACCCGGGTCACACACCTTCCCCGTTCCCGGCGCCCACCGCATCTGGCCGGGCATCCGATGCGCACCCAGCACATCACACCGGTCCTCGCCCATCCAGATAGTCCGGAGCCCAGGTGTGCTCTGCACATAACACACCTTGAACGGCAAAAGCCCGGAAAGCCGGCCGTAATCGCGGCCCTCGGCCATATCAACCAGACTCGTCGCCTTTTCAAGAAACGTCGTCCCAGCCTCCGCCGTCGTCTTGGCCACAGCGTCCGTGCCTCCACGAGGCGACGCGAAAGAACCATTTCCAGCTTTGGGTGAGCCGCGTACCATGACGAGCGTGATCCCGCCGAGCATGGGCTCCTCCGCCGGCCAGACGGGCGACGACGCCGAGACGAGGGGCTCGCACGTGACCGTGTCAACGACGGCGACTTCCATCTCATACAGCCATGTCGCCACCGTGTCCGAGGCCGTCTCGATCGAGATGCGGGAGACGGCGGCGTAGGAGCCGCGCTCGATGCCCAGGGCGCGTGCGTCGCGGTTGTAGAGCATCGGCAGCGTCGCGCCGCTGTCGAGGAGGGTGCGGAAGTGGAGGGTTGGCGCCGAGGGGTCGCGGGCCATGTGTGGGTGGCGCGACGGGCGGTTTCGGCGGAGGGCGGATGGGGGTTTTATACCTGCTCGAGAGGAAGATGATGGTGTGCGCGATTTGGGATTTCTGGTATAGCGAGGAGGGAAGCAAGGCAAGTCCGAGTCTGAAGCTGCGTCGAGGTCGTCGTATTCTTCGTTCTCGGCGACGACTGGCCAGTCTTTCAAGTTTGCCATTGCCGCCTCCTCGTCGTTGTCGTTGCACTCCTCGTGCTTCCTTTTCTTGGACACGGCCATGCTTCTCAGTAGCGGCTCCGCGCCGCAGTACGCGAGGGACTTCATCCTGCGGAACGACATGGTGACGCTGTAGTGGCCCATGTCGTATGTCGAGTCCGTCTCTGGGAGAAAAGTACTCTTGCGCGCGGAGAAGAAGGGCGAGGGGCCGCCGCCGGCGTCACGGGCCAGAGGCGGCTCGATCCAGAGCCATCCTTCGCCGTGAAGGCGGCTGTAGCGTGCCAGGCGGGTGGCGCGGTCTGCGGTGAAGGAGGCGTAGGTCGGCGCAAAGTCGACGAGGTGGCCCGCGTAGATGAGGGTCCAGTTGGCAGAGTATGGGATGCGGGAGGCGCGGTAGAGGGAGATTGCGGCGGTGATGTTGGCGTGCTCCGGGGGATAGGAGGAGTCTTGGAGGGAGTCTGTGAGGAACTTGATTCTGGAGGCGATGGCTTGGTCCTTGTGTGCTTGGAGCGAGTTGAGGGGTGTCGTTACTGGGTCTTTGTCTAGGAGAGGGACGTGTGTGTCTTCTTCTCCGTGATGCTGTCGTTGGTGGGCTGTGAGAGCATCGAGTTGGGCGCGGGCTTGTATTAGTTCTTTGAGGATGGGGCCGGCAGCGTCTGGGGTCGATGAGAGGGTTGACTCGTGGATTGCTTCCCATTGAGCGACGAGGCGACGCGCGGCTTCTATGACGGTGAGATTCTTGCCCAGCGGTGCGCCGATGACGAGAGGTGGTGTTTGGGATGATGCCTGAGAAGTTTGGGGATTGTTGCTGGGACTCTCGGCTTGCATTCGGCGACGCCATAGAGCCTCGCGTTCTTGAGCCTCTATCTCTATGCGAATTTGCTCGTCGAGCTCTCGTTCGTGAGCTTCAACTTCTAGACGACGGGCAGCTTCTTCTGGGCTGCACACGTCAGCCTCTTCGCGGCTGCCATCTTCGACATGGGCTGAGTTAGACTCTGGCTGTGACGGGAATTGCGAAACGGCAACAGGCGAGTCGCGAATGTGAGCATCCATGCTGTCGGAGCTAGAATCATCGGAACTCTGCTGACGAGACATTGTTCTTGCCGTGAAGGGAAAGTTCCTATGGCAGAAGAAGGAACGAGTCTTTGCTGCATTGATTTACTTGCAGAAGTCTGCGAAAGCCTTTTCTACTTTTGCTGGAAGCCCATTGCTTGGAGATGACAGGAGAGAACCAAGGTTTCTCCTGTTCGATCCTTAGTACATGCGACCTGTCAACATCCGAATGTCTGGTCTCAAACCTCATGTCATAGTTGCTGGGGTTCGCGGCTTCGCGCCAACATCAGGTAGCTGCTGTTGCGACAATCACAAAACCACACGTCAAAGAAACAGACCGTGTGCTCTGTCGCAAATAGAAAAGCTATTCTAGCGAGAGAGCACGACCGGAACAGGCAATGCAATATCGCGTCCCGAATGCATTGTTGAAACATTGACCATCTATCCCTTTCCTCCCTCTGTCAGCTACCTTTCTTTGTTGTCGCCGTTGTTGGAGGTCTTTGTGGTCGCATGGAAAGACCGCAATGCCTCCTTGTGATGCGCTCTTTACATTGACCATAATGCGACAGATTAAGTCATTGAGAGAATCTATCTGGCTCTTTGAAAATCGTAAAATGGAAGTGTTTCGCAAGTCGGGCGGAAACTCGAGTTCCCTTCAACTTTCTGCTTTCTCAAACTTCCCCGTTCCTTTTGTCAGGTTTTGCTCCCCAATGTCCCTATCTTGCGCAAGGTGACCATTCTTCTCAAACAGTTGCCTGCAGCGTCACAGCTCCTATTTACCTGGGAGCTTGGGCTTTTCCCTCTCAAGTCTGGCGTTCTGTTCTCTCCCCATCCTGGGTTGTTCCCTTGCCTTTACCGTTGTTGATCTCGCAAGTCTAACAAGAGACCTCTGAGCACAAGCAACAGCAGCCAGGATGGCGCAAGCAAGGATGCGTGAGTGTCACCTTAAGCCAAAATCGTGATGTCCACAGTCTAACCGTACTGAAGCTGAACTGGCCGATATGGTCAGAAGGCAATATCACAGGTTCCCTTCCGATACGTGGGAAGCTACACGTCTCGCACTCGATAACCCAGAACCCCATCGCCTCTTCGAACACATAGAGACACTCATCTCCACACGCAAGATCGATGCGATTCTTCATAGTAATGCGGACTTCCGCGGGCTCATGGCAAGTCTGTACGGTCAACGGTACGAGTGGCTTCAAGATGCGGACCTCGGAGACGCTCGTTGGGGGGTGACCCAAGAAGAGGGCGTCGAGGATCTCGCCGCGCAAGCCAAGGCAGCCGAAGACGACGGTCGGAGTTTGGAAAACCGGAAGAGAGATATCATGCTCAGGAAGCTTGTCGAAGGCGGCGACGATCTAGAAAGGTGGGCCAAGGTCCTGGGCTTCGAGGGCACCAGCTTCTCCCGGGCCGAGATCGAAGCCGTCGCAGCAAAGATGAGGACCGAATCTGGGTTGGTGGAAGGCCAAGGCCGTCCTGCTTATGGTGTGGGAGAGGAGAGAGAGGGCACCGGCGGCCCGGATACCACTGGGTGTCTGGACGGACCCGAAGGTACGTACGGTCCTTCGACGTACGCAGGTCAGTCGAGCCTCCTCGTCGACGAAGAGCCGGTCCAGCCTGAGACAGTGCCACGAGCCCCTGCCGAGGGCGGAGAGGCACCCAGGAACCCCTTTACGACGGAGTGGCGTGCCCGCGATAACCCCGGAAACTGGAAGTGGCCGCAGACCCTTGACCCCTATTACAGCAGCAACCATTTCATCAGGAGGTCGACGAAGTACAAGCATCCTGAACGGAACTCTCCACCAGACGATGACGATGATGAAGAGGAAGACGAGGAGGAAGATAACGAGGATGACTCAGCTCAGGAATGGGAAAGAGATGATTCTGAGGGTGAAAGGATGCCCCCGAGTGCGTTAGCTGCCTTGGCCACGACTAGTCGGACTCGGACAAAGTCTAAATTAAAGACAGTAACATCAACTCGAGGCGAGGGCTCTCGCAGCAGTCAAAAAGACAAGGGCCGAAAAGGTTCACGGTTACGTGTAAGTCAGATAGACCCAAGGAGTTGCCCTTGAGAATTAAGCTGACGTAGAGAGGTCAGCCACCAAAGACGAGCCGTCCGACTACCACCGAAAGACTGCCTAGAGGCAGTGAAGATGGACGAGCTTCTGTTCGCTTCTCGGGATTTACGGAGTCGCCTCCAAAGCCTCAAGGTCCTGTGAAATCCCCTTTCGTTTTGGACACCAGGGCAACGCCTCCGCGCGATGATACGACTGCCCCCTATATCACCGTCGCCGACACATCATCATCCACTGGGCATCGTTTACCCGCAAGCCGATCTGGACGCGGCAGTCGTCTCTTGAGAAACTCTGCCCTCGCCCCTCCATCGACACAACCCCCTCGTATCTTCACTCCCGTTAGAGAAATCTATGTTTCCGAATCCGCATCGCCCAGCACCGCATCAGAGGCATCCGACGTCGATATGGTCGACCCCGAACCCGAAGATGCAGATGCTGCTGCTACCACTACCACCAGAAACGACGGCGAGATCTCTGAAGACCTCCGCAGCGGACCCTACGACAGCCAGTGGCTCATCAACTGGTTCAAACAAGACCCCGCCACCACAGAAGAGGACCTGCGCATGATCGACTACAAGGGCTGGCGCGTCCCCGCACCCAAACTCCAGCTCGTCCGCATCAAAAACTTCCTCGCGGACGAGGACACTGACCGCACCCTCGACTGGAAGCGCAAGTGTGCCGAGATTGGCGAGTTCTTGCAGTACTGCATCCGCATGGACGGCGTCACCAAAAAGGACTGGTACGTCGACCTCCGCGAGGCGATCAGCATGCTGCATACCCACAAGCTGTTCGAAGAGCACCACTACGGCACGAAGAAGCTCGTCGTCGATTTCCCCAAAATGGGCGCCGTCAGCACGCGACTGCCACCCTTACTCGACGGGCGCGACATCGTCGTCGAGAAGAGGGCTAGGGATCCCGTGCGGCCTCGTTACCTCCTACACCGCGTGCCCGAGTCCGTCCAGGACGTCGACTACCAGATCCCCGGACCGCTGCTACGAATGGCATTTCTCAAGTGGTTCCGCGAGGACGGGAACCTCGTGTGGGCCGCGGACCCGAACAGCGACGAGGCGCCCGGCTCGGGAGAGCGCGGGCAGAGGTTCGGGTACGAGCCAGACTTCAACATGGCGCTCACGGAAGACGAGTGGTTCGAAAAATGCATGACGGGAGGGCCCGAGGCGACCTCGGACGAGCTCCACGGCGAGGCCAACTTTTACCTCCTCATGGACGAGTACGTCGGCGGCGAGGTCAACACGTACGAGGACGAGGGCAAGACGCGCAAGTTGCAGAAGTTCTACCCCGAGGGCGAGACGCAGCAGCGCTTCGCCCGTTTTCGCGGAGCAAAGCGCGCGGCGCTGCAGCAGTGTCTCTCGCATTTCAACAGCGAGGAGAACGTGGCGCTCGCGAGTCCCTTTCGGAAATTGGTGCTGCCGCTGACCAAGAGGGAGAAGGCGGCTGCGCTGGCTGATGCGAGGCGGGATATCGTGTACAAGCCTCACTCTGTCAAGGCGCCGCCGCCGGGGACCAAGCTTGACCCGCTCGGTATCACGTACTGGCATAACCAGATGCAGGCTGCCCATCGTGACCGCGCGTATACATTGTGGAAGAAAACGGTGCGTAGTAACGAGAAGATGCTGGAGGACATGGGGGTCGACAAGGACACGGTGAGGCTCCCCGAGCAGCTGTACGGTCCCGTCACACCCTGGCATTTCTTGAGGAAGAGCGAGAGGAGGGTGCTCATCGACTTTCATCACCTGCGCATCCTCCGCGAGAAACTCACGAGTGCGTACAATAAAGATCCGCGGGAGATGCTCGAGGGCGTGATCAAGAACATCGAGTACGGGCTCAAGGGGGCGCCCTCGTGGGACGTGGAGGAGGTCCTGGCTGCCCACCGGGAGAAGAACGGCGGACACTGTCGCCCCCTCAAACCATGGGAGGTGGATTGGCTAAAGTTTGTCTGCGGGCCGTCCACGACGGTCAAGGCCCAGCAGTCGGTGCTCCCGAAGCTGGGGCGCGACTTTGACGTGTTTGTCGCGCGGATGCAGGCGCTGCTGAACCAGCCGAGCCAGGTGTGTCTCTTTGCGGGGCAGGATCGCAAGAACACGCTGCCGCGGGTTGCCGGTGCCCTTAACGACGGGATTCGAACGGGCGACTATTTCTTCACTGATGATTTGGTGAATAAGTACAGCAAGGTGCTGGCCGAATATGGAAGACTCACGTAAATCCGTTCCTCATCTGATGAAAGTGTAAAAGAAATGATACTAACAAAACGAAACCTCTCAGCTACGAACGCTCAGAAACTGGCGAGGTCTCCATAAGCCGACCCAAAAACGACTGGCACCCAGAACACCGCATGAACTGGGACATCGGCACCGACTGGGCCCAAGAAACGGACCAGAACAAGCTCTTGTACCACCGCCTCAACGTTCCAAACCCATTCGTCACGTGGGAATGGCCCTCGGCTTTCGCAAAGTTGGACGAGATCAACCTGACGCGCACGCTGACAAAGGAGCTCCTCTGGACCCTCGGCTACCGCCTCGGCGTCGAGCTCGCGAGGTGTGTCGTGAACCTCCCCATCATCAACCAGCGCCTCAATCACGGCAACGACTGGGAGTACCGCAAGACGCAGCTGCAGGACGTCCTGGGCATGTGGGGCAGCAGCTTCTCGCGGGACAGGCCCGGCGAGGAGGACACGGTCACGCCGCGGGTGTCGTACAAGAGCGTCGTAAAGGCAGGCGAGCCGCAGACGTGGACGGAGGAGATGACGGAGGAAGAAGCGCGCGAGGTCGTCCGGCGGGGCATCATAGACGAGCTCTCGCGGGGCCACGGGACGCTGTGGCCCAGTCGGCCGCGGTGGTTCCACAGGCGCCGGGACGACAAGCGCTTCATGACGCTGCACCGCGAGCGGATCTGGGACTGGGCGTCTCCCGGCGTGTGCGGTAAGAAGAAGCGGCAGTTCTTTTCGATGAACCGGTGGCCGGTGCATCTGCAGAGCAGAGAGCGGCAGGAAGAGATCAGGCGGAGCGTGACGGACGAGGGGTTGCGGAAGCAGGCCGAGGCCGACGAGCTGCGGACGAAGATGGCGAGGCTCGCGGAGAGCGTGAGGCCTACTGCGGACGAGATTCGGCAGACGCAGATAGCGCAGATGCTTTCTGTGCCGTATCATGTTGGCGACGATCGGAGGACCGAGTTTTTCCCTGGTGTGACGGAGTACTGGGGTGGCGATACCGAGTCGCAGAGGCGGGATCTTGAGAGGCGTGCGGAGGCGATGATTAATGGTGAGTCCTCCGAATTGCGCCCACACTCATCACCGACACATAAGTGTGATTTGATTTACTAATTCTTCTGTCTCACAGAAGAGCTATTTCCCAACGACGGCATTGCGCCTCGCGGAACGGGGTGGATCAGTCGTGAGGCGATCCAGACGCCCGGCGCTGAAACCCCTGAATTGATAGAAATTGATCCGGACCTGGTGCCGAGAAGCGTTCCGGCCTGGGTCCCCTCGGGGCGAAGGACGTCGTCGGCAGCGGGTGGGGCTAGTGCGGAGGAAACTCAGCCGACGCCGGCGACGGGTCGGCAGTCGCTGTTCCCACCACGGCATCCACCGCGGCAGAGACGAGTGCGATTTAACGTCGCGGCTCAGGAGGGTAGCGATTCGGAGAAGTAGGCCTCGTTGGTTGGGTTAAGACGAGAGGGTATCTCTTGTTCGTTGTTTGCTTGAGACGTTTTGGGCGGGAGTTGGTTACGTGTGCTTCGTACTTTTAGATCCGGGTTATCATGAACATATCCCTCGTACTTCATTGAAATGTGCACGTTTCAACTGTGCGCTTTGTGATTGGGTGGTGTCAATGTGAATCAGGTATCGAGCGAGTGTTCGTATGCTGCATTATGTACGCAGGGCCTAGATCTATAAACAGAGCCAGATTATCGTTACCTTCCCTCCTAGTATGGCTTGTACCTTCTGTCTCGAGAACTTATATTTTGCCGTACATCCTCAAGGATAGAAAACATGACCAAGTAGGTGTATGTCGAGAAACTCTCCAAGTATCAGCGCAGTAGGTAGAATGATGGTCAATATCTAATGCGCTGTCCCGTAGCCCGTCGACGTCCCTATGTCGCTTGATCAAGGATTTTTGAAACGTTTAGTTGCCGGCGATGCTGCTGCCGAATCATTACTTCGACCCATCCTTTTCGAATCCCAAATTGCTCCGCAGAATGGCGCTTCAACATGATATCACTCGGCCGAGGGGACGTTGTCTGGAAGGTATCGTAAAATTCATGCCCGTACTTATTTTTTGAAAAACCCGTCGGCTGCATTCAATGTTTGATCTTTATTTTCAGATCCGGAGCTAGTTTGCCCTTAGCCTTAATGTCATGCCCTGGCCAACCAACGATGCAGTGTAACACACGCAACTCCATGAAGAAATCCCGAAGCCGACACTTGTTCTTCTCATCTCCTCGCCGCCGACGTTCTCCCCATCATTCGCACATCCTCTAGTACTTCTTGCCCTCACGCAGGGTGTCCGCGTACTCCTCGAGAGGCGATCTGATGAGCTTGGTCTCCTTCCACAGGTTGGGGGTAAGGAAGCCGTAGGTGTTGGAGACGGCGGTGAAGGTGGCCTTGAGGGTGTTCTCGAGGGTCTTGGTGGAACCGGCGGAGGAGGTGTAGGCGTCCTCGACACCAGCGAGCTGGAGGAGACGCTTGACGGCGGGGGAGGCGACAAGGCCGGTACCGCGGGGGGCGGGAATGAGCTGTAGGATTCCATCTAGTCAGTCTTCCCATCTTCGTTTTATACGCAGAGTCGATTTCGGGGTGTACATACACGGACGGTGACGGAACCGCACTTTCCAGACTCCTTGGTGGGCAGGGAGTGGGGGGCACCGAGGTTGGTTCCCCAGTAACCGCGACGGACGGGGATGACGCTAAGCTTGGCGATGATGATGGCAGCGCGAATAGCGGTAGCGACTTCCTTGGAGGTCTTGATTCCGAGACCAACGTGTCCCTCAGAGTCACCGATAAGGACGATGGCCTTGAAACGGGTGCGCTGACCGGCACGGGTCTGCTTCTGGACGGGCTTGATCTGCAATTGGGGAAAAGAAACCACAAATTAGCATTTCCCTCCCTCTCCAAAAACCAGCATTGATATCCCAAATGACGCCCGAGAACCCAAATCTTCATCTGCATTGGCGATTGTTGCGTCGTCGTCTGCGAAAATCGATCTCGGTTCCCGGTCGAATTGGAGTGTTGTGTGTGCGCACCTTCATGACCTCATCCTTGAGCTTGGGCAGGAAGAAGTCGACAATCTGGTACTCCTTGATGGGCAGGGAGTGAAGGTAGATCTCCTCCATGGAGCTGATCTTGCCGGCCTTCACGAGACGACCGAGCTTGGTGACGGGCTGCCACTCCTTCTCCTCGCTCTTGCCGCCGCGACGTCCGCGACCACGGCCACGTCCACGGCCACGGTCACCGCCACGAGCTCCGAAACCACCACCTCCACGGGCGGGGGCGCTTGCACCACGGTCAGCCATTTTGTGTCGTCGGGTAAGGTGTGTTGAGCGCGCGAGTGAAAGAGACTGCTGCTGCGGTTAGTCCGGTTGCGTGGTGTTTCGAAGGGGGAGGAAGTTATTTCGCGATTCGGGTACAACTTTTTTTTGCGGGGGTCTGTGGTGGCTGTCAGGGCCGGCTGAATATTTTGCGATTGTGCTCAAGGCGGGCTCATTGGACGGGTTTGGCGAGCCCTAAGAGGGTGGCCTGAGCTTCGAGGCAGGAATCCAAGGTGAAGGGTGGGGGTCTCCACCTAGGTGGTTTGCTCACCGAACCACACCGAGTTAGAGTACAGTGTGTCACGCGTGCAAGCTCACTGTGTTTGGGTGGTCTCGCACTTCAATTGGGTAGGATGTTCTCGGGCATCAAGTTGGAGAGAAATTGCAGCTTTGTCAGTTATGAACATACCCATAGTACCGGAACGTACCTTGTCGACACACATTCTCTCTCCTCACTCATATGCGCACTGCAAGGCATCCAAACACACAAATTGTCCATAATCGTGATCCATTAGCGTGGCCTGCTATGTACACCAGCCACCTGCGTCCCTCCCCAAAACGACCAAAAGGCTGACGAACCTCTCCCATGCGCAATGCAAACTCCAAAGCTGTGATGTGCCGGATATCGTACATGAAAACCAGAGAAAACCAGAAGTGGGGTAGTGAGGGTATCGCAACTAGACGCAACTCGACGCTGCACTCTCTCGCTCCATCTCTTACTCGTTCTTCCTGATGAGTGAGTCAGAAGGCTTGACCCGCTGTGCCCATTCACTATGAAACATGTCAGCTTATCAAAAGTCCAGGTATTGGTAAGAATTAATAGAACTTACGTCCAGCTTCCATCGTAGACTCTGCGCGTCTCAGGAGAGCCCCATCCAGCCTCCTCGAGAGCGGTCTCAATGACACAGGCAGTTACGCCGGTTCCGCAGCTCGAGACGATGGGTTTCTCAGGGTTGACACCCTTCTCCTGGAAAATCTGCTTGAGCTTCTCTGCGGGATAGAACGTCTTGGTCTCGGGATCCAGGACAGCGGTCATCGGGATGTTAATGGAGCCGGGCATGTGGCCAGACGACAGACCAGGCCTGGGTTCCGGATCGGTGCCCGCGAAACGGCCGGGAGACCGCGCATCAAGGATCTGTACACCCTCTGCGCCCTCCTTGTTGTGGTCCAGCGCAATCTCGCGCACCTCCTCGAACTCAGCGACCTTACCCTCATCCAACTTGGGGATGGGGTAGGTACAGCACTCGACATTATAGAGCTCGCCAGACTCGGTAGGAAGACCTTGCTCGACCCAGAGCTTGAAGTTGTTCAGTACGTGGACCTTGGGATGGCCAAAGATCTTGAGGGTCCAGCCGACGCGCGGGGCGCTGAAGATGCCCAGCTCCTTGGTGTCGTAGACGACGACGGTGTCCTCCTTGCGGATGCCCAGCTCGCTCATGGCCGCTGCAAAGTCCTTGGCGGAAGGCAGCATATGGGGGTACTCGCTACGGCGGTCAATGACCTTGTCGAGGTCGAAGAAACGGGCCTTGGGAATCCGCTGTTGACGGTAGACCTCAATGCCGGTGCGGCCATCGTTGGGAAGGAACCAGGAGGCGCAAAGGGGAATGGTGCGCGGTTCGGGGCTAATCTTGGAGGGGGGATTCTTCTTGAGGGCCTCGTCGAGCTCCTTGGGGGTGACGAGGTAGGAGGAGAAGGAGCGGCGGGCAGCGAAGGCGGCGGTGGCCTGGAGAGAGCGCGCAGTGAATTGCGACAGCTTTGTGCCGCGCGCGGGTCGTAGGATAGCGATGGTAACCATTTTGACTGTGTCTGGATCAACTGGTTCTGGTATGGGCGGGTGATGTCAGATCAGGTTGGGAGGGATTGCCGGGTCGGGAGGAGCGGTGTCGGTCGATATTAGTCGGTGACGACGGCAGTGGGCGGGAGCCCGGAACGCTGGGCCCTTTACCTTTCGGAAGGGTCAGAGGGAAAGAGGAAAATCACCACAAATGCTTGAGCCGCAGAGGCATTGCATGTGGTGGTTTTCAGTGCGGGGTTGGAGGTAAGGTAATTGGAAGGTAATGTGGAAGAGGGGAAAGCTCTAAATGAGGCTTGCCGTCACTACCGTTTTCTTCCCTTTTGCTGAGGGTTGTTTGTTCTGGACGCCGCGGTCGGTGGTCACTACTGGTGGTGGTGGACTGGTGGTTATGGGTGGTGGTGTCGGACGGGATTTTTTGGAGAAGGAGCAATGTAGCCAGGCCGCAAGGATTGGATGGAATGGGAATGGGGTACCCTCTACCTTGGAGGGATTGTCAGAGTCGCAGGAATTCGGGGGGCGTCCACTGGTTCCCAGTCAGTGATAAGCGGGCGGAGACAGAGGAGGTCGGGGTCCGGCCGGTCACCAGTGACTCCGTTTAAGTGGAGCATCGCGACAAACCGCCTGGGAAAACGAAGCAAAAAGCGACAAGGTGCGGTGGCCGACTAGCTGTACGTACTCCGGAAGTTGGAACGGTTGGTGTGAATGCGGGGAGCTTGGGCCATGTCGCCATCTGGTTCTGACATGATTGACTGGCTGCAGGGCCCTTTTGCCCCGCAGTTTTCACAAGTCCCACCTTCCATGGGCAGTTGCCAGTCCGCCGTGGTCCCGCCTTCCCAACTCCAACAAACAAAAGCCCCAGGGCTAAAATCACGACAACAAGATTACCACTTCATGCAAAGAAACAGAGGGTCTCATTCAAGCATATCGCTCTTTCTCGCAACAGTGTTTGTCTGAAAACACTGACGACAAACGAATCACAGTCCCCAGATATCAAACCCTAGCGACAACAACATCCCTCATGAAGGTCAAGATCACCCGGTGGAACACCGTCGCGACGTGGCGGTGGGATATCCCAGAAGACGATGTCTGTGGTATCTGCCAAGTCCACTTTGACGGCACATGTCCAACCTGCAAATACCCTGGCGATGACTGCAGCATCCGTATGTTCTTTCCAACCTCCCATAACACCATTGCGTAACTAATAACACTAGTGTCCGGCAAGTGTGGTCACAACTTCCATATGGTAAGTGTTTGTCTTTGCTTATCACCGTATTGCCTATGCTGACACAAGTCAAAGCATTGCATCCTGGAGTGGATCAAGCAGGACTCAGCAAAGGGCCAATGCCCAATGTGCCGTCAAAGTAAGTTTCATCTCATATGTTTGACAACATTCTCTTTGACTCAACACCCAACTGACATATGCTAGAATTCGAGTTCACTGATCCAAAGAATGAGACAAATGAGAGCTAGGGGTTTCTCATGGAAATGATTTGACATGGTTGGCGTTTGGCGAACTGTTTTTTAGCGATACCCAAGACCCTTACGAAGGCTCTTTTGGACTGGCGGACAGACTTTCTGGTCCTGTCAGCCGCCCCATCGCGAGCCAAAGAAAAAGATTCCCACTTAGGGTCCAGAATTCTTCGGATCAAGATTGATCAATATTATAGTGTTAGTGGCACTGACAAGCAAAGACGCTTTCAACAATCACGTCTCGTTCCATTGACCTGAGACCAACGCCTGAGGTGAGGAAAGCATGGCCTTAGCTTGACTGTGCATGCGAAGAAGAAGTCAGAGGATCATGAATTGTCGTAGAATATTCTCCTATATATGTCTCTGACACGAGATCACTGTTGAGGGCAATGCAGTTTCCCGATCTTATACCTCTACTTGTTGAACTGATGTTCAAAGTTGGAGGTTCGCAATCACATGCCAGATCAGGCACCCCGCTGTCACGTGGAGATAGCGATAAGCCGTCCCCAGCAGCCTGGAACCGCTCCACCATGGCGCCCAACAGCTATCCAGCTAGCTCCCGTGCCACCCTGCAGCTCATCTTCGAGACCACCTCCGACCGCAGCTCCCATACTATCCCAGGAAAAGATGACAGTCAGCGCGACGCGAGGGACACTGTCGATACCAACACCTCAACTACCCGCCGCCCGCCTCGCCGACCCCGACCACCCTGGGAATACATTCCCCCTCGAAAGGATCACGCGACCACGGAGGAACTATACCGTCTGACGATGGCCGACGTCCCGACGTCCCCGCGCCCCGAGGCCGAACAGCCCGCCCAGGCGCCTTTGTCTTCGTCCTTCTCACAAGGCCAGAAGGCCGCCCTTGCCGGCTCGCCATCCGACAACAAGCTTGGCACCGATACAACAACGGCCATCATCCCCACGTTGGAAGCAGATGACGCAGCTGAGAACGAGGCCGTCGACGAAGCCCTTCTGCCCAAGCTCGATCCCGCCGGTTTCTTTACCCTCGTCTCCAACTCCACGGCCAACACCACCCATCACCCGACCGTCAAGTACATCTTCCTAGACGATGACCCGGATACCCTCACAACCGCCCTCGCAGCACATCACTCCTCGAACCAAATCTCGACCCCCTCGGCCTCGACCTCCAAATCCGGGCCCGGGAAGAACCCGAACCCGAACCCGAACCGAGCCGTCCTCCTCGATGTGCTACCCGGCGAAGACGGCCAGTGGAAGGTGTCCTCTGTCGCCAGCCTCAGTGCAGACTTCGCCGTGACCGACGCCAGCATATCTCGACAGGAGGGCGAGAAGGAGGGCGGGCTGGTGCTCAAGATTGAGGGCGTCGAAAGCGAGGGTGCCACAACGATGGGTGACAAGGAGAAGGATCGAGCAGAGAGCTTGCCGAGCTCTAATAGCGGTGTGGCGAAGTCTGTGAGCGAGGAGTACGGACCGCTGCTCGAGGATTTCGAGCGCAAGATGAGCGTCCTTCGGCGGGTTGTCAAGGCTGGTGAGGGTCGCGCTGAGAAGGCGCGTGAGACGAGGCCTTCTGATGTCGAGGCTGAACCGACCGAGGAGTGATGCTGTCATGCGTGCACCTTTTCATTAAATTTCGGCCATTTGACAGCTACATAATTGGGCCTTCGACATGGTCCACGGAGGACTCGAGACTTTTAATATCAAGGTGAAGGGTAAGAGCCAATATCATGTGAGTCCCAACCATTGATGCTGATAGATTATAGAGAATGATAGAGGATTGGCCTACTGCTAGCATAGACCATGGCGGCGGGGGGCCAGTAGCTGGCCCTTTGTACGATTCACGAATCACGAATCATGATGGAAACCCGGAGTATAGATGCTTTTCTCTACCAACTACCTTAGGATGGCAGCAAGTAGCTCTGCTTTGAGATTGAAGCGACCTTGATAGTCCATAGCTTGGAATATGTCGTTGACAGGCGACCCGAATACGAGATACGTATTTGAAAGTGAATTTCGTTGCACGTGTTCTTGCCCAATTGATACTGCAATGGATTTTCTCGAGGCACCGTTATTTCTCCACATCTTTTTCTATTTCCTTCTACTTGCGCACCAAGTCCATGCGCAATCACTTCAGTCTGGTTCTCAACACGATTCTAAGTGATGGAAGGGAAACAGTAAGGCGTAGGAATTAAAGCGTCAGCTAGCCGGAAAGCAAGGAACGCATCTATGTGTAAGTCGTGCTCCTGGTCTTTGGAAAGGCGACTCAAGATGGCCACTGATACAGGACGATCATCCTTTCGGAAATCTTGCCAAAGACTTGCTGCATAGGCTAAATAGCTGCTTAAACTGATGGCAATTTCCCTTAGAGTAAGCGGCCATGGTTGTCGGCATATGCTCGAATGTTCGGTCGAGCCAAGAAGACGGCAACGGATCATCAGCAGCAGAAGCAGCTATAAATGTAGCAAAGATTACCAGCCTTTCCGAAGTCCCATGGCCATTGTGGGACCTTCTTCCATATCTGGTGCTGGCAACTCCCGCGAAGTTCTCCACATCACCGCCTTTAAGAAAGACATCTTTTGCTAGCTATACGGTATCAGCCTCCAAGGTTAAGCACCACCGCACTCAGCCCTCACTGTAACGCATTGCCGTTCGTCGTCTCTGTATTCGCCACGGATCCTCCAACGTGAGAATGTGACCAGTAGTGAACGATTGAGGGTCCAAGATGAACCCAAAGTAATAGAACAATGCACATTAGGGTGAATAATGCGCAGAAACCAGAGGTTTGATCCCTCTTTCTCCCTCCCACCGCTCAGTGGTCTAGCTCCACCTCTCTTGTCTCGAGGCCGTCACTGTGCTCATCGGTCTTTGAAATGATGATTGCTCGTTTGTTCGACTTTGGACTATGCTTCTGTACTTATTATTGATACCTCAACTCTTGGCTATCAGTAGCTCAAGAGCTACCTACTCCCAGAGAAACCCACCATCCCTCCTCCACAACCCAGTAGGATCATATCGCCTCTGCACCTCCCGCAAAAACCGCCCATTCTCCTCGCCATAACTCGCCTGCACAGGCTGATTCAAAAGCGCATAATTCATGTACCGCGGATTCGTCCTATAAAACGCCGCCTTCTCCGCAGACACCGCACCGTCGCCCTCAACAGCATTCGAGCTCCTCACCCCAGGCGCAAACGACGTCGCCAGCCGGTCCCCGTCCGCGCTGATACCCTCAACGAACCCGAACATCCTCTCGTCGTCCTTGGCCTCCGCCCAGGCGAGCGTGTAGTCGATCCACGCGGCATCCCCAGCGTCCGCATCGAGCCCCATCACGTTCTTGACGCCGCCGCCAGAGGCCACGCGGTCGCCGGCGCGCGTGACGGCCGCGGGGACGGGAACCAGCGCCATGGAGAATATGCGCGCCTGGTCGCCCGCTGCCGTGGCGTTGGCTTTGTCGCGGAAGTTCTGCCACTGCTGCAGGTAGAGATCCGCGCCCTGCTGCCCTTGGAGATTGGGAAACGTGTGGCCGCCAATGAGCCAGCGCTTGAGCGGTAGGTTGCCATTGTTGTTGGACGCGATGAGGGCGGAAAAGTTCTGCGTGGCTGTGCTGTCTGCCGTGGGTTTGGCGGCGTAGAAGCCCGCAAAGGGGCTGGCGTCGCCCGCGGGCGGCGAGGAGGCGTTGTAGAAGACGTAGACGTTGAGGAAGTCCAGCTGCGGGTTCGCGCCGCCTCCCATGCTGAGGTAGATGTGCGATTGGGGGTCGTATTTGGCGCTGAAGGCCTGCGTGGCGGCAAAGACTTCCTTGGCCTTGTCGAGCGAGAAGGTCAGGATGCCGGCCCAGACCTGGTTGGCGTGCGGGTAGGTCTTGAGGCTGAAGCGCGTGACGATGCCGAACTGGTTCCCGCCGCCCTTGAGGGCGCGGAAGAGGTCCGGCTCGGAGGTCAGGTTGGCGTTGACGACCGTGCCGTCGGCGAGGACGACCTCGTAGTTGAGCACGTTGTCGCACGCCATGCCGTGGAGTCCGCTGAAGTAGCTCATGCCGCCGCCGAGGAGCAGGCCGCCGACGCCAATGGATGCGAAGCGGCCCCCGATGACGGTCACGCCTTGGGGTTCGAGAGTCTTGTACACGTCGACCCAGCGGGCTCCGGAGCCGACGAGAGCGTAGCCCTTGTCTGCTACGTTTCGGGTCTCGCTGATGGCGTCCATGGCGACGAGGACGCCACCGTCGGTGCTGGACCAACCCGGGGACGAGCCGTGGCCGCCGCTCTTGATGGCGAGTCGGACATCGTTGCCGCAGGTCGAGAGCACTTTGACGATGGACGCCACCTCCTCGGTGGTCCTAGGACGTGTGATGCAGGCCGGGCTCAGGCCTCCGGCGGTTTGGCTCCAGTAGCCGTCCCGAACCGACTGATAGTCGGTCGTGTTCGGTGCCGTGAACACTTCAGGCGGCAGCGTGGAGGCGAGGATCAGGCATGCTTCGGCGGGCGAGGAGCACGAGTAGCCTTCTACTGCGAGGGGGGAGATTGATAAGAGGCCGCCCAATAGGGCCCTGGTGAACTGCTGCATCGAGTAAGAGCTATTCAGCATGACCACGAATCAAATGTTGTGTGTGTGTATGTATGCGACGAGGAAGATTACGTGAGTTGATCGCTCACATGTGTTTACAGTTTGTGCGACTACGGCGAGAAGCTTTTAAGTACTACATCTTCACCGGCTGCCTCGGACGTCCAGAAAGACTCCTTTGCTAGAATAGAGTTCAGCATATAAGATTGCCCAGTGTGACATTGGGTCGGCACTTAATTGGAGGTATCCCACCGGCTTTCTTCAATAGTGTCGCTTACACCCGACAGAGTACGAGGCATTCGCAATGACGTTGACGATTCGGAATAGGACAGCTTCGAAGACCTGTACCATATAAAAGCTTTGTCGCCACTGAATGAATTGAGTCTTTTTAAAGCGAATTACTATAATTGTATAGTCGACTTAGCGATGCTCAGTTTGTAGGACATCCAGGACGAGTTGGCTATGATGATCTGCTCGAGGGCCAAAGGCTAGAGCCCCAACTGCTTGTCTAGGTAAGTAGTATAAGAGATTAGAGACATGTAGCCAAGTGAACATCAAAATTGAATTCAAGGAGCAAGCTCCGATTGGCCCAGAGTTACCGACATGCAAGTCGTCTTCTATTTTCATATTGCTGAGGTCTTGGTAAACCCCCCTAGGAGCACTTTGAATTGTAGACGTAGTGCAGGAGTAGAAGGTGGCACTTTCCCAGCCCTCCAACCCACCTTACCGACACAATCAGTTACTTGGCTCCGACTATGTGATTGGAGCCCGGATATTTTGTCATCAATGTCATAAACATCAGTTTAATGCTCCAGACAGAAGTTGCCGACATCTGCTGGTAACGATCTGATTCCCTAGGATCAGTCTCTTTGATGATTTTATGGAAGACAGCGGATACTCCATTTATTACCAGTATATTGTCTGCTCCTCTGATACCTATGACTTAGCCCTATGTGCGAATACCAAGCTATGTGGATTCCATCTCGCCGTGAACACAGTCTAGTCTGCCAAACCTCTAGTTCTTGTGGCACATCCGCCTCAGCCATCTCAGCCAGGCAACCTCAAATCAACTCCAACGGATTCGTCCTATTCGCCGGCGGCGCAACCTGCAACGCATCCCAATGCTCAGCAACACACCTCCCCTCGAACCGCCAAATATCAACAGCAACAGTATACCGCCCCATCCCGGGGCCCTCAACCTTAACCTGGCTCCACCCGACGTTATCCGCGAACCCGGTGTTGGTAATAGTCACATCCCACTCGGCAATGAGGGGTGCAACCCAGGCCAGGCTGGCGTCGCGGTCGCCGTTGACGTTGGGGTTGTGGTTGATTGCGTTGGGCAGGGTGTGTTCGCGCCCGGCGCGGTAGACGCCCTTTTCGAGGTAGAATTTGCGGAGGAAGTTTGTAAAGATGATGGATTGCTCGGCGGAGGAGACGGGGTAGCCTGGGTCGCAGGTGAAGGATGGGACGGTGGTGGTGGGCGCGGAAACGTTGTTGTTGGTTTGGGCTTGGGCACCGGGGAGGGAGAGGAGCTGGAGGGCTGCGAGGGCGGAGAGCTTGGTAAAGAGCATGTTGGGTGGTTGGGATTGAGGTTGAGTTAGGAGTTTGATTATGGATAGAGAGAAGGAAGATGTGGTGAGCGATGGGATGAACTGTGGATTCACGGTGAAGGTGTTGGTCTGAAGAATGAGACTTCCGAGACGCGAGAATCATGGAGCTTATAATTTGAAGCCTTCTTTGCAACTTACAGGCCTACAAGTCACGATAGCTTCAACTCTTGGCAATTTGTTCAAGTTTGTAAGCAGATTGTAATCCAGTAAAGAGGAACCAACTTTGCTTTGAAATGCAGGTGATTACGGGACAATATGTCTCTAGCGTGAACGTACATCGTGACCCCCATCACGTATTCTCATGCCATTCAGCCGTGAGCTTCGCGTTCTGGTCTTGGCGTGTCTACGAGGTAGGCTGGTACAGTAGAGTTGACAAAAGTGGCTTGGCTATTAACGATCTAGCTATAAGATAATATCTATGTTCAGTATCTAGTGAACAATATTGCAATGTTTCCATGGCCTCCAGATCTCTCCCAAGGGAAGTAGAGGCTTAAAAGTCATGGCGAAGCAACCGCGCGCGTGACGCAATGTCTAAGAATGTGTTTCTATGGGCCAGTGTCTTATGAGTGCCAACGTCTTAAAAAGTTGAACTCGGTTATGCGACAGTCCATAGTTGTTATTGAGAAATGACGGAACTTTCTTTGGGGTTTTCGGAAACATGACTTATCCCCATCTCATTGTTGACCAAGGACGACATTTTGATGGGAAACTAACGTTATACGCTACAAAGACTGCAGGTAAAACCTATATCACAAGGGATATCTCATACGTACCGCAGATTGAGTAGGTAGTACACTTACTTGTACGCACGGCAAAAACCCCATCGTCTCAAATTCCAAGTCTTTTGACTATAAAGTACGTCTCTGTGTTCAGAAACTTCCCATGTAGCCCTAGTCAATGAGAAATCAATCCGGGCATCTCTTGCTGGTGCGTGGGGCGTCGAGGACAGCCTTCATCGACTACGGCATCACAGCATCTCACTTGACTTACACTTCGAAAACACGATGAACTTAAAGGATCTGTAGCTAATACACGCCCTGAATACTTACACAATACCCGCGCGGCGTGAAAATTGGCAGGGAATACGGATACCTCTACGGATTACCAAACAACTCTGGAGGTAATTATTCTGACTATGGAGGAACAAATACACCTAGTTCTGCGCTAGCTACGGTTTGTCTTTAGAGTTGACCACGCACAGGCCAACAGAGACGAGTGTCGACCAGTCAGCGCAAGCCATTTTGTAAACTATCCCACCGGGCCTTCAACCTCCACCCGCCTTCTAAACTTTCTTCGAGGGCTGTCGAATTTAACAGCTTGACCGAGCGGCGTTGGACGAACAGTTGGGAGTTTTTGCATTGCGTTCTGTGGTTAAATCAAATCCATTTCAAAAGCGTGTGCCTTTGTAATCGTTGTAAAAATGAGATGGAGACTCGCTGGTTGTACATGAATGCCCTTGGGCCCCCCTTTAGCAGTGAATGCTTTCAAAAAGGCCTGTTTCCAGTGAAGACCAAGGGCTATGTAATGGACTCGATTTGGGTTCTCGGTATGGAGGTATAAAATTTAAAAAAAGCGCTGAAAATATTAGTACTGAGAAAATAAGTGAGAAGACAAAAGCCACTCATCTATTCAATACCAAACGCTAATAAACATAACGGTAGATAGAGGAAGTCGGAACAATAGTCTAGTTTAGATACAAAAGGAATCATAAAGCTGGTTTTTCCTGCCTCGTATACAGTGTTCGCGTATCGAGGTCCATGAGTACGTCAAATGACTTCATCCCAAGCACATGTGTCTCATTAGCGACAAAAAACCGAGAACTAATACCAAAGCCCTCTGGAAAGTGCACATAACTCGGACGCTCCGTCGCGGTGACTCATCTCGAGAAGGGCATCAAATCCTCATTCAGCTCGTACGTATAGGCAACCTCACAAATGGCACACTCATAGTTGACCACAGTTTTGCGGAGCTACGACAACGACATCCCGTGAAGACATCACTAAATCAAGAGCTGCCCAAGTATTAAAAGCGTCAAGTTTAAAAAGGTGACTATATTTACGAACCACTCATGCCAACGCCCCTGATGCAACAAATAAAACAAAAAGGAGCAAACAACGATCAGAGTCGCAGGCAAAAGGTAAGCTAGCTAGAAAACGCCTGCACAAGTGTGTTCGATAGTTTTTGCCTCCTCTCGAAGAATCCGAAAAAAAAGGAGAACCTTTCGAATCCAAGACGCAACACAAGAAAAGAGGAAGCACGGATGGTTTTGGTTGAACAAGTAAAGAAAGTCTGGTTATGGGTATACAAAAACACCCTACGAGATAAGTTTGTGGTCCTTTTTTGCTTTGGGCTCCACAGGACTCTTTTCCCCCTCATTTTTCGTTTTTGGTTTGCCCCTTACTCAGCAGCAAAAAGAGATATGAAATTAACCTTCCATATAATCCGTCCGTCTATAAAAAGCGGCGAGAAGCTCTTAATGGGTAATGTTAGTGAGAAATCAATCCAGACGTCGAGTCGGAGGGACGGTATACTGGTGGTGTTGGAGAAGCCTCAAGTGTGTTATGAGGCGGTGGATAAAGGCGGTATGGTATGATGGGTATTTTGTACAGAGTCGGGAATAATACGATGGGCCGTCTAGTTGCGGACAGCAGGCATGTCGACCTTGCCACCGAAGCGGGCGACGACGGCGGAGTCTTGCACAGTGGCGGTCGGCTCCCAGGTAGCTCCCTGCTGAACCATGCGGCGCATGATGCGGCTCGTCGTCTTCAGAATCTGAGGGTGCGCGGCGCCAGTATCGACAGGGACCGTGTTCGAGAAGTCGGGCAGCTCGAGCATGCCAATGTTGCGCTTCGCGCGGGCGGTGGTAGCGGGAGCCGGAGCAGCCTGACCGGGCTTGATAATGGCGAAGTAAATGGCAACGATGACAGCGATGATAATGATAATAAGGACTGTAGACAATTAGCAAGATATCCCGACCACTCTGCAGCAAACGTAGACTTACCGCAGATACCCAGGCACCACCACTTCTTCCTCTTGGTTGCCTTGGCGGTGGTAATTGCAGTTCCGATTTCTTGGTTGCCCTTATCAAGGTTCTCAACGACCTCCTCGCCCTTCTGCTCGATCTGCGTAACGGCGGCTTCTTGCTGCACAATCAATGTGTCCATATCCTGGAACAGCTGTGCGAGCTCGTTCAGCTGTTGCTCGATCTTCATCAGGGCGGCTTGGCGATCTTGCACGGCGTTGAGCACGGCGTTGGCCTGGGCCTGGCGACCACTCTGCATCACGGCCTGCTGGAAGATCTGGGCACCGGCACCAGCATCCTCAACCGCCTCGCGAACCTCTCGCTCGTCGGCATCGGGGCGAACGATGCGGTACTGGCGGGCCATCTGGTCCTGGGTGCGCTTGCGGAAAGCCGACTCGACCTGCTGGTACTGTTGAATAGCACCCTTCAGGCGGCGATCAATACGGCCGACCTGCGGCGAGTTTCGGGCAGACTGGCCATCGGGCGAGGACTTGACTTGGCGCACGCGATCGGTAAGGCCGCGGTACAGGGTCATCGTCTCGGAGGAGAGGGCGTCAAGTTGGCGGACCGTCGATGAGTTTGCTGATGTGTCGGCATCGGTCAGGGTACGCTCCTGCAGCATGCGCAGCTGGTTCAGGTTGGCCTCAATCTCGTCGATTCCTTGGTCGATGGATCGGCACTCATTCAGGATGGCGTTAGGATCCGATGACTGGCCGAAGCCGCTGGCGTTCTGGGCGAGGGATTCCATCTCGACGTTGGCGCCTGGTCGGACAGACAAATGTCAGCAAAAGAGCGCGTACGACCGTCGCGGTCAGGTCGTACCATATTGGTCCCTACCCATAGCTGGTCCCTGGTTGTACCCTCTGTTTCCACCACCGCCGTAGGGAGAAGGTCCCGAGCCGAAGCCCTGCTGAGGAGGACCTCTGGCAGGAGCTCCTCCGTATCCTCCAGCGGGACCATCGTCCCGCTGGTCAAAGGGGTTTTGACGACCACCGTATCTATGCTCGTCTGTCAGTATTCCGCGTTCGGAGAGGTCGTACTCGTAGGCGTGTGTCCCGTCGGCTCCATGGGAGAGAGAAACATACCCGTACTGCGCCATTATGTTAGTTTTCTTCGACGGATATCGGTGGCAGGAAGAACGGTCGGGTCAATTAGGTCAGGGGAGGTAGGATGGATGAAAGGGTAAAAAGAAAGACGTCAATCGTCAACAAGGAAGAGCAGTCGAAATGGGCAAATGCAACGCAACCAGGCTGAAGCAAGTATGATGATGTGCAAAGAAGGTTGGTGATCGCAGGAAGTCAAAGTTTGCGATGTTGCGGCTTTGCGAAGAGTGTGCGGACAAGGCAACGGGAACGGGATCGGGAACGGGTGGACTTTCTCGACTTCGAGAAGGGAAGGGCAACGCAGCAACGTGCGATTGACAAGAGGACGACAGGACGTAATGCAACGTTGGTAGGGCAGGGCAGCGTGCAGAGTGAGGGTTGAACAAGGCGAGGACGGGCGGGCGAAACACCGGAAGTGCGAGGGTTGGGGTGAAACACTGACACTCATGTTGCTTCTGCGAAGCGCGAAGGCTTCTTCCTTGCGCGACGATGATGCGAGTTTGGTAGACGCTCAGGGGCGAATGCAATGTGTTGTAGTATTGCTTTGTTGGATGAACGTCGTCGTGGTCTCGCGCGCGATGGCTTTGGTAGGTAGGAAGATGTGTAAGGCCTTTTGATTTGATGTTTTGTTGATTGTGGCAGAAAAAGAAGCAAGTTGAGTACGGGTAGAAAGGGCGAAGGAGAAGAAGGGGGGGCGGCGGCGGATGAGATGAATTGGCGTTGTGGTTGTAGCGTCGAAAGTGACGGTGTGGTCCAGGTCCAAGTCCAGGTCCAGGTACGACTTTCACACAGAGTCGCTCTCAGGCTTGGACGACAGAAGTCTCAGGCTCGTTTTTTCTGGGTCAATGGTCGTCGACTGGGGGGGCGATGAAGCGAGACGAGGCGAATGGGCCACAATCCACAATTGCACAGGGCCTTGGACGCAGGAACGTGGGCGTTAAGCGTGTGGCTTGAAGCGCTTCTTTGTAGCAGAAATTCGAATTGTCTGTTCGGGACGGGGGCGCGATGCTTGGGGTGCCCCTGGCTCGCGGAGCGATCGCCGTTTAGGTAGCTTTCTGGCTCCAGTAGGAGAGATGATTGGAGGGGCCCCGGCTTATTGGCAACAACCACTCTATGGAGTAGAGAGCTTGTGTGCGTGAGTGTGCTCAGTTGTTTTTTTATTTGAACTAGGTTGACGAAAGGGCCGTTCCTTTTTTTTTTTAGTGTTTTTCTCGCCTGGGGTGAGTGTGTGTCTGTGAGATTATAATTTCGTCGTTCGTCAACGGCGTCGACGACTCAGAGTCGGATGAGTAAGCTACAATACACACTCTTCCGCAAGAATGAGTGAGCGATGAGAGTGAGAGTGAGAATGAGATTTGAGTGTGAGTGTATTCGTGGATGGGCGGGCTTGGCGAGGTACCTGCATGCGACGAAAAAGGTCCCAATCGAGGCAGGGGCCGACGATGCAACGCGAGGGAAAGGGGGGACGTCGTTGTCTGTCACTCTCTCACCCACTGTTGGCTGTGGTGACACTGGTGAGGTGAGAAAACCTGGAAAAAAAAAACGCTGTTTTCAGGGCTGTGTGAGACTACCTCAATGGCGTGTGAGAATGTGAGAACGTGAGTGAGCCTGGGCTGTCTCGACTCAGGCGGGTGCGGTCGGTGGCAGGTGATTGGTCGAGGACTGGACCCTGAAGCTTGGACTTTTGCCTTCTCTTCTTCGGGTGCGCTGTAACTGTAACAAGCGGCGGGCGATGAATGGAGGCGAATAAACTTGAGGCGCTGGCGGGAGATGGTCCAATGCCGGCGTCCTAAAATTACTGCGACTTTCTTCAAGATTGTCTGATGTTGGTGGTATTGGCTCGATGGATGCTTCGATCAAGTGTTCGCTGGCCGGTCGGTGCTGCTGACTGAAGCAATACCTCCTTTTTTTCACCCTTCTTATTCTGGAATTGGCTTCCAACGTGCAACTTGCTCCCTAATGCTTGCAAAGTGTCGCTGACTGTCCGTTCGTGCCACTGTCGGGACTCTTCAAAAAAGGCTAACCTTGGATTTAGTGAAGAGGGCTGCCTCTTCTGATGATGCGGCGGGCCTCGTCCTGGTGGCTTGTGACGACCCGTTCAGAGGCGATTACGATGGAGGTGTCGAAGGCGAAGAGGTCGACAGGGATGTTGACGACGGGAATCGTGAGCCAATCGAAATGGTTCCCTCAAAGTTCAAGAGAGTCCACGCAAATGTGTCTCTTGTCTCCTCTTTCTCTTGGTAGTGGTGGTGGCAGTGGTTTCAACTGCACCCAGCTCGACGGCGTTTCGTTGGCTGGTAAGAATAGAAGCAGCCGAAGCCAGATGGGTAGCGGCAGGCTTAGCTACTGTAGCTAAACCTCACAGTCGCTGCTCTTCGTCGTGGCGTCGTCAGTTGTGAGGTTGCAGCGCAAAGGTTGCGAAATGCCAATCAATCGTTCGACGATCCAGATCTCTCCACTCGTTTGGGAACCGGACACCTCGTGTTTCTTTCGCTGCCGTCTTCCCGTTTCTCGTTTTCCCGCTTTTTCTGTTCTGTCTCCGCGAACACGGGATTTTCTTGTGGGTTGCAGTCGAATGAACCTGCTGGAGCAGCAATGTCGATCAATTCCACAGCAGCCGTTCTGAACCTGTCGCTAGGGTCACAGGCAATTGTGTCTGCGGCTGGTCGAAGCAATGACGCCGATGATCGAGTTTAGTGGTGTTTAGGTACTTTTTTGGTGCGATGACGCCTGTGAGGAGGTCGATGCGCCTTTCGTACGGATGATGAGGTATCAAAAACAAGCAACACCAAGCAACAGAATTGGAGAATTGCGAGGAAAAGTTCACGACCACGACCGCGAACCGGTAAACGGGGACTTCAGCCTCTTAAACAACCAATCCATACAAGCTCCCCAATCATCCCATCGCCCATCGACTCTAGGGAATTATCGATCCTTCCGGCCACTTTCAACACCACCCCGCTCGCTCGCTTCTCAGCTTACGGTCTCGGAAGCGCGAAACTAACACATGCAACTGCAAGCCTCTTTCCCCTCCCTCTCCCCTTCCTGTCTACGGCTGAGCTGTTTAGTCTCGCCTAGCGAGGGAGAAAGGAAAACGGGCTTCGGACTGCCTCGGGCTACCTACTCATTCACCTCATTTTTTGCTTGCGGATCTGCGGCGTGTAATCGTGTCAGGAACACTCACTCAACCCAAAGCTGGCCCATCCCCCCGACAAGGCCTCATCTTCCTTCGCCCCAATTAGACTCGGTTCCATGCAAGCCGTAAGCTCGCCATCAGGCTATCAGCAGGCTGGTTAGTTCAGCTTACAGCCAACCCACTTTCCCCAAAGCCTTCTCATTCCTTCGAGGAATCAAGGAAAACCACTACCGTCGAGCAGTAGGGAAAACATAGCTGCCTAACAGCTTACTATGGAGAATTCCAGCAAGGACAACTTTGGCAAAGTGCCAAGACGCAATCCACCGCTTCAAACAGAGACATGATATCCATGAGTTATAGACACAGAGAAAGAGGGGAATAACAAGCCTCACTCAGCTCGCCAAGGAACCCAGCTGTAGAAAACCCTCCCAAGCAAGCAATCTACCTAGTTTACACTTTTCGGCAAACCCCATCGTGTTGCCATCAACACAGCCTTCTCCTGCGATCCGTAAGCCATCCCGCCGCCGGCTCATTTTCTCTGGACCAATCCGCATTCTACAGCACCTTCAGCCCCAGGATGACCGTACTCCGTCCTCCCTTGGTCCTTTTTCGGTTGATCAACCCCCCCAACTAGAGTCTTGTCGAGATCTGGCTTCCGCAAGAAACTCTCCTCACCGTCATCAACGGGGAATATCCTTCTCACTCCATCACGGGCCGTCCAGACTATCTTAAGGTCAAAAAGCCATTACTTCTTCCAGTCATTTCTTAACTTCACAAGCAAATAACCATATCGCGCGGGGTTCATATCCAAAGACAAACCTGGACATCACTCGGCAACCTTGCCGAACGACAGCTTGGAATAGAAACCCCCTCCTCAAGTTGAACAACAAGCTTTAAGCCCTTCACATTCCTGCAGCAACACCGACCTAGCCTGAAGAGTCGCTGCGCTGGCACTGACGGTAAGTAACACAAGCTGCCACGGCTGCCCAAAAGATCCGCAATGCGTTCCGCTTTGGGCGGAAGCTGACACCGCACACACACACCCACAAATCCACCGCCTCTGCCTCCCTTAGTGCCGCACCGCCAGCCGGTTCCAGGAAGACCGTAGGGCTGTGCTACCGAACGGCCCCAGGATTGACCCTCTTCTCTTTCTCTCCTTGCTAGAATCTCAGTATCCGCATCTACATCATCCCGAAGCGGGCGGGGGGGAGGAAGGTGGAGGTGGAAGGGGAGTGGGAATCGAGACAAACGGCGGCCCTCCCTTCCGCTTCTTCGGTCCGCTTTGGGTTCATGCTTTCGTCCGCAACAGGCCCGTTAGTTCAGTCGTGGCCTGCTCGTCAGCAACATCAGACCTCGAGGATTTATGCATACCTACCTACTGATGTTCACCCCTCCCCAGGCATTACTCATCCAGCATTGAAGCCATCTGGTCACCTGGCTTCTAGGCCCATGTCTTTGACCTCCGGCACTTGAGACGGTGTTGTCAATGATCTCCAATTCTAGAGCTACCAGAAGCTGAAGAAGCTTCTTTGCTTAATATCTCTACCTCTGCTTTGGGAAATGATATGAAACCTGCGTCTAAGCCATCAAAACTCCTCTTGTCACGCCCGAATCTTCCGACCTTTCGTCCAGCTACTACCCATGTAGTCGATACAGAACAGAGCCTTTCCGTCTTCTTCCCTGGTATAAACTCATTGCTAACGCCATTACCCTCCATCATACCACTGCATAGGCCGAAACATAGCTTACGCTACTGTCTCCTGGCCGCTGGATCAATTCGCTACGGTTGTATTGGATGAACGTGAACCGGTGGTCGCCCAATTCCTCAAGTGCCGCCATTGTCACCCCGATCGGGTGCCTTCCGCACACTGTATTCTTGGTCTGCTTGATGCTATCACAGAACTCGCTGTGCTTCCCTGTCTTGATGGCCTCGATCGCCAAGTCATCCACCATCTTGATTGTCTCGTGAATGGGCGGCCCGTCGGGCGTGGGGTCGAATCTGGAGAGCTTCTTCTTGCTGTTGAGTGTCCCGTCCGGGCAGTAGGGCTGATAATCGAAACGCCAGCCCCAGTGACAAAAGTCTGAGCTGACGATGAATGCGTTCTCCGGGTCCTTGACGTACTCGGCAAGCCACTTGCCCACCTCCTTCTCTTCTGCCTTGTTGTTGTCGCCGATCAGTATCGGTACGACGGGCGGAAAGTTCTCGGGCGAGCCAAAGGTTTGTTCCAGCCGGATCCAGAGGTACGGCAGGTGCATCTCCAACGAGTGTTCCGCGTTGTCGTATTTTCTCGGAATCGCAGGGATTTCAAGGTCTTCGAAGAGTTGAGATGTGACCTTCTCGTCCACTTTGAGGCTCCCCCAAGGTGTACCATACTTCTCATACTCGCTGACAGCGCAGCCTACTAAGTAGAAGGTATGAGAGGGCCCGAGAATGAATACGCGTTTCGCTTTGCTGAGGTCGAGGGCCTTGTAGGCCCAGGCTGCCGTGGCACCTGAGTAATCGTACCCGGCGTGGCTATCAAGTAATACTAGTTTAGCAGATATGTACTTGCTTATCGGTCGACATTATAAGAAGAAGACGGTGTAAGCTGAACTCACGGGGCAATGATGACTCGAGCGCCAGGGACCGGTAGTTCGGTTCCGTCGATTTGATCGGGCACATCGGAAAGGAATCCATCGAGATGCTCCCTGAGTTCCTTGGGGTCGCCCAAGTACCAGGAGCCTGCCTTGCCAGGAGGGCGGATGTCTGCTTCTCCCGACTCCATTGCACGATGCGATGTCTGCTGAGAGCTACGAGCGAGCGAATCTTCGTAAAGTGTAAGAACAAGAGATCTTTGGACAAGGCTACTTGTCAGGTTGAGAATGTAAGCATGGAAATAAGAGAGAGTTCAAGAGCTAAGGGTGATAAGGTGACGTGCCTACTGCCCCGCACTCATGGTAGCTCCAGCGAGCTTCGTGCCTACCTACCTCCACGGGCAACGGCAATCAGCTCCTGAGGGACCGGCGAGGGGTAGGTTTCTCCACCCTGGTGCATGATCCGGCCCCATCTCTAGCGTCCGTACGGGTACCCCCGGGTACCCGGGTCAGAATGAGCCGGGTGCAAACAACATGCTTCCTTCCCGTATTTATTTATTTATTCCTTTTAACAGTCGTCTTACATCAACATAAGTTCATCGTGGGGAACTTAATGTTCATGATTCAACCCAGCTGCCTGGCATGACTGGTCTCGGCCGATCAACAAGAGCCCAGAAATCGGCAGCGAATGCCTCGAACTCTGGCGCCCACCAAAGCCTCCAGTCGTCGAGTCGCGACCCATAACTCAAGCCGATAACGCGCACGGGAATCCAGTAAAGATCATTCCCCGAATGCTCTCGGTCTGCCGCTCTCATCCACGACTCTCTCCTCTTGAGTGGGTTGCGCACATGTCTTCGCGAGGCCACAATGGCTTCGGCGCCAAACGCCCCTCTAAGGTCAGCAGCGGTGGCGGAATCCAGCGTTCGCATCTCATCTATACCGTATTGTAACAGATCGATGCCGGCGTCTCGTATGGCCCTCAGCCACTGTCGTAAGACCCTTCGGAAGACATCGTCCCACTCATCCCATGGAACTATGGGCGAGATGCGGCAGAGGGTCCCGCCGATGACTGAGAGTAACGGCGTGCCTGTCCAGACTGGAACCCGGTACCCGTCCCAAGGAACGATGGTCTCAACTCTGTGCAAGTGTATTCGATCCGCGGCTCTGAGGGTCTCGCTGACCGAGTGTCTCCATGTGTCGTCGTACGGGTGGAAACGAGGCATGGCCCTTCTCCTCTTTTCCTTAGATTCTTCTTCGTCATCTTCATCCTCTGATGCATGGTCGTTCTCTTCCTCACAACGAAGATGCTCGCCGTAAGACACCTCGTCCGCAAACCTTTTCCCCATGGCGATGGCGTCAGAGTGAACTAGTGAAAATCCGACCTCCGCCGAGCCGCTAATCTCCTCCGCTGTTATAAGCACTCTTTCGTCTTCTCTCAGCAGGTGCCTGTAGGTATCAAGGCTAAGCACTATGAACGCTCCCAATCGAACGGCCTCTGCGCGGTCTCGCAACGGAAGTTGGTGATAGCCCGGGAGAAACTTATTCTGGAAGATGCGCAGCCAGTCGTCGCTATAGGAGTTTTCGTTGTTGAAGTCAAACATACGCTCTATGTTGAGGGTCGGTACGTTAGCGCTGCGGGACTGAAAAAGAGAAACGAGACTGAGATGGTTGTCGTTGGACTGGTATGCTAAGTTTCTACGGGACTCGACCAAACTCCCGAGCGGACTTCTGTCTAAGCTAATGCTCATTAGAGGCAGCTACACTTGGGGGACAATCGGGCTTACTTGTTTGACCCGCCACCATCATCTATAAGATCTTCGAGGCCAAGGTCTAGAAGCGTCCGGCATACTTCGACTTGCTCTCTGAAAGTAGCATACTGCAACGCAACGTTAACTTTCCAAAGGACGTTCAAGGCAGGGGCTTCAGAACTAACATATAGTAGAGACCCACCGTCTTCGTCTCTATCGAGCGGCGATGCGTCCCCTTTACTGAACATGGCCATCATGCTTGTCACATTGCCCCTCCCCACGGCCACAAAGATGTCGCTATCTGTCGGCCTGACGCTGAATGAGCGCAGACTCTGCTGCCACCCGCCAGTCATACTCCAACTGATCTGTATCTGCCACACAGCTCGGGATATCCAAGCTGGGAACTGGACAGATAGGCCCCATTCGCTCTGTTCTCTCGAGCAAACGGTCGCGAGCTGGCCCCTCGCAGTGGGTTGATACGACGGTAGTTTCGCTCCCATCCAGGCCGCTTTTGACCTGACAATGACATACTTTGGACTTTCTTCCTCTTTCTCGCGGCTATTTTCCGGCGCTTGAAGTTGTTTCGCCAATCTCTCTAGTTGTTCCGACACATCGTGCGATACCTTTTGCGCAATTCTCTCCTCGCTCGCCTCATGTAGCTTCCTCTGACTTTTCACTACCTTCGCGGCCATATTTTCGGCTATTCTACCATGAGATGCTTGTATCATCGCCCTGTAATAGGAAGAAAGTGAGCAAATGTTCTCGGATCTCGAATCCGACTTCTTCCAGCCGCCGTTGACTAACCTCTCGTAAGACCCAACACACATAAGAACCATCCCAACAGCCGAATCCAGCCTCCGTTCCAGCTTGACCACATCATCACGCTTCAACCCAGCCCAAGCAAGTCTCAGCTTCCGCTTCGCACGGCCATGGACACTCGCTTTCGGCGGTTTATGCGTAGCAGTCTTTAGCTTCTCGACCATATCCTTGAGCGCGTGGTGCGCCTTGGTGGCGTATGCAATGCATGCCCTCGCGTGCCGAGCCGGTACTTGGAGACTCGGATCCGGACCGCCGTAGTCGTCTTCGGAGCTAGAGATCATGGTGAACATGTCTTCCAGGACGGGACCCAAGGCCTCGAGGCGGTCGACGGCATCTTGGATGTCTACGGGGAGATCTTCGATCGAGTGCCAGAGGTGGACGGCCTTGGAGATGCCTATGCACAGCTGGCCCAGGGCTATGCCGCTGGCAGCAGCACCAATGGCCTCCATGAAGACACAGAATGTAGCGTCCGGATGTACTGTCTAGCTTCTTCAATTAGACATGAGGAAAGTGACCTGGGGAATTTTCTATCTATGCAAATATTGACAGCTGCGAGTAAGGATGACACGAAAGACGAAGGACACATGAAGAAAGGAAAGCCTTTCGAAAGTATCTGCAACTGCTCGAGGAAGAGAAAAAGAATCGGCTATCCAACACTGATCAACCGAGATCAGGGGATCGAGAGGGCTCCCATCCTACGCCTCTGCCATAGCCCTGCGGCACAGTGAAGGGTGCGGGACGGCCCTGCTGCCTCGGCGGCAAACCTGCATATGTCGACAGGGGTGATGGCCACTCAAAGCCGGCTTAAGATCCGCAAACCGGCCGGGCTCAAGACCCAACCAACAGGATCTGAAGGCATGGGAAGTCAAACACCAACACTTATCTAGTCAATGATTTTCTTACACGGAGAAATCACTGCTTGTATAAAATCACAATAGCCTCAGGTATGATATTGCTGTCGAGTACACGAAAAGAAGAGCCTGAAACGTGTGATGCAGAAGCGAACTAGTCTGAAGCGTTCTCTGAACTTGAAAAGTGTCTACTAGTACTTAGACATGTTGGCAGTCCCATATGTCGCTCAGCCCGTCGCATCTTGCTTACAATCCCGCGGTATTTTGCGTGTTGGTCCAAGTCACTCCCGGTTCAGGCACGAACTCAATAGACAATGATGGTATCGTTTGGCTCTCTCATGTGTATGCCGTGCCATGTGATTTCTACTCGGAGCTCGGGCTCATTCGTTTTGATTCCTTGAGCTAGTAAAGTCGGGGAGTTTTCCATTCTCATACTCAGAGCGGTGCTTTTACCTCACGATGTTCAGACCATATCAACGGCATGTGCTCCTCGAGGAACCATAACCCTCTTGGTCTCTCCTCTCGATAGGGACTATAATGATCATAATCGCACTCGTCTACCCAGCTGCCAGGGACTTTCACGTCCAGATCCACCTGATGAACCATTTCCCAAAAGTCGCCTACATAATGCTCATATTCGGCAACCCACCAAAACCTCCAATCATCTTTCGATTTTCCATAAGTAATACCAAGGAGACGTTGCCCATACGACACGTGAAAAAGTTTGTAATACGTATGCTGAAGTATCAGGCCTTCATCATAAAGCCGTCTTTCTTTGCGCCCATATTCTAAGAGATCAGTGCCATTCAAGGTCAAAACATCCAGCCAAACTGACATTATCCTCTCTTTACGTTGGAGAAATGAGGGCCATCGACCGCTTGATACAAAACCAATCATAGAATGCGGGGCATATTCAAATAGCAATGAGAACGGGGTTTGAATTCTGGCAGGTGTGTGACAGCAGAATTCGGCTTCTTCAAGATGATAAAGACCAGCGGGGTCAAGTTGGAGGCAGGTTCTGAGAAGTCCGCACCATTGTATCTGTGACATCGGTTCTCGGTCGATCGCGTACGACTTAGCAGTCTGGCGGACTAAGCCACAAACCAATGAGTGAAAGAGGGAGCAATAACCCGTTGATCGTGATGACACGAGATCATCAATGGTGAGATTCTTAGTCTCTGGCAGTAGGAAATATAACTCATCCAAAGATAACTGACCATCTGGGACCATCCGGACTATTGTCCGGAAATGTTGCAGCCTTTTTCTGAATGGAAAAGATTGGTAACGACGGCGACCCGCATATTCCAACAAAACTCGAAACCCTGTGATCGCTGGGACCGTTTCGGAATAGATGTCAAAAACTTCAGGGCCCTCTAGGAAATCATCCAGGCCATATTTTGAAATTTCGACAAGCGCTGTATGTATTGTCCCCCAGCTTACTCTTTTACAGATACAGAGGTATGCCAACGAGTCGATAAACCATGGATAGCTATCAATTGTCAGACGATTGAAGTGAGAAAAAGAGAAGGTTGTCTTCACCTCCTATTGGATCTTGAAGACTCTAGCACACACGATCCTAGACCGCACTCTAGTAGCTTTTTGATTATACTCAAAGAACCCTGTTGAAACGCAAACTGCCAAGAATTTCGGGTCAGAATCTTCGTCTCAATCAGGAGGATGAAAGCAGCAAGAAGCATACCTCGAGCAAAGTTGATCCATTCCCTACTCGAACGAACGGTGACATAGTTTGATCATGCAATCGTTTGAACAATGCAGGACAGTCATCATTCCGGATGTCTGTGTATAATTCGCTGTCCAGACGTTCCACGACTTCGTAAGATCTGAGGCTCAGTTGCCAGCCCCATAAACTTTTCTGCGCCAGGACGGAATATACTGATCCCGTAAGCCAACTAGGTGGCTGCGCGTGCAGTTTGTAGCCGACGTCTGATTTCCAAGATAGGCCGATTCTGCCAATCATGGTTCGTCTGTGGGAAAAGCTCGCCATTGCTGGCGCTTTAACAACTAGGGATTGGTTGGTGTTCGTGCCGCAGTCAACCAAGGTGTCCTCAGCTTGACCTCGACTAGCGACTTGTCCAGGGGACATCTGAATAGACTTAATATCAGACGACTGCTGTAATTGAAGCATCACAGAGTATGACATCAGTGATCTTGGTAAAGACAGTCAGCTTCCTAGTAGAGTGATTGGTGAAAGAATTCACATGCGTCAAATACTGCTCGCGAGCCAGCTTGAAAAGCTCCAACGCCAAATTGAGCTTCGAGTCCAAAGCAGAAAGGTCCTCCTTTCGAAGAACGGCCTTTGCCGACGCCAGATTTCTCTTGAACTTTCGTGGATCTGTGACCCGGGCGTACAGCTGATCGACCATCTCCTGCAGGTCCTTCAACGCAGCCCGGGTTCTGGAGATATACTTTTGCAAGAGAGCACTGTTCCAAGCTCGTTGGGGCATAGGACTATCGGCAGCCTGGCTCTCTGTCTCCAGAAGAAAGTATTCAAAGTCCCTGAGCCGCTCGGCCTTCTCAAGCAGCGCATCTGGGACATTTTTGATCTCTTTCCATAGGTTGATGAGCTTGATCGAGGCTCCTGCGACCTTTGCTGTCAAGTCGACGACAGCGATGACGCTTGAAGCTACCCCGAGGGCTTCAGCCATCGCGAGTGATGCCTCTGTTTCTGAGAAATTTGTTGGTTGTGTGAAACAGTAGCGAGTTTGGCTGCTGAGTCGTGAGAGGAGAAGAAAGACAAAGATTGGTAAAAAGTTGGGCTGGGGGTGAGAACGCAATGGCAAGAAATGAGGGGAACATCCGAGGGGCTACGCTCTTCGTGTTTATGGGGCTGTGCCGTGACTATTGGTTGGAGCTGGGCGGTTATCCTATGCGGCCGGTTGGTCGGGATGCTGCTCATGTTGGTTTGCCCGTTGGTTGCCTGCATGATGGCTAAAGCTGACTGGCGGTGGTTCGGGATACATGCAGAGCATACCTTGTCATGCTATGCGCACGAGAAATCGCTTGCAGTACGGATAATCCAAGAATATGTCTACCGTAGGCAATGTAAGGTCAGGTAGGTTGACGTTACCTTTGGCGTCCGGACCGACTCCCCGTGGAGTGCCGCTTCATCCGAAAGTACCCCGGACTCGGGTACTCCACAGCGGCCCGGGTGGACACCCCCCGCAGGATGCTATCGGTGTGAGTCACCCCGCACTTGGGCCCGAAAACGGCATCTCTTCGGCCTTGCCGCGCCAGTTCATTTTCCTCAAATACCTTGGCATTTGACATCCGATCCCGTCCTATACCGAAGTCTCATCTTGTAACGAGTACTGATACAGAAGTCAGTTCCTGTGATAATCAGGCGGAATTACATTTAATGTCTGTTCCAGCCCCAACCATGGAAACCGCCATAGAGAGTTCCCAAATCGACAACCCAGTCAACACGCCCTCAAATATAATCGCAACAACATACCACTCTGTAATCGAGTCCACGACATACGAAAACCTCCCAGCAGTCATCAAAAAATTCACCTTCCCCGACAACCCAAGAACCCACGACTGCTGGCGCAAAGAAGTCGAAGCTCTCAACCTCGCCAGAGGTCACGTACGTACCATTTACACCTACCTACCTACCTACCTACCTACCATACACCCATACCTTCCCGCTTCCACCTCCTCAAAACATAGCCTACTTCCACCCAAACTCACTTCCATTCCAACTTACACTCCCAAACAGCCAAACATATCCCGAATCCTCCACTCCTCCCCCTCTCCACCAACAATTACCCTCCGCCACGAAGCCGGCCTCAGCCTAGAAAAATACATCAACCCAAAAACCTCAATCTGCACCCTCTCCCACTCCGACGCCCTCGCAATCTGGTCCCAAATCGCATCAGCCCTATCTCACCTGCACTCGACCTGCAACATAATCCACGACGACGTCAAACCAGAAAACATAATCTTCTTCTCCCCCCCTCTCCACTCTACTCAACGAGAAGAACACCCACAACCCCACGCCGTCCTCCTCGACTTCGGCGCCGCCCTCCCCCTCCCCTCGTCATCAACCTCCCCCTCCCCCTCCCTCAACATCTGGTCCCCCTCCGGCACACCCCCCTACGCACCCCCCGAATTCCTCCACCGCCACAAATCCCACGCCTCCGATATCTGGGGACTAGGCGTCACCCTCCTCTTCTGCTTCGGATACGTCCCTCTACCCACGGGCTCCTGGATCCTGCCCCACGTATTTGAAGACGAAGCCGTCAAGCAAGAAATGGAGGCGTGGTTGGACGAGATCGAGGAGTTGAGGACGTCGTTGAGCGGTAGTGGGGATGCCGAGAAAGAATTGCTCGGGAGGATGTTGGAGAGGGATCCGGCGGTGAGGATCGGGAGTAGTGAGGTTGTGAGGCTTCATGGATCGTGATGAGGGCGAAGAACAAGATCAGACCTGAACATATCATCCTCACGATACATCGATGAATACATCGCCATAAACCACACAACCCGCTCGAGTCACTCCACGGCACGCACCACCTCCCATCTCCCCATCCACACTCACACTCACACTCACTCACATCCATCCACCCATCCGCCCACACAAAGCACACCGACCCAACCCTCCGGAACCCTCCATCCCAGAAAACCAAATCCATTCTGTTTATCCCCAACTCTAATCCCCCGCCCCCCCTCCTACATATTCGCACTCACACACACCCCGACTCGAAAAGGCAGGCCCAATCCCAGAGTACCCTTCACGATCCACCCTAGCACAGCCCTGCAAACATCCAAACCTCCCACGCCAAGCCCCAGATCTCAGAAACTCTAATAAACAAAGAGTAAAAAATCACCCGCATACCTACATATGTACACCATACTCTGTTCACCATACAACGCCCAATTGCCCCCCTCCCCCTGCCGCAGGCGTTGACGAGAACCCCTAATCCATGCTCACCGGATCAGACTCCGAACTTCCCCCCCTCCTCCCAAATTCATCATCCCATCCACGGCACGCTCGGATACCCAACCCTCCACCATCAACTAAAAAAGTCTAGATCTGATCAAACACACAAACTCTCACTCGGTGTCGCTTCGTTTCCCTGGGTGGACAGACAATCAGACATGCCATGGGGAAAAAAAAAACATCGAGACAAAAGAAATGACGACAGCGCCTCCCGAGGACCCTACACCTTCACACCTAGCAAATCCAGGGGGGGGGGGGGGGACCAACCAAACCCCTCAACACCGTAACATATCTCAAAACCAACAAAAGACATGGAGCAAAGAACTTCGTTTGTATAAAGTTTCGATTTCGATTTCCTGTCATTATCGACTAGAATTGTACCAAAATAAAAGAACAAGCCTGGGCTCGTAAGCAGCAGGCAGACAGAATCTCATCAAGAAACCCCTCGACTCCCGTGCCCCCCAATTCTATCGGTTTCCGAATATGTATAACCACAAAAACCCACGTCGCTCGCATTTTTGTGTTTTCAGCAGTTCCGGTTCTTCCCATTGCTTCGTCAAAATCCAACCCACCCCTATACGCCGATCGAAATGCCAAGATGCAACGTGACCTGTTCGCGTTCCCCTCTCCCTCCCCGATCTTTCGTCCTTCCTGATTTCTCTGTTTCCATATGTACAATCCTCTTGTGTGTTACGTTTGTGAGCATAAAAACAGTGACCGGGCGCGCCATGCACCTCGCTGTGTGGTAGTGAGTGTCTTCCCCCTTGGAAAGCACTTGAAAAAAAAAGTAGGATGCTGTGAGAACTCTCCAATGTCTATGACCTCCGCTTGTGTTCCTCCTTTTCCAACTTTTCCACGTTTTCCTCCGTCAAGGAATCCCCGGCCACCACCGTCTGGAAGGATTCTCCCCGTCGCGGAAGCTTCTTTCCGCCGGCGGCCTCCATAAGCTTGCCTTGCTGTGCTTGCAAAGCAAGCTCATCAGTCTCGGAGCGCCTTATTGGCTTGATGGATTCCGCCACGTTTGGGGAGTCGAATGGTGACGGCTCATACGAGTTGTTCCTGGTAAGAGGCCTGGGTGTCACCGGATCGCCCCGACTTTCACGATCCGTCTCCTGGCTTTGCTCTCGTTTGCGACTCGAAGGCGCCACGGCTTCTGTTGAGTCGGGAGGCGTAGGATCTGGGTGGTCATGTGCTACGCCAGGAATGTCGGCGTTGCTGCAGTGCGCAGCGGTGTCTGAGCAATCAGACATGGACCCATCTGATTCCCTATATGTTGTTTGTTGCGACCTTTTCATCAAGCTCCATCGGACAAGCATCCTTTCCAGCGTCTTGCTCTTGACTGGCTTGGCGAGATAATCGTCCATTCCTGCTCGGGTGCACTTCTCCTTGTCGCCTTGAATCGCCGATGCCGTCATCGCCACAATTGGTACATCTTGTACGTAGGCCTTGTACGGTAGGTGGTGGCGCAGGAGATGTGTACACTTGTAGCCGTCAATGACTGGCATTTGTACGTCCATCAATATGATATCTGGCTTGCTGTGCTTGCCTTGTTGTGCTGCCGACATGTATTCGAGGGCGTCTTTTCCGTTCCATGCTGCTGTCACCGTAAAGCCAAGTTTCATAATCGTCTTGGTTGCGATTTGCTGGTTAATCGCACTGAGAAATGGTTAGCATAGACCGTAACGTGGCCGATAGAAATCAACACTCACTTATCCTCGACGACAAGAACGCGGATTTTGGCACGTTCAGCATGTGGCAACAACTCCTCGTCCGAAGCCGGCGGTGTCCGCACCGAGAGTCGTCGTGATGGGGATTTGTGTTTGTCGGTTAGGAATTGCGAGGACTCTCCAGAGGCGGGCGGCGTGTTCAGAAGCTGTTCAAACTCGGAACTGTGGCAAGAGACGCTCATTTCAGACTGCAGCCTGTCCGGAAGAGAACCAATCTCGACAAGCGGTGCCCTTTGGTTTTGGGGCTTGCTGAAGGGAACCCAGAATGTTGCCACTGTTCCGTTGCCCAGGGCGGATTCTAGCGTCATTTCTCCATGCATCAACTCGAGAAGGTTCTTGCAAATCGTCAGACCCAAGCCCGTGCCACCAAATTTTCTCGCTGTCGAAGCATCCCCCTGGCTGAAAGGCTGGAATAGCTTCTTCCGCACCTCCTCCTCAATTCCGATACCGCTGTCTTCGACGATGAACTTGACGACAATGCTATCCGACGTCTCCTTCTCCTTCTGCACCGAAAACTTGACATAACCTTGATTGGTGAATTTGATGCTGTTGGTCAAAAGATTCGTAATGATCTGGCGTACACGACCGGGATCACCAATGACAACCAGATCCCTCTCGATTTCTTTCGATATGTCGGATCGGAAGTCCAGATTCTTTCGCTCTGCAGCAAAACTCAGCATCTTACTGACATCCGTGACAATGACTGAGAGGGAAAACTGGACTTCTTCGATATCGAGACGTCCGGATTCGACCTTTGAGAAATCGAGGATATCGTTGATGACCGTCAAGAGAGCATTCGCCGACCTCTGGATATTTTCGACGTATTCGGTCTGTTCGCCGTCAAGTTCCATATCCCTCAACAACTCGGCCATTCCGATGACGCCAGTAATGGGAGTTCGGATCTCGTGTGACATCTATCAACTGATTAGTCCCTGCTTTCTTGGACTGCCATACCACACTTTACTTACGTTGGCGAGGAACTGGCTCTTGAGCCTGTTTGCTTCCTTTGCGGCCGCCTCGTTCGCCATCGCCTGTTTCTTCTCACGAGATTCCTCTTCCAAATCTTCAGCCTTTTCCTTGAGCTCACTCACGTCCATGATGACTCCGATGACGCCTTCGATGCGTGTCTCGTTGCTCACGATAGCATCCTTTGTCTTTTTGCCGAGAATAGGCAAGAATCTCGTCCGGTACCAGTGTCCATCCATGCCGTGCTCCGCCACCTCTTCCGTCTTTCCGCCAGCCAAGATATCTTCGACGGGGCGGAGGAATTTGGGGCGTTCCCCAGTCTTGAGCTGGGGGTTGAGTCGGTTGAAGACCTCGTACATGTTTTGGCCGAGGAACCAAGTCGATTGGTTTGCGGCGCTGTCATCCCCATTGCTGTCCCACATCAACGCACCTTCCAACATGGTGAGTTTCAGGTTAGTGTCGACAGTAAAGATGGTGACCTGAGAATGCGTAAGAACGCTCAGTAGCTGCTGTCGGGTACTCCTAGCAGCGAGTTTGGCCTCGATGCTTTCGTTGACGTCGGTGCAAGTTCCAAACCACTTTTCTATCTCGCCTGTCTCTTTGTTCCTCTGTGGTATAGCTCTGCCCAACATCCACCTCCATTCGCCGGTCTTGCTGCGGCATCGGTACTCCGTCACGTAAGGGTTGCCGGTTTCCAAAGAATGCTTCCATCGCCTAGCACTTTCCGGTATATCGTCCGGGTGAAATGGATGCTTCCATCCCAAGCCCATTGACTCCTCGGGAGTGAGGCCCGTGTATGAGTACCACCTAGTGTTGAAAAAGTCGTGATAACCATCTGGTTTAGTCGTCCAGACAAGCTGGGGCATGGTATCGCATATCAGCTTGAAGCGTTCCTCGTCTCTCTCCTTGATCTCGACGATTTCTTCCTTCATCTTGGTGATATCTCTAAAGGTGACGACGCCGGCCAGGAATTCTCCGGTGCTGTCATCTCGGATGGCCTCCCCGAGTGCGTCGTAGACAATCTTGTTATTCATATGGTCAATCATACCAACGCGCATGTTGGTGAAAGGCGTCTCTGTTCTGAGCAGTACCGAAATGGGATACTCGCTCACATCCAACTCTCTCTCAAAGTCCTGGTCCCAAACTGTCCAACCCGGTAGCAAATCGAACCCGTCTGATGATTTTTCCAGGTCGCTTTCTTGCCGTAATAGTATTCGAGCGGCGCGATTCGGGAATGTCACGCTGCCATCCTTCCACATCGCAAGGATGGGCATTTCCGTATTGTCGAGCAAGGCGTCTTTCATAAGAATCATCTTCTGCAGAATCGAGGGCGAGCTCGCGTGGACGGCAGTGGAAGGCGGACCCATGGGCGGGAACGGACTCGATGAGAGCGACACAGCGCTCGGGCTAACGCGGAAAGATGGTGAGCTCGAGTCGTGGCTGGAACTGACGGAGGGTGGGTTCGAGTTGGATATCGTCTTGCGGTCTGCTTGCTCCAGCATATTGGGTCGCGCGACCGCTTTGCGGCCCAGTGCTGGCTGAGATGGTGGAGAACTTGTACTGGTGAAAGTCAGGGTGAAGTAGACTTGGTGATCCTCAATCTCCCATATTGTAACAATCATTTTGGCGTAAACTTGGTGATCCGATCCCCAGCCCTTGGCCCGGGGATCGAATCCCGGCTTCCCCAACTCCTTGCGGGAGATAATGACATCCACCACAGCATCTTTAACCAAGCATGGGCCCGTTGGATGGTCCGGTAATGGCGGGGCGAGCGAATCCGGGGTCGGCGTCGCCTCGCCACCCTGACCTTGGCCGAACATATCCGCGGCGTCTTTTGATGTCTGATTTGCGCCCATTTCGAGAACGAGGGAATCCAGAAACGCCTCCCATCCCACCCAAACTGGACGACCTTCCTGGATCATATCGATACCAACCTGTGATAAGGACTGCCCTCTCAATCTCTCGGCAATGTATGAGTTGTCTTCGGCCGAATCGTTTGTCATTCCAAGCATCCTCCCCATAGCTTCGTTGGCGAGAACCACAGTCTTGAGATTATTCAAAACCAGTATCGGAACTGGCAAATACTGCATGGCGGAAAATGCGAGCTGTCCGGGCGTGATAAAAGGCATCGATATGCGAAAGGGACTAGCTGAATGTGAGCGTTTGCCTTCACCGGACCCCATTTTGAAATTCTCGCGAAAGAAGCGGCCGCTGCTGGTCGTACTCGGGGCGCCATCGCTGCGTATAGGTCCGGAATCTTCTGGTGGTGACGGTGATGCGTCAAAGTTGAAACCGCTCTCTCCGGTAGAAGGCCGTGATTCCGGGGGACTGGATTTGTGGGATGGTACTGCAGTTTTGAGAGGTGAAACTACTGGACCGCTGTCTCGAGCATGACTGCTGGTGATAACAGGTTCGGGAGGTGGCATTTCGGCGGTGGCCCACGCATGGGAAGCTGCGGCTCGCAGGTGAACCTGGGGGCAGAAGCGTGGTATAGGTTAGGTTAGGTTTACAGAGTTGAAAATCGAACCGCGGGTGGGTGATGAAGTTGCAACCCCCGTCTTCAGGTGCCCACAGAGCCGGAGGAGTTGGAAGCAGGTTTGTCGGTGTGAGCAAGTCAGGCAGTAACAAGGACGTAACAAGCGGCGACGGCGGCGGCGGCAGAATGCTAGAGAATCGTGGGGGATCAGAAGGCGGAGCAGAGCATGGCGCGGCGCCTTGTCTGCGTGGAGGGCGTGCGTTCTGGACCGCCGGAGGAAGGACCCGTCTCCGGATGGACGCTTCGCTTGGGAATGTGCTCTAATTGTGAGCAGTCGAGGCGCAGTTCGGCACTGAGGGACGATGAAGAAAAGGCTCAAGCGCCCTGCTGCTTCTTCTTCTTCTTCTTGTCCGTTAGCTTACAAGCCTTCCCAATTTCGTGCGGGAAGAAAAGCGGCAGCTACAAGCAGTAGTAGTGGCAGTGGCAAGAGGTAGAAGCGACAACGGCGGCTGGGGCTGGCCGGGCTTGACCAAGGCGCAAACAGGGCCAGGAAGCTACCTAGATAACGAGGAACTGGGGCACCGGGCAAGGCGAAGGAGAATAGGATATTGGGGCGCAGGTGTAGAGATTCCCGCTCGGTTTGAATTCGACTGCAAACGGCGGCTTCGAAAAAGAGGCGGCAGAGATGAAGGTCGGAGGTGGGGAAGAAAGGTGGAAGTGCAACAACAAGCAATAGCGGCCGGGGCTTACTAAGATGGGGCCTGAGATAGAGGGTGTGAGATTGAGTGTACATACGTGTGTGCGTGAGTGTGTGTGTGTGTGTGTCTCGTGTAGTAAGGTAGGTAGTCTCGGATGGATAGATGAGCGGACAAGAGAGACAGAGAATGAGATGGTCGGATGGCGGCTTGGATTCCGGAAGTGGTGTGGGGAGGTCTAGAACATAGCACAGAAGCTGGTGAGAAAGGGCTAAGGAAGCTGCTTTGAAACGCCACAGTGAGATGGGAATGGGAATGGCAAATGAAGATACGAAATGTAAGTAATTAACAAAAGTATGTAGAAAAGCAGGTGCGAAGTGACGACGAGTTGAGGTTGAGGAAGCGAAGCGAGGGGAACAATTGCCGCTCGTCAGCTACAGACGCCAGTGTGCAGTAGTTTGCAGGAGCCGTGTGCGCCCTGGGTCGTCTTGGCTCCGAAGGGGGCACACGGAATTGGAAGAGAGAGAGAAAGAGCAAAAGCGAGTAGTACCTTAGGTAGGTGCAGATACTGGATCTAGGGTAGGTATCTGGATGACGGAGGGAGGGGTTCTGGGGAAGGAGAAACAACTAAAGAAGGGACGGGGGGATTCAAGCTCACTCACAATGGATGGACACTGCTTGGACCGAGAGAACAAATGCGGAGAGACAGAGTAGGTAGGTAGAGCAGAGACAAACCAAAGGGTGGTCAAGTCATGGAAGTCAGGCTAAACAGACCTGAAGAGATCGGATAGACAAACAAACGGTACAGTAGGATGGAAGACGGGAATTCAATGGGAAAAGACAGGAACCGAGCTGACTGAAGGTACGACATGGGCAGTGTATGGAAGCGTGTGTATCCCGTAGGTAGTACTTCGTAGTCAGGATTGGCAGGAAAGGACAAGGGATGGGGCCGTCATAGTCCAAACTTTGTTTGAGTGAATATGAAAGGTTCCCCTTACCCTGCCCAGTGGTGTCGTCGGTGATCAAGCATCAAGACGCAGGAGGAGTGGTGGTCGAACCCATGCAACGTCTGGGGGGGGGGGGGGGGGGGGGTGGTGGGGGGGGGGGGGGGGGGGGGGGGGGGGGGGGGGGGGGGGGGGTGGGGGGGGGGGGGGGGGGGGGGGGGGGGGGGGGGGGGGGGGGGCTTGTAAGGCAGGTAGCATACGCAGTAGGTAGCTTAAGAGTGCTTAGTTGCTTAGGCAGGTATCCGTAAGGTAACTCGGGGGGGAGGAACATGGAGGAACATGGGCACGCACCAAAGCTGAGGCCCGGGGGAACAAGCCCGTAAGCTACAGTAAGATGGGACCGCGACCGGGACTGGGGGGGATGAAAGGGGAGCATTATCCCAAGAGGTGGCAGCAGTGGGATGAGCGGTGGGACAAATTGGGCCAGAACCGGACTGGACCTGAGTTGTGTGGATCGATGATTGAGCTCGTGGGTTTTGTTCATGAACGGACCGGGACAGTACCTACCTACCTACCTACTCTAGACAATGAAGTAGTGACCACCTGCTTTACACAGGTACAGATAGGAGCACACGAGGACAGACGAGCAGACCAAAACAGAGGAGGGGAAAGGTTCAGGGAGGGGACAAACCTGAAGGCAAATTCGGACTGGGCAATGTTTCTGCTGGATGCGAATCATACCTTACCTTGGAGCTCCCCCCCGCCGCCGCCTCTTCCTCGCTCTCGTCTTCCAGGTACTTACTGACTGCTGCCGTTGGGCATCCCAAGTCTCGCGAGTTCTGTGCCGGCGGGCGGGGAAGCGGGAGGCGACTAATCAGAAAAAAACTCTCACTGCCCGTTCCTCTGTTGGACTGATTCCAATGCGCTTGGCCGGCGTTCCAGACAGCGTGCGCGACAAGTCTGGTGCTCAGGGAGAGAAGGCGATCGTCATGCTGTGACAGCGGCGGTGGCCAGACGCCAGAGGGGGGAACGAACGGGACTGTGGGATTGGATGCGTGAAACGGGGTGCACCTTAACATACCTACCTACCTTAGGTACGGACGGGACTTGAACGGTACGAGAGCTTGTGCCCTTCTTTGCTACATGTCATGTCACGCATCCAAGCATCACACCCTCGGCTTGCTCGATATCCTTGTATCCAGACCTGCCAGGTACAAAGATACTTCTGACCTACAGCAGGCTTTTTAGTTGGCCATGAGGTGGATGGGAAAGTGGATGGCGGATGCACAAGTTCAATCAGGAAGCCATCGAAATCTGATTTCGACAACAGGTACGTATCCCCAAGTATCTTACTTAATCCTGGCTACCAAGTACCCGCTAGGTACCTCACCACCGCAATACGCAGTACAAGGCCATCTCGATGAACGGGGACAGGCACATTGAGCGGTCTGCCCACCCATGACGCCCTCCATGTCCACTATCCTCCAGTGGGCCGTCCCCAACACCTGCCCGCTGGGATTCTGGAAATGGCGGTACCTATCCATCGCATACGGAGTACGCAGTAGTCGAGTGGGTAGACAAGGCACTTCGCAGGTACAGAGTGGATCGCTCGCTCGCCCTGCGGTCTGCCCACAGCTGAGGCACCAGCCATGGCAGCGATGCTCCTTTCTGCCCAGCCCGTCAAACTCGTCATGCCCTGTCGCTCTGCCTTCTTTTCCCACTTCTTGCTGATTAAAATCGCCCGACATTTCCAACATTCAACTGCTCTCCGTGAGGGATTCCCCTTGGACAAGGAGCTGCTCGAGACACCAGGCACCGCGAGCGCCGACCTGCTTCCATGTTTCAACTCTGTCCAGACCCTTCCCGCGTGGGGATCTTCCCGTTCGTCTCTGCGGCCCAATCCATGCCATTCGTCCGTCAATCACATACCTCATCTGAGTGAGGCCGCAGATTGTCATTTTTTTTTTCGTGGTTTGGTACTCCGTGCCCTCCAAGTACTCGCCAAATGTCGGTTTTCGTGTAACATCAGAGTACACCCACATTATGCACTAAACCGCCTCACATCTTCTGCACCTCCCCCTTCCATGCGCATGGCACCATCTCCTCCCGTCTTGTTGCCGGCGTACGCCCACAAGCATCCACAATGTTAATCAAGCCCGGACGACGGATTGAGGCTCCGGCCAGGTTCGTGTACGGCGTCGTCGATGTGTTGTCCAGCTGCTTCTCCACCGTGGAGAGAGAGGCCAATATCGGACTGTGATGGATATCATAATCCACTGCTGCTCTGCTGTCGTGCTTCCCAAACCGAGGCCTCCAAATGCGACAGAACTACGCGCCGGACCAATATTCGCCTTGCTGCTGCTGCGTGGGCCGTAAAACCACAACGATGACGGCAGAAGAGGATCCCTCAACGGACGAGGCAAACCTCGAATATGGGACATGATGGGGTCCGGATGGGTCAACTCGAAAGAGCTAGCAAGAATGGAATATTGCCCCAAGTGAAGTAAAGATAGGCGCCCCATGCCGCTGGAGAGAAGGACCCTGACCTACTGTGTAAGAGAGGCACAGCACACACCACCACCACCACCACCACAACCACCTGCTTCCTGGTCGACCTTCGGGACATTCTTTTCTGTGAGCGACATTCTCGTGTGCTGATCCCTTCTTTGTCTTGCTACGATCCGCGTGTCTGGCCGGGTCCGTCAGGTGTGTCGCTCGGCACCCCCAACCGTCGAGAAATTGGTTCAGCCACTGGTTACTTCCGCCAATGTCTCAGTCTTTTCTTAATTGTCGAAACAGAATGTTGCGCTTGTTCCTGTCAGTCTCAGTCTGATTTCTAGAACCGATCCACGGTCATAATCGAGGTATTTCAGGCCCTTCGTCCCTTCGCATTGGGGTTCGACCAGGGACCAGCAGTTGGTGAACAGGCATCGACAGCTGATGGAAAACGTCTGGCGCTAGCTAAAGCCTGGGGATTCATGTCCGTGTACCAATTCGTAGACCCTGAGGGAGACGCAGCTTGGTAGCGAGCTTGCAGTTAAGCGTGGTCTTGCTCATCAACCTTGTCGCAAGCTGATCTCTTTCTCGCCAATAATCGACTGGTGGCAGATCGATTGTCGAGACTGTCGCGCCGTTGAAACTCCTTGCGCTGTTCCCATCTGCCGCAGAAATATGAGGCCATAATGACAGACAAGGAGCTGACTGCCTCAACCCTCTCTATACCCGTCGCGTACCCGGGCGATCCCGTCAGTTCGGTTTGACGCGTGTGACGTTCGCCTGTCCTCGTCCATACATCGAACTGTAGACTGTAGTTGGGAGTCCTCTGTCGAGAAGCGATCATGCTGTGTAGCCGGCGATGCTCTCCAATTGCATATTCGAGGCCATTCGGTCTCGCTTCGTCCCCCGTGGATGCGGCACAGATCATCGTTCGGTGAGTCTTTTTCCCGCATTGGCTCATCCACTCATAAGCTCTCGATACTTGGAAGTGATGTCTACTACGCTGGATTCGGATAAACGCAAAGACTTGGGCTTTGACTATCTCCGACTGGCGTTGTCGGTGACAAATTTGCCCTGCGTCTAGACCTCACGGTCTCCCCATCGATCGTAGATCTACAACTCGAACGGGTCTAGCCCGCAGGCACTCAAGACGCCTAGACCGGGATGGCCACAGACACGACCAGGGCCCTGGTCGTCTTCTCCATATCGGTGCGCCTCCAGTGCCACCAGAGACTCTTAAGCTGCGCGGTACAACGCAGATCATCTGACCCTGCCCTTGGTGGTGAGAACCAATCATCCTGGTGCAGCACCACCCTTGTTTTTGACAGAGCTTTGCTGCCCGAGCGTGTCTGCGTGCTTGCCCTGCCCGTTGTTGACGTCATCCTGGCATAAGCAGTCTTGATTGGTCGTCGGCCTCTCTCCCGAATCCTCAGAACGCAACCAAACGTCGTTCAACCTCGTAGACAGAAGCAGAGTAGCTCGAGTGTAGCTCGAGGGTAGCTCGTTCGTGCCACTGAAAGATTCCATATCATGGCGCACCTTTGTCTTGACATGTGCTGGGTGCATGCCACCCGTGTGCAATCCACACAATGACTCGATTCCTCCCCGTTTACTTTCCTTGTAAGTTGTCAGCCATGACAGCGTACCTAGCACTGGGTCACAATAGGTTGTGGGTTGCGTCTCGTTTTTCGATGTCGCGGGATATTATGTCATTGCGTCTCGATTTCGTAACGCAGCCTTACATCTGTCGCTCAAAGCAACAGACGACATGATGCAGTACAGGCATAGCAAAATCCCTTCGCTTGCAAGGGTATCATCGGCCATTTCGTCATTTGGACCCTGAGGATCCAGAGAAAGGACCCCTTCACGTGCTCATGTGCCCTCCTCGTTCCATTGCCGCCGGAGTTCATCCATGTAATTCGCCTCTTCCCCGCTCGCTCAGACTGAATTGTCTTTCATCACTCCACACGTCGAACATGTCCACCACTGCCTTTCCATCATCGTCCCACAATACGAACATTGCCAGGTTAGGGGTTTCACTGGCTCGGCGGCGCGTTGATTGGTGCTACCAGGCTTTCTACTGCTACTGGCTCTGGGCGGGCTACTTGTGAGATCGATAGTGGCAGGCTGTGTCGTGCTCTTCGTCGTTGCGGCCATTGATGCCCTTTGGCGTTCGCGTTCGCGCTTTTCAGCATTTGGTGTCCACACTTGACGCTGAGGATCCTGACCTCGTTCTGTGCCGCACGCATCGCAGCACAAAAAACTTGAAGGATTATGGAGAGTACAGACTCCGCATGTCCAGCCCCGTTGCGGAGCTGGTTGGGGCACCGGCGCAGACACAACTGGTGGCCGAGTCTCTGGCCTTGGTATCGATGGAGGTTTCGTTCCTGGTCCTGGGATCGGCGGAGGAACACTACTGCTCCTGTTTTCGTTATCTCCCATGACGGATCCTCCACCGTTACCAGTAGGGTTTTGCGCTGTTGGCGGAATAAAGTAACCACCGTACCGTTGGCGCTCTTCTTCTTGTACCAGTTCCCAGAGAGCTTGCGCAATTGCAGCTTCATTAGCCGCGTCTTCTTCGGCCTGCGTACGGAAGCCGTTCTTCGTAGCTGTCTCGGAGATTTGTTGAATTTCCCTATCATTGTGATTCGTATTACCGCATCCCTGCAGCGTGGTATTTCTGCGCTCTATTGCGCCCACGATGGTTCGCCGGATATCTGAACCGATGCTGGGTCCAGAGCCACCAAGGCGCTGGCCTGACCCCTTTGTCAGGGTGCGACGCTTTTCAGCTGATGCTCTAGCAAGTCGTCTAGCTTCATGCATAGGTATCCGGCCGCCTCCCAGGCGATGTCCGTCTGATAAAAATCCTTCACCCGTATATCCCTTTCGAATGAGCGACTCGTGTTCGTCTCGAAGTTGGTTCCATAGCGCATGGAAGTTGCCATCGTGTGGTCCAAATACAATGTGTGAAAGTTCGTGAAGCATCGTATCAACTACGTGCTCTATAGGTAGGAAGAGTGATCGGTCATTGGGATAACGTAAACGGACGAGGATTCTTTGACCTCTGTTGATATTCAAACCTGAATACACCATAATTAGTAGATTGATGGAACTTTCAGGAGATTGACATACCGAGGAGGTTTGCTTGATCCGGATAAAACTCAGCTAGCTCTCGCACCTTCCACCCCCTAACTCGCATGATGGGCTTGACCAAGGAGGCCACCTTCTTCAGCGTTTGGAGAGCATCGGGAGCGCGCGGAAAATCCGGTAAATGTGAGAATGATAGAATAAGAGCATCGTGTTCTGGCATTTTATCGTCGTGTATCGTTGTATGTAGTCATGTAGTCGTTGCGTGGTAATAAATGCGAAAGAGGGAAGTAATCAAGACCCTAAATCATCACTAGGAAGGAAATGAGAGAAACGAAAAAACGGCAGGAAGTCAACGAGTGACGGGGTATTGAAGAAAATCGCAGGTAGGAGCGACTCATAGATGGAGTTTGGTAGAACAACGTGGAAAGGAAGTCATTCACATCGTAAGCAGTGGCTGACACGTACGAAGACGCGTAAGGGGACCTGATGCCTTTCGGTGATAGGGGGGGCAATGGTCGGGCGATGAGTCTTTGTGAGTTTTTGGACTGTCACTGCCTCTTGGCAAATTTCAGAAATTCAAGCAGGCAAGTGGGGTAGCGGGGTATGTTGTGGTGACTAAGCAGCATCCTGGCAGTGCCTGGCTCGGGAATCTACTTCCACCTTGAGCTTTCCACCTTTTGAAGATTTGGGCAGCTGTCAAGCCACCATTCATTTCACCTTACCCATGAACACATACACACATGCACATTCTCTCATCGCTTCTTCGATCCCTGAATCATCGGCCGATGAAATGGTATTGGCCAGTCAGCCGAGAGCTTGATGATGGATGGCCAATACCTGGCAAGATGAATGTGTCCCAACAGGATCTCGGACGGAAAATCAAGGCAGCGACGCCTTGGAGAGATTAGCTTGCAGAGATCGACCTCGCCAAGTGATGGCGCTATCCTTCGCTCGGTTCCTAGGTATACCAATATGTTTGACGATGCCTCTTTGATACGCCTTATCAACGGGCTGACTTCTGCAAGTATCTCTAGTCGCAAACTCAAGCCGGGCTTATAAGCCGTCGGAACCCCGCTGTCCCGACGTCAAGGAACGGACAACTTCTCCTACTGTCCGATCAGTATTGCATCAACCGGCTTTTGCATTGTCTCTCCGTGATGTCAAATACTCACAACCGTCGCACATGTCCGGGGATTCGGCCGACGACTCAAGTGGAGTCGTCCAAGTCACAACAGCTGTCAACAGAAGGATGGAGAGCGGTTTCAGTTTTGCATAAATCTCGTCACAGCTATGCCACACCTTCTCCGACTCCCTTGTTCTTCTCGTCTCCGTATTAGACTTTGACTGTCAAGATACGTCGCAATCTATTTCTCCCGCTCTTTTCATCGCATGTCTCTGAGCAACTTCAGATGATTGATCATTAATTTTTCGCTTTCCCACGTTACGGATGCCCTCGTTCAACATCACAAGTAAAGCCTTGACTTAGCTGGATGCGCTGCGGCTACAAACAGGGGTCTGGGAACCCAACAAATCGTCACGGGAGTTCGGCATCGCGACTTGGTTGACCTTGCGGACAGGGGTCGCATGCCTGACTTACAGTGTTTCGGAAGCCAAGCATACGGCCATAGAGGCCGCCTCACGAGTCCGGCGTACAGTGTCCGCGAGGAACCACGCTTTGAGTTGAGCTGAATGATCGACTGTCGCAGGTCATCTACGGATGCGCCTCTTTGGGAGACTGTCGACTCGTTGATGGCAGGCAGACTTGAACGATTCAGCCCCTGGCGCCTACATCAGGTCCTCGTCGCCAGGCCCGGAAAGTGGAATTTCCTCCTTCTGTCTCGCGATTCGTCATTGCCTGGATGGCGATCCAACTGGTGACTAGGTATTCGAGCATTTCGAAACGGCTGGGAAGGTCGATCTATGCGTTGCTACAATGGGAAGCGAACTTGGCAAAAGCTTGTGTGCTTATCTCTCCAGGACGCTCCGCGCTTCCAAGCCTTTTGTTTTCCTTGTGTCACTATCTCCATACTGTTCTTCTTCTAAGATCGTTATTTGCTGAAAGCTCTGTGAGCTTCTCATCTGGCTTCACTCCTTCGCCAGACCTTTCATCTACCCCAAGTGGCCATGCGTTTCACCAAACCAGCTGCAGTGGCAGCATTCGTTCCCTTTGCTTCTCATCTAGTAGATGCGGCACCTCGAAAATTAGAAATTTCCACTCTAGGCGGCGCGGCCTTCCGAATCGAGCAGGCTCCCAATCCCGACTTTTACTATGGAAACAGGCGAGGGCCCATCGCACTGGCCAGAGCTTATTCCAAGTTCGGGCAGCAGATTCCCGACGATCTACTGGGGCTCATCGATCAAATCCTCGGAGAGCTTGGGTTGCTGAACGGAGGCAAAGGCAATGGCGGTCGTAAAGGGGGTAAGGGTGGCGGCAAAGGAAAGGGTAAGGGAGGGAAAGGAGGCAATGCTGGTGCTGGTGGTTCCAAGGGCAATGGTACAACCACCACTCCCGGAGGTGGAGGTAACAAAGGCAATGGCACGAAGACACCTCCAGGTGGTAAGTTGATATGTCGGCTTCTTGGGATTAAGCTTACAGTCCTGAAGGAGAGGTTGCGGCGATTCCCGCCGAGTTCGACAGCCAGTATCTCTGCCCTGTCCAGATCGGCACACCGCCCCAGACTATCCCGCTCAACTTCGATACCGGGTCCTCGGATCTATGGGTTTTCAGTAGCGAGACACCCATAACCCAAGTCGCGGGGCAGACAGTGTATAACATCAACGCCAGTACAAGTGCCAAAGTCCTCCAGGGTGCTTCTTGGTCGATCTCCTATGGCGACGGTAGCTCGTCCCAAGGTAATGTTTTCATGGACACTGTCACGATCGGCGGCGTGACTGTAGAGAGCCAAGCAGTCGAGTCTGCTACTCAAGTGTCTTCGTCATTTTCCCGAAACAAGAACCAGTCTGGTCTTGTCGGACTTGCCTTTGGCAACATCAACACCGTCAAGCCTGCCAAGCAGAAAACCTTTTTCGAGAATGCAATGAACAATCTCGCCATGCCACTGTTCACAGCAAACCTCAAGAAGGCAGCTGGTAAGTCTCAAATTCTCACGTCAAGGCCCCTTCGGAACTATTCACTAATTTCGCAATCACAAGCTGGAAACTACAACTTTGGCTTCCTCGACTCGACAGAGTACACTGGCGACATCACCTTCGTCCCCGCCAATACGACGCAAGGCTTCTGGCAATTCACAGCCCAAGGCTTCGCCGTCGGCTCCAACGGCAGCGCGCCTACCTCGGCCCCTCACGCCGCCATCGCGGACACGGGCACGACGCTCATGCTGCTGCCCGACGCCATCGTCTCAGCGTACTACCAACGCATCGCGAGCGCAAAGTACGACGCGACCAACGGAGGCTTCGTCTTCAACTGCAAGGACACGATACCGTCCTTCACGGTCGACATGGGCAAGTACCAGGCCGTCGTCCCGGGTGACTTTATGAAGTTTGCTCCCGTCGACGGGCAGACGGTTGAGACTTCGACGACGTGCTTTGGGGGTATACAGAGCTCTGCGGGTTTGCCCTTTGCGATTTACGGGGACGTTTTCCTAAAGTCGCAGTTTGTGGTGTTTCATGGCGGGAATAAGGAGTTGGGGTTCGCGAATAAGCCCCTTTAATGAATAAAGGTAGACAGACGCTGGACGTTATCTGTTTTTGTGATGATGCTTGAGGTGAAAGGTAGCGCAAGGCTGGATGGCTCCCAGCAGCGGCCATCATAGACGGCATGTTCATTTGCTTATTTGGTAGAACAGATTCGAAAAATAGAAAGTAATTTCTATCCTTTGGTGCCTCGATCCCAGTAACCTGCTCATCAAGAAGGTATCCGGCCGTCTCTTTCTTGGAACTTCAGGCTCCCCACCCACACATTCACCACTCCCAGTGCCGCCCCCCCCCCCCCCCCCCCCCCCCCCCCCCCCCCCCCCCCCCCCCCCCCCCCCCCCCCCCCCCCCCCCCCCCTCCCCCCCCCCCCCCTCCCCCCTCCCGCCCCCCCCCCCCCCCCCCCCCCCCCCGCCCCCCCCCCCCCCCCCCCCCCTTTTCTCATCCCAACATTCAAGCCACCCTCACCCGGACGGTCAACCCTTCATCTACAACATTTTTCTTCCTACGAATACCTGCCCCGGGGGACGCCCCGGGAACGCATTAGCCGAGCGGTAAAATACCGAGTAGAAAATTCCCCTAGGGGGGTGGGGTTTTCATAGGGTCGGGGTTCAACACCCCTTCTCCGAACTTTTAGGAGAACTTTTCTAGAGATTTTATCTTTTTGGGTGGTCGAATTTTGAGTCCATGGTATTTAGGAGTGGATAGAGATGGTATATATGTAGTTGTTTTTGTGGTTCGAGAAAGGTTGCTGATGAAGATGGTGGTGATGGTGAGGTGTGTTGTTGTTTACTGGGTTGTTGTGGTGGTTGCGAGGGAAGGCGCGCGGGGTGTGATGTAGGTAGGTAAACAATGTCGACTTCGCTCCTGCCTTGAACAGATCTGAGGACTAAGGCGAGGAGAAATATGGCCAAGCAACTTTCGTGTATTCCACCTTTCAGGTAAATCTGGAATTTAGAATGTAAGCGATGCCTTCTCGCGCCTGGGGACCATATGCCCATCTCATTACGTTTCCTCGACCAAGTATACTCGCCCTATAGATGACCTTGATATTCCCCTAGTAAGTGGACCAAATATCCGAATGCTTGCGCAAAGGGAGAGATATCTCATGAGCGATAGGGTCTTGTCCCTACCTCCTACTCCGGTTCGAGATCATGATGGAGAGCACTACTGGTGAAGTGGTTAGATACAAACTCGTCCCGATCTCCAGCACCAGCATTCGAAGGACGACTGAATACCGGAAGACAGAAGCCGTTCCCAAAATCGTGACACTCAATCCTTCCGGTTTGTTATAAGAGAGAAAGTAATAGTAATTTATGTGTCTAGAACTGGGTACATTGTTCAGCCGACAAAGGAGACGGGTATTTGGCTATCGTATATCGGTTATCCATGTTCAGCATCACGCCCAGCCGCCCTTCTAGCCGTTCGATGCCTCCCACCCGGCTCTCCTCCCTTGTATAGGTCATTTGGGTCAAGGTATCCGGACCGTAGGACTTGGAAGCAATTGCTCCAACTAGCCGTGCCACGCGCACGGGGGCTCGATGGAGACAGAGGACGCTCCTGCTTATCTGTCCATCATGCGATACTTGATCATGACGACCCTCAAGTCGTACACATCACCACCGTTTGGTGGATTACAAGACCCTCTAATGTATCGTACAAGCCAAACAAATCACCAAGGCGGAGAAGAATCAGACGGAAATCAAGGTCGACCTACATGCGTGTGCGAAGACAGCGTTTCGGTAAAAAACAAAAACTCACGATTCTTTACTTCAGGCTCAGCCTTGTATATAACGATGCACGAATAACCCACCAAATGTCCTACATCACGGTTCGCTGGCGTGACGTATCTTGGACCTGTGCTACTACGCCACCGCGGCTTCGATGAGTATACACCTGCCATATCAGGGTGTCTGCCTACTACTTTGTCCATTATCCTTCGCCGTCCACTAACAGGCCGACTCGGGGGGGATTCGTGCAAAGGGTTTGTAGGGGACTCAACAGAGTCAGAGTGGAATCTCAGTCCCCTCTGTCATTGATCTGACGTTTTCGTCTTTGATTTCGACTTCACATGGATGAACCCCCTTTTCCCTCTCCTCCCCCTCCCCCCCCCTCCTGTGCCAGGTCAGTCTTTCCACGCCCACAGTAATGAAATGCCAAAACCATGGCCGGAATTTTCTTAGGCAAGCCTATGTTAGTTTTACCGGAAACGACAGGTCATTCCAAACCTCCGACGGTAGATACGCTCGTGAAAACCCGGAGTAGTCATCACGAGGAAATAAGTCACAGGATATCATGTCATATATCAAGCCAACTAGCAAGTAAAGCTGCGAGCCATTGCACACGGAGTACTCGGACGAGATCGCCTTCGCATGGAATCTGGACAGATATCCGAGTGAGCAGCTTCGCGCGGGGGGGCGAGGGGCTTATTCCAACCTCGCTAACATTCATATCCCCATCTCAGATACTCTCCCGTCGTCAATCTCACGCCCCTTCAAATCCACGCCCCTTCGAATCGTAGTGCCTCATGAGACTCAAACGACTCATGCCGTGCTGGAGAATCGCCGTGGCCAGCATTATACAAGAAAGGTCCAAACTACTGGCGCACGAACGCGGTTGGATCTTTCATCAACGATGAGTAGGGCGACAATCATCAAGAGTAGAAGCGAACCCTGATTGCCACTACTGTACACTGATATAGCGAGTAGACGTCGCCTGTCCAAGGAGCAAGTATGGGGATTACATTGCCACTACTGTGTTACATCCATGTTACATCAGCTATGGCCACTGAGTGACCGATACGTCGAAACGCACGGCTGTATTGTTGATACCCAAGGTAAGGTTGCATCCTGATTATCAAGTTGAACCATGATATTTGTAGTGTCTCTTACCTTTCGTTGGTTAAGCAGTATCCGAGGTAGAACCAACCCGAGACGCATTCAGCTCGGGCAACATGGTATCTTCAAGGACCCTGGTACTTCGCTCACTGCTCACTTGATCTGGTCCATCATTCGAATCAGCAATTCCATCTCATGGTCCACTACTGCCTTGGGGCACTTGGAAACTCTAATTATTGTGAACAGCAGGTTATCCGTAGTCATTTTTGAGCTGCCGGTGGATACCTGACGAACAAGGATTACTGTAAGGGGTATATCAGTCTGTTGGTATACGATATGATATGTCATGTTTTGGCAAGGGACCCTAAAGAGGGAGATATATGCAGCATGCTGTAAATTTCCATATTATTCCTTGCCCGTTTCACATGCTAATAATCTCAGGGAAATACGAAAATAACCAAAGGCATTCTCGAGGCTGTGGTTGATAATCACATGTGAAGATGTATCTCGAGGAGATCACATGGTCTATTAGGCTGATGTCCACAAATGATGACCGTGTGAATAGGGACAATTGAGCCATATTCAGGAGTAACTCTGGAAGGAGTCAGTCAGTATATCACAACCAGCCGATGGTATACTCTTGTGACTGAGTCAATGTCAAGAGTGGCGTCCATTCTAAATTAGGTGAGCAATCACCAAGGTCTGGGACCGCAGGCGACTCGGTCAGGTGAGAGTTGAGCCGCAAACTTACTAGGGCTAGTGACAACGATTCACCGGCTACTTGGTACGCGAGCCTGTGTGTCACCTCCGCAATGGTAGCAAAGGCGGGTAACCAGTATAAGAAGTCCCGCATTTTGCAGCAACTGCCGAGGCTTGTCTTACGTTCTGAAGCAACATTCAACATCCACCCCCATTCAAAATGTGCCAGGTGACTGAGGCTGGGGGCGTGGTCCATCAAGTCGGCTAGACGCCGGGCGCCGACCGCTTCAGAGGCCGTTCGCGCCCGCGTTGCCGCCCATTGTCACACCTCGCTGAAGCGGCTTCGGTCGGCGGGAGGTTCCCGAGTCAGTCCTAAAGCGGAATGGGGCGATATCGGAGGCTGGCCAATCCCACTGGCCGCTGGTGGAACCATCGTCTGGCGTCTGCCATCCGCCAGCCTGCCGTTCCTTCACCGTGCGGGATTTGACCTCTTACTTCATCATTGCCCAATCGTCGGCGATGGGCAGATGGGCCTCAAGGTCAGCCAGTGAGCTTCTGGCCCCGGCTCTGGTCCCATCTATTCAATGGCCGGAGGAATGCAGACCGAGATAAGTGATGAGCTCGGAGGGGTGGGGACATTGAGCTCACCGGGTCCCGACGATGAGATGGATGTGGCACCCGCTGCCCGCTCCCGCCACCTCTTTTTTCATGTTGTGCAAGGACGGCAGGCGCCATGGACAAAGGTGGTTCGGTCCGATCCTGATGATGTGCTGAACAGTCGCGCTGGTTGGACTATTCCAAAAGTCCAAACCGACATTTTGAGAAGGCGAATTTCAATGTCTGGGGCGGTAGAGAATCCATAGCTGAGAGAGGTTCGGCTGTAAATGTTGATGTTGTTTTTCCTGCACATGCCATGCAGGCCGACAAGAACAGACGGCGCGACGGCTATCTGAAGCGCGAATCCCACCAGTATGTACGCACGTCTTTCGTGCATATGCCGCTAATCATAGACACACCTTGACTGTGCCAGGTCGTCGACACGGCAGGAGAGGTCTGGAAGGACGAATACAGGCATACCGTAGAAGTGGATATTTGCCGGCTGGATGGTCAGTGGTGTTTTGACGCCGGCCCTTTGTCGATGGGAATGCCGGAGTTGCAACGTTGATACACACAATAGAGGCATAGCCACGGTGTAACTGGCAAAGGGTGGCTGGCAAATCGAAATGCGACTCTCAATACTGCCGCCTTTGCCAGCCAAGGCAACTCAAGAAGCAACGACGCGATGAACACAGCGTCTTTCACCCGTGATCCTTGCAACTGGCAAACTTAACAAGGGAAAGCATGTTTTGACTTGGGCCGTTGCATCGCATGGCCATCTGAGTAGACAAAAGCATTGCAAAACATGCAGCAAAACGTTGCGGCCTTCATCTCGTTCGAGGGGAAGTGCAGATGCAGCGGGATTGTGAGGTGGATGATGATTCGTGAATCAGGCCAAAAGAAAGAAAGACTCAAGTGCTAGTGTGGGGGGATGAGCGGAGACCTATCGGAAAGGGAGTTGCGGTGAGGCTGGCGGTATTTTCCGGTGAAGTCAGACTCATTGGTTGAACAGGTGGGCGAAAGGAGTGAGAAAGTGAGAGGATGGATGGACGCAGCATTCGGTTCTTGTTCGTGGGGCAAAAATCGGTGGATGTGACCGACTCACAGGCAGCGCGCAGCGGATGGGATATCGTGAGTGAGTAGGAGAGGTATCGACTCTGTCGAGAGACAGCTTCAGGCTGGATTGGGGCAAGTTAGCCTGGCGAGCCCAAGCAAGGTAGATGCCGACCTCAAGTCCAATCTTGCACATCCTTGAGGATAGACCAATGGGTTGTTGAGGTATTGCGTAACGAGATAGTGCTCTGATCTCGAGTCTGTAGGTCTCCAATGAATCATATTGTTCATTGTTCTCTCTGCATTGGGCTGTTGTTGATGTCCGACTAGAGCGCGGATAATTAGAAGAGGAACCGAGCCATTGGCCCAGGGCTGTGGGGGTTGACAGCCCCCGCTTGGATGCATTGGAGGTGCAGTAAAGGGTTTGGTGGTCAGTTGTTAACTTGTTGGAGACTTGCAGTTGCAGGCTTGAGCCCGAAGCCTGAAGGTGAACCAGCGACTCAGCTAGCCGATCTTGTTACTCGGTGGGCGGAAGAGCAGGGAGCGGGCGGGCGGGACGAGACCTAACCATGAGACGAGGAGGCACAGCGTATCCGTACAGCGAAAAGTGAAGGAGACGGTGACAGGGACAGGACAGGGTCCACGTGGTGCGCATGACATGTCTTTCTCTGCCAGGCCCGGTTGGTGTTGCATCGCCAGAGTTGCTTCCCCATTGTCCTTCTCGTCATGATTTGCTCCATGGATGCGGGTGTTTTGATATCGTTCCTCGCTTCCATCAGTCAGGCAGTGAAGAGGCAGGGTTAGGCAATACGCGCAAAACGGCTGGCTGTATGGAAGGGGATGGAATCTCGTGAAGTGTAGTTTTGCGGCGACAGAGGTCATTGACTTGGGTCTCAGCTGCTGTTTGGTTTCCGAGCTTCTCCGTAGTCAAGCCGCACATGCCAAGCGGACAGGACATGGCTAGACGCCCCCTAGCCGAGACACCGAGAACAGACGTTCACACCATTCCTCGGTCGGTGAGCATATTGGCTCGTTGAAGATCATCGGCCGGGCCGCGCGACTCAATTGATGGGCTGGGCTGGGCTGGGCTTTATTGACTGGGCTGCGAATCCTGCGCGAACGCCTGGATGCCTTTGAATATCGGGCGCATCTGTCGACTCTTCGGGTCTAAGTGAGGCCATGCCAGATCGTAATGCGAGAAGTTGTCCTTGTGAATGTGTGCGTACGGATATGTGTGCATGCCCAAGACAACGGATCTTTCAGTGTCCTGGACATTTCTGCCCTGCCCTCTCCGATCCCATGCAATGGTAGTTCTACCTTGCCCTTTGACTTGGAGCTGAAGGTGTGGACACTGTCGCAGTGATGGCTGGGAGTCTGGGACGCTTCAGCAATGACCCCATAATTCTACTCGATTCAAGCATCTCGTTAAGATCTAAGGTGGATCGCGGGGGAGAAGGGTGAGCAGACAAGAACTGGCTGGCCAAGGTAACAGGTCAAGGTACGGATGCTCTGTGTGGTGGTGATACCTAGGCTGACGGTTGGTGGTAGACTGGATTAGGTGAGGTGGTCAGGTATTAAGGTAGGCGGACGAGACAAGACGAGAAAACGCCGATGGGAGAAAAAAAAAAGACTAGAGGTTCGGAGCAGAGAGCGGCGGTTTAGCGGTTTGGCGGTTTGGCGGCAAGAGCAACCGTCGTATTTCCTCTCTCACCTGCCAACCCGAGACAGGTCTCCCGTCCTCCATGCGTGCCATGGAAGCTCACCGTCGGGCAAAGTCACTTCCCTGCCAAAATGACGGCACGGAGTACCTTGAGGTCTTGGATAGGGAAGGTGTCCCCGCCACGGCGCAGCAAACTGCCCGTGGCCCATCGCTCCATCCCACTTCACACCTCGCACCTTCCCACCTTTTGCAGAATCTGGTGCGTGCGCGTGTGGAGGTGAAAGGTCACCACCCCCCAGTGGCCCCCCTGGACCCTTCCTTTGACGTGCCAGGCGCTGTTTCCCCCTCCTTCCCCTCCAAGGGTTAAGGAAAAAAAATTAAAACGGTGCCGGGTCAAGCGCTCCGCGAAGCCTGACAAGTGAGGTTGTCGACTTTCCATTTGCTACCTTAGCTATTCCTGGATGTCAGGTAAGGTAAGGTAGGTAGGTAATGGGAAAGAACGCTGGAACAATAACTACCTCAATATGCAGTGGCTGGTACAAATGCGGGTGCGGCTTCCTTTCCGAGATGTTCCAAGGTCGGGTTAGTTGAGGTGAGTTGGAAAGAGTGCACCTCAGTTCCTTCCTTCCATTAGGTTGAGTGACTGAGTCCAAGTGACTTGAAAGAAATAGCATGAGGCAAAGTACCTGCCTTGGGTATATCAGCAGCCACCACGGAGACGAGGTACTTCATGAGTACATACCTTTCTCTACCTAAGGTAGGTAGCCCAGAATGCAGATGCAGATGGCGATGTAGACAAACCTGAGGTGCACCATGGGGTAGCAGGTGAGGTGGGCTGGCCAGATCGAATGGAAGCTGACTTGGAGGTTAAGACTGGCACGACTAGGCTCGGCTGGGCTGTGTCGTGCGACTTACTACTGCGCACCTGCCTTTCTCTGCTCCGTACGAATGAATACCCGACGACTGCTTCCTTGAGCCCATTCTTCTCTCTCTCTCGTGCTCTGCCATAGTTTCTTATTCATTTCTTGTTCAACTTGCAAGTGCCTATCATCCTACATCCATCTCCCCGAAAAAACGATTGAGCCATTCAGACCTCAAAGCTTGCCTTGCATTGAATCTCGCATGGACGTAGTCACCTAAGGTGCAACGGAGAGTTGAGGTGAGCGAAAACCTTGTGCGAAGAAGAAAATATGATGATGTTCACACTCATCCACGAATGGAGACTTTGGTGAAGCGTGATGCTGGAAAAGAAGAGGAACCCGGTCCTCTTGTTCTTGAGATATCCACACCTGCCAGTGCAACGACTCAGAAAACTTGAGGAAAGGACCGGGGGCCTCGACTCTGCGGGGATTTCTTTACCTTACCTACCACGCGTCTTGGCTTGTGTACTCTGTCTCTCTGTGTGTCTCGCTCTCTAACTCCCTTTCTTAGCAAGCAGAGAGTAAAGACGGACGGAAACGAAGCAGCAAACATCTTCAGATACCTTGAACCATAAGACCCGGTGAACGGAACATAGAAAGAAGGCCGACTACCTACAGAGCATCATCAAAGAACCAGAGTAAAACCGCTCAGCGTCGGCAAGCAGCAGCAACACAAGAAAAACATCAGACCGAAACCCGGACCCAGACCCGCTCGATAAAAGTCACAACCCTCACCTGGATCAATCACTCAGCACCAAAGCCCAAGCATCGAAACTCTGTGAACCCAAAATCCACAACATCCACGATCCCTGTCGCAGGGTTGTCTCGTTTCTCAGTCTCGTCCCTCTCCCTCCTACCTTGCCTTGTGCTGCACCTCTGCAAGTCACTCGGTTCACCTCAGTCGACGATACTCGCTCGTTACCTACCAATAAGGGCTTTTTAACCGCCGTATCTGTTTTCCGTGTATCTCTGACTGCAAGAAACTCGGAGAGAGGTTTAGTTGTACCGGCCCGGTCAACAGATTTCCATCCATCCATCCATCGATCCATCCAGACTGTAAGTATGTATGTCTCTCTTTCCACCTACGTAGGCCCAACTTGCCCCGTCCCCTTCACCCGTTCCCATCCCCATCCCCATCCCGGCCTGAACTGATCGGTACCTTGCCAGAAGTATCCATACCTCGTCGCTTTTTCTCTTCTCCCACCACAACAACAACATCCAAATCCACGCAATCGACATATTGGAGAAGGTTTTGCACCAGCCAGAGGTACCACCAGCGACCAAACCATAGTCCACTACTACCTCCACCACAACCAGCCCACCACCACCACACTACTGCGTACGGGCACTACCAGAGGTTCAGTACCACCTCACCTCCCGATCTCAATTCCCAGCGCCGTACCTTGCCGGGGGTCCTGGCCCGTGCTTTCTTCGCTCTTTCCCTCTCCGGTGCTCGGTGCACGTACCCTTAAATCCTGACCGACCGACCTTATTTTTATTCGTGCACCTTGGCCTCGGCCCTCATCCTCCCACCTTCACACACCTCGAATTGAGACGGTCGTCCACCGAAACCAAGTCTGATTGTCCTTCTTTTATTCTCGACCGTCCCTGCGGTGGTTTCTTCCGGTTTCCGGGTCTCAATTGGCATCATTTGCCCTCGGCGCATTCTCTGTTTGGCTGCTCCCCGCCTCCGAGGACCCGTTTCTTTTACCCCTCACTTTTCTCTGGTCGCTCTTTCGCGTCGGTGAATCTCGGTGGGGCACCACCACACAATCTGCCCAACTTCAAAGAAAAGGCGCGACAGCCAGACAGAGTCAAGTGCGTGTGTGTATGAGAAGAGAAGGGGCGCGGGAATTCCACTAGCCACCCTCTCTTCTTCTCGAACCTCTTTTCTTCTTCTCTCTTCTCTCTCATCTTTTCCGCCACATACAATTACACCAACGTACACCGAGGATGGGTCAAGGGTAGTTGCTGCTGTGACAAAGGGAATAAGACAACACAACTTGCAAGCATGCATCCGGCTCCGAGTCTGTTAGAGGCGCCTCCGAAGAATGGCAGCGAGGAGTCTGGAAACAGACCCCAAACTGGCTCACCTTCAATGTCTCATCATGAGCTGCCTCAATCGCAACAGTCTCCGCTCCAACAACAGCAGTCATTGCCAGCGCAGCATCAACCGCAGCAGCAGCAAACGACTCCTCAGCACCAGTCCCAGCAACCTCCTCCCACCCCCGGTCAGTCGGCTTCTCCTCCGCTGAGGAAGGACACCAACTCGTCCATATCAACTCAGGCCACGGCGGCATCCGCTGCCACCAATATGTCCGTGGACACAAGCAACACATCGTACAGTGCCGACACCTCTCCTAACTTAACATCCATATTCCATGTAAAGGATGGCTCCGACGTCTCTAACCGGGTCCGCGCGAGCAGGAGGCGAACCGGTCCTTTGTCCCAGCAACAGAGAGAGAAAGCCGCACTCATCAGAAAGCTGGGCGCCTGTAATGACTGCCGCAGAAGGAGAGTTGCAGTAAGTCACCCGTGACCCCTTCACGTCTTTATTATCAAAAAGTGCTCACCCCTGCTGACAATCCTGCCCTTGCCAAGTGCCATCCTAGCCATCACAACATGACATGGGAGGATGCCGTCAGGAAATATCATAGGTCTCACAGTCCCAGCATCCAGGATATCGCCCCGTCTATGGCTGGCCAGCGGCCCCTCAGCCCAGCGCCGGCCCTGAACAACAACAATGTGAAGTCAATGTTCACGCAGGACCCCGAGGAGATGGAGATAGACTCCCCAACGCCTCCTGGTGGTCACCGGCTCAGCGAGTCTCGCATTCGCACGCCACTCCCGACCGGCCCCAGGCTCGACAAGCCTCCAATTTTGCCTGGTATTGATAGTCTTAAATCTGACTTACAGACCAATGTTTCGAGAATTCTGTCTACTCCCAGTCGGAGCCGCTACTCAAGTGCGCAGGCCTTGCTTCTGTACTGGCAGGACGACCCTGATTTCAGCGTTGGAAGCTCCGTCAAAGAACTTGGAGAAGTTTTCGACCAGTATTACCGGTATACGTTTTCGATCACAACTATTCCGTCTGCTTCAGAGGCCTGCAAAAGCCCTTGGAGATGGCTCTCGCGCAAGATTACCGACTTTGTGGAGGACCGTGATCAACGGGACGTTCTAAAGATTGTCTACTACAATGGTCATTCCTACTTAGACGGCAACCGGGAAATGGTGCTCGCCAGGTGAGTACTTCTCAAGTAGCCTTCTCAGGAGGCTTGGAACCTAACGTCTTGCCAGCTCAAAAGACAAGGACAAGGCCGAGACTATCCGGTGGAGTGGTATTCAGCAGGTGCTTGAGGAGGCCTGTTCAGACACTCTGATTGTGATGGACGCCGCATTCTTTCCATCTTCCAAGATGCACCGCCAGCAAGGTGTCTTGGAACTGGTGGCTGCTGCTGTATCCGAGGAGCACTTCGATGCCCTGGATCGATGCACGTTTACCAAAGTCCTCACCGAGCACCTAAAAACACGCGCTTCACAACGATTCACGAGCCCCTTCTCTGCCGCAGAGCTTCACTCAAAACTACTGTCCAATTATCCTTCTCTCGTTCAGGATAGGAACCCTGAAAAGGAAACGATCACCAGCTTTCCATCTCCGCTCCATATGCAAATGTCGGGAAACGCTCGACTACCCTCAATTCTTCTCGCACCTCTTAACATTGGTCCCTTGAGGACGAGCCTTCCGTTCGGTACAGAAGGTCAGCAACTGGTACTGTCATTCCGGATAGGAGACGAACCGATCGACATTGACAACTGGACCGAATGGCTGAGAATGATGCCCGAGGGTGTCAAGGATGTGAGGGTTGACGGCCCTTTTCGACCATCTAGATAGGTTTCTGGTGGATTGAGACATCCAAGAGACGGGAAGCTGGGTCACTCGAGACGGGCGTCGAAATAACTTGACGGTGCTTTGACGCCGCATTATACGTTTTATCAATTCTCTTAGTCCTACTTCGACAAAGGACACCATCAGGGGGAAACGACGAGGCTACGGAACAGACCAGACGCTGCGTAGGTTTAAAACTTCACTGTCAGGCGCCACAGTTTGAGTTACTCAATGAGTGATCAAACCGACCTGTCTCCGCCGAAACTCCTGTTCCTCTCAGAGCCCTTTGCTGGGCCTGCTTTTACGCGTTAATGACTGATTTTCACGACATTGCATCATTCATACCTCCTCGTTAGGTCTGGGAGGCGAACGGTCGGAGTCGGGAGAGTCATACATATTATTTTTCCACAGCAAACAACCGGGCGTCCTGGTCAATCTACATAGGATTTGGGAGGAGGCCCGGTATTGGGGGCGAGAGATTTCACACAGCCTAGCGAGGAGTAGAGCGTGTGGTATGCTCGGCGTGGGAAATATCACAGGAAAACGGGAGGGGGAGGAGCACAGGAGCCGTGGTTCTTCAAATGGCATTACATGCAGCCTGTTGATGCAGTCATGTTTTACATGGAAGGACGTTTGCATTAGTGGATATCCCCAAATTCGCCTTTTTAAAGACTACGCATCTCTCTCTTCTCTCTCACACACACTAGCATTTCTCTAATGAGTCTTGCAAACAGAGGTCTTGCTTCTTCTCCAACGTCTCTGGTTTTAACCCCCCCCCCCCCCACCCCCCCCCCCCCGCCCCCCATCCCCACTCCCCCCGCCCCCCTCCCCACGCCCACCCCCCCCCTTGTCCCCCCCTACTCTTCTTTTATGTCTCTTTCACACCACGTTTTCTTCTTCCCCCCCCCCCCCCCTCTTTTCCCCCCCCCCCCCCCCCCCCCCCCTCCCTGGCCGGTGTAGTGAATATGTCCGTGATCCTAATGCTGACCAACTCCAGAGCAGTATCCTGTCTTCCTGCTCTCAAGGGAGCGACGGTGGTGAAGAAGAGTCCAAACATGACCTCCTTATCCTCAGAGGAACAACGTAGTTTCAGAAAAAAATGAATCCAATGCCAGCCGTGATGTTCCGTAATGTTGTATCAAAGAAAAGGCCGTTAATGCGCAAAATTTCATGACAAAAACCAAACTCTTAGATCGCCAGCACCAGCGCCGCCGCCGCCGCACTCAACACCCCAGTCGCAAAACTGACACCGGTCCTCGCGGCGGGACTATTGGCCTCAATGTTGCCAATCGCAAAGGTGGGGTTATAGTCCACCTCGCGGGTATCGAGCGTACCGTTCCAGCAGTACCGCGAGAAGCACTGCGCGCAGGCGTCGGGCACGGTCTCGCGGGAGCGCGCCATGCTGCGAGAGAGCACGGCGCAGGCGACGCAGACGGGCCACTGGGCGTCGAGGGTCGCGTTGCCCTGGGTGGCCGAGTCGTAGCCGTTTTGGATGATTGCGTCGCGCTGGTCGAGCTCGTAGCTGGGATCGAAAGTCGAGACGTTGGAGTGTGCGACGTAGGGAGCGTTGGGGAGGTAAACAACCAAGGGAGGCACGCGCTGGTTGCCCGAGAGGGTGAAGTTTGAGGCGTTGCAGCCAAAGAACGTCGGGCGGCGGTTGAGGCCTAGGTTAATGAAGGTGTTTGCGTCCGGGACGGGGGGGAAGAGGGTGCCGTTTGCGATGGGCTGGGCGACGCGGTCGTAGGTTGCGCGGAGGGCTGTGCCGTTGGGCCAGTTGTAGTTTGTGTCGGCGGAGGAGTCGACGGCGAAGATGACGTCGACGGCGCGGTTGGGTTGGATCAGGGGGTGGAGGGGGATGTTTTGGAGGTCTTCGCCGCCGTCGACGAGGGAGAGCTGGGTCTGGTTTGCGTTTACGTTTGTGCGCGGGTTGTAGCCGTAAAAGGGGTTGGGCACGTATTGGGCGATGTCGTTGTTGTCCTGGTCCAGGACGTTGAGGATGGTGGTCAGGGCGGACTGGATGAAATCGGGCAGGCCGGCGGAGGAGAGGTTCTGGAGCATGAACTGGTTGAAGAGGGAGGAAGAGGTGCCCATGACGAAGCCGGCCTGGTCGAAGCCGCGGACGCAGGAGCCGTTGTCCGGGATGCGGCCGGCGGAGAAGTTGGAGGCGAGGTAGCGGAGGGGAGCGAAGCCGTAGGCCGTGTTGTCCCAGGTGCCGAGCTCAAAGGGGTTGAACTCGTAGACGGTAGCGTTGAGAGAGATGATGCGCTCGTTGGGGGCGCGGCCGTCGGCGACGAGGATAGGGAAGGGCTGCTGGCCGGACTGGAAGTCGGGCTCGTCGGCGATGGACGAGAAGGTGTAGGCCGGCCCGCCGTCAGTGGCGTTGATGAGCTGGTAGGAGAGAGCGCGGCCCCAGTAGTCCGTGATGGAAACCTCGAAGCCTTGATCCTTGGTATCGACTTGCTTGGCAACATCTCTCCAGTACTCGGCTGTGTTGAGGATGGAGAGGCCGGATTCTTTGGGGCCCGAGAAGATAGATCGATCGAATTTCCAGACAGCGGATCCCTTTGAGCCGCGCTGCAGGTCGACCACGGAGGAGAAGTTGTTCGTGAAGATGGAGCCGACGAGCCATCCACCGCCAGAAAGACCGGCAACGTAAGTGGCGGACTGGAGGAGGCCACCGATCTGGCCAGATGATGTCGAGTTGGGGGTCCGGCTGTCTGCGGCAGCAAGGAAGCCGGCGCCGTTCATGAGGGCCCGGTACCCACCACCTGACACGGCAAGGGCGATGTTGGGCAATTGCGATGATGATGAGCTTACACGGTCAATATAGGCACCGGCATCAAAGTTGGGAATGCTGACGCGAGTTAGGAACTCGCGCATGGGTTCGACTGTGGCTTTGCGGCGAAGGGGGAGCCATGCTGTCTCGTTCGGCGACAGGGCCGATGCGGACCGGATTGTAGGACGGGCGGACGGGCAGTCGACGATCGCGGGTGCGTAGCCTCCCGAAGGCGAGTTCGGGAGGGCGCGGGGGTCCAGGGCCTCCATGATGAGCCCGGCCGCCATTGGCTTCACGGGATCAACCGCCCACACCGGGGCAACGGCAGCTGCCACTACCAATAGGGATGAGAGCATCATTGTATGTGAATCCTCCTTTGGTCCTAGGCCTATTGGAATAGTCGAACCAGAGGCGGTGGGTTTGTAAGTGGGCGAACAGAAGGGAAGCTTGAAAGGGGGTATCAAAAAGAGGATGGGGTTGTGAAAGATATACGGATAACCCAGACTCCAAAATAGAAAAAGGATGGATCGGAAGGGACGGTAGAGATGGGCGACGGATGGACACTACTAGTAATAGGATCCAGCGATTGTCGACCTTGTGGGCATGGCCCAGCGGCTGTGCGGTGCGGCGACTTTGACGGGGATGAGGAAGCTTCGGCCTTTTTCACGGACCCGTCGAGCTAAAGAAGGTTTACGCCTGGTGTCTGCCGGTATGACGTCGAATTGGAGAGTTTTTGAGTGTGAGCGCGGTCCTTCTTTTTAATCGGACTGAGACGTCGGGATGCCGTGGTCTTTTTTTTTTTTTTTTGCTACAAGAGGGCCCCTTGTTGGCCAATGCTTGGTTGCTAATGGAGGAGCGATGCGATTTGACGGGAGGATCAGTTCCTGCGTTATCCAAAGTGGGTGTTGGGATGAGTTGTCAATGGTGAGAGCTAGGATTAGTAGCTGAGCTCCCAATGACCGTTCCCAGACGTGACGACGTTCTGCGAGAACGAAGTGGACTTAAGGTTCGGGAGACAGGCAGATATTCAATCTCAGGGTACTCAAGCGAAAAGAGAGCGTGATCCAGCGGCTATTAAAAGGGATTACCAACGGCGGAGCATTCCACGATACGACAGTGGAGTCTGAGTCTGTCCGTGAACCTGGACAAGGTCTTTGATTGAGGTGATCTTTGATCTGACCCTGTGTGCCGTATCCGTAAAGTTTCATGTATGGACTGACGAATAAGAGGGAGATGAGTACTGTGTAACCCGCAGAGCCTAATAAGCTGGGCGTGCTGGGCAGCTGAGGCGGGATGAGATGAGTACGCGGAAATTGTGGCTATGGAGCGAATGGGAAGATCCGGATCACCCGGCTTGGCTAGTGATGATGTGAGGTCAGGATCCAAAGGAGTCTTAGTACTCCGTACAGAGTTGTGGTCTGGTGCCCCAAAGAGGGAATTTGTAAAAGGCAAAAAAGGCGGCCTCTTTTTCTGGGGCGATCAGAAGCTCATTGGAAACAATGTGGAGCCTTAGGGATACGCGGGTGCCGAAGATGAGAGAGGATCCGTAAAAGAGTACGATAGGGCAGAATTCGGTCCAAGATGCCGACGGGGAGATGAGAAGACAGTGAGCGCCCGGATCCGGATGATGCAAGGAGATGACAAACCCTGTGAGAGATTAGTACAAAACGAGAGAGAAGGGCGAGAGAGCACGGTAGCCCAGGGCGCGATGAGGTCAAGCGCCGCAGTGCTGAAGCGGCGGGTTCCACGGTCTCGGGTGCGGCGTTTTATGAGATGGAACCTGGTCACTCGGTGTGGCATCTCGCATGCCGCATTCTCTGTTCGTACAAATCATGTGCATCCGTAGAGGGAAAAGTACGGATACGTCGCCTTGCTGTCGTGTGCTCGTGCAAGTGTTGTGCTCGTGCCCGAACTGTCAGACTTGAGCCCTTCCTTGAGGTGGTTAGCCATCAGTCGCAAGCCTCCTGAGGCGTTTGATGCTGATTCCCCTGCCATCGTCTTCCCCAATCCGGACAATATGTGACATGTCTTCCATCCGTGCTGACCGCAATTCCTCGGCATGCCATCGTATACAATACGGCACTCTGCCTCCTGCCTCCTGCCTCCTGCCTCCTGCCTCCTGCCTCCTTTCAAAGCCCCCGCCATCGAGTGGTGGGCGAATGGCAGCGACAGATTTGTGTGGGTGAGACGAGGCATGCGTCGACACAGCAGGGCCAAGAACGGTGCCTGGAATCGATCGGCGGCAACGGAAGAGGCGGAGGCTAACACGGTTGGTGTTGGTGCGATGTGTTGGCCTGCTGTGTGTGTGTGTGTGTGTGCGTGCCTGCGCCATCCCATTGCTGACTCTCATGCTCTGCTGCGGCTGTCTTTGCTGCTGCTCGCCGAGGTCGCCGCCCAGCCCTGAGAACACACGACAACGTAACCCCGATGGAAGTCTGTCGGGAAGTATGGAACGATATCCTACTCATGCGGACCTCTGAGTCTGTCCGAGCCCTTTCCAGGCGGAGCGCGCACTATATACGGAGTTTGTGAGGAGACGACCTGCTTCGTACAGCCCCAGGTATGCAACTGTGCTTGAGTTTGCCATGTTCCTTGAGCCTCGGGTTGCCCTATGGCCTGCATGAGCCTCCCGAGGGTCCAATGAAGGGTCGATCCCGAGCCAGCCACTACCGGAGTTTTGCTTAAGGGCCCCATGGCGTCAGAAGGTGCCGCCGCACCGCATTAGCGAGTGCTGGTGCGGGCAGACAAGCCTGTGTCTAGGGTGTGCCTTGTCAGAAGGGGCAGGCCGGAATAGAGTAGGTTGCAGATTGAGTGCGGGGAGAGAGATGCTCTCTATTGCCTGAGATCTCTTGGATACGTCAAAACGGGACGAGGATGAGTACGCCGTGCTTCGGCCAGGCGCGATTGATGATTCTGCGCGAGGTGGAATGTTTCAGCGTGGCCCAGAAGAGTCCACAGCAAGATCCCCTTTGAGCCACCTCGACGTCAGACGGTCGACACGCCGTTTGCTTGAACCAGGAGCAAGCATGGTGAGCGTTGGATAGGTGTAGGTAACAAAGCGATGCTGGTTCTAACGTCGCGACTAGCCAAATTCCATTCGTTAGAGCCTTATCAAAGAGGTTAGCGACCTGAGGTCATCGTCACTCGCAAAGTATGTCATTTCTTGTGGATGTCACGGCGAGCGCTCTCTCGGCAGTCTAGGCTTGGCTGTTTGGTGTAGCAGACATGCATCGCGTTTGATGGATGTGGTACAGGTCGCGTGGGAGATGCCGTTGGTAAACGCATGAATTGTATCGTTGTTTATCAACAACACAATCAGGTGTTGATGCACTGCTTGCTAGAGGTCACACTGGCGTGATGGGAGATCCAACATCTTATTCGATGACGCGGTGTAGACTAGGATCGGGCGTGTTCTTCTTGTTAGCGATGTTGTTTTGACGAGCGAACAGAAGAAAAGTAGTAGACGGCTGGCAGATACCGGGTCGCCAGGTGTCAAGGGTTTCCAGGGTCGAGCACCTGACATTTTGTGGAGTTTTCCCGGGAAAGGGCTGCGGCGTTCCGAAAGTGGACCCCTTTTGGAGGTTGACATGGCAACGGCAATTACGCGAAGCTCCATATCAACAAAACCCTCCGCCCGCTCTTCCCTGACTTTGAGCTTCCAGTTCAACCATCGCAGCATCATGTAAATAAACGACAACATACTCTCGACAACCACAGTGTACTAATCCAACCAGCAAACACAACCAACACCCGTTCTACCTCATCTTTGTTTTTTTTGCACTCGCCCTCAAACCCCACGCACACACAAGATGGAGCCTCAATCACCCCCTAAGCGTATTACGCGCTCCAGAGCTGCAAAGACTGCCGATACCACGACCAACACTAGAGCTACCAAGATCGTGACCGCTGCGGCCAAGGCGAAAGCCAGCGTTTCTGCCCCGACGCGATCGACCTCAGCGAAGAGAAAGACACGAGCCGATGATGCTGAGGAGGAAGAGCACACCGAAGAAGCACAGCAATCCGAGGACGCACCTCGTGCCACAAGAGCTACCAGAGGCCGCCCCAAGAAGACAGAAGAGCCTGCTATACCGGCAACAGTATCCTCATCATCAAGTGGTGTTCCTGGCCGAGCAACTCGTGCACGAGCTGCTGCGCGCCAGGTTTCTGGCACACTTCCCTCAGCTCCCAAAGATGAGCCAGTAAAGCCTACCCGTGGCCGGCCTAGAAAGGTGGCAGCTGAAGAATCTGCCTCTAAGGCAGCGGAGCCGGTGAAGAAGACGACGACGCGTACTCGCGCCGCACCAGTCACAGCAGCAAAGCCCGCCGTCAAGAAGACGGTAACATTCCAAGAACCCGAAAAGGAAAACATCGCTCCTGACGCAAGCAAGAAGACGACCGAGAAGCCCGCAGCTACCACTGGTCTCAGGGGCAGACCAGTACGAAAGCCTCCCGTTCCCAAGGCACCTCGATCGACCAAGTCCGCCGCCGCCGCCGCCTCCACCGCCACGAAGACGGACAAGACTCCTTTGAGCCCTAAGAAGGTTACTCAGGTCCCAATGCCTCGCGACTTCTCCGATGACGAGTTGGCCGGCCCGGACACACCCCCGCGACCAATGATGAAGAGCCCGACAAAGCCGCCCACTGGTGCCCTCGGATCCTCCAAGAAGCTCAACTTGCTGCCTGCCGATAAGACTTCCGACTCAGAGCAGTTCCATGATGACGAAAACTCCACCAAGCCTACGGAGAAAGAGGATGAAGTCACAAATGCTCTTGCTTCTCCCGCCAAGAGACTTCCCAACTCGCCTTACCGGGACTCGATGAAGTCCCCGGCTAAGCGTGCTGAGGGAGTGTCTCTGAAGCCTGCAGCATCACTACAGGCGAGCGGCGAGAATGGTGCCGCATCCTCATTCAAGTCATCTCTGCTTCAGTCGCCGGCCAAGCGTCCGCAGTCCGCCATCAAGCCCTTTGCTCTGCCCTCGACCAATGAGGGCGAGAAGAAGGTTTCCAACTTCAAGGCTTCTCTGCTTCAGTCACCAGCCAAGCGACCCTTGTCTCCTATCAAGGGTATGACCGCAAAGCCCATGGAGCGACTGGAAGAAATGCAATCTCCCGCCACAAAGCCTCTGTTGCTGTCCACACCCACTGCTCTGCGCCCTGTCAAGCGATCTTCCGAGAAGCTCATGGCTGAAGAGTCGCATGCCGATGCCGAGGATGACGAGGAGCTCGATGAAGTCGCCGAGGCCATGCTCAACGAGTCCATTCATTTGGAAGAGCCGATGCAGTTCCCCGGTCGCCTTTCAGCTGTCTTGCCAAGGCATGCCGACCCCGTTCTCAAGAAAAACATTCCTGTTCTGGAAGCCCCCACTGAAGAACTGAAGCCGGCTAAAGAGGTTGACCATGTTCAGCAGTCAGAGGGACCTGCAGAGGATGATGTCTTTGTTGACGAGGCTACTGAGGAGGGTTTGACTTCGGACGGGGAGCCTATGATGGTCGACGACGAGCCTTATTTCCAGCCTCAAGCCGCAGCTGCACCTCAGCTCACTCTTCATGCCCCCAGCGGCATTTTTGGCCTCCGCCAGAAGGATATGGACCCGTACGGCAACATGGAGTCTGACTCTGATGATGAGCTCGCCAACAGCCCCAGAGTTTCTTCAGCTCACAACATGGTTCTTGCCACCCCCGCGAACTCTCGACGAAGCATGGCCAAGTCTCGGGTTTCCAGTGTTGGCTTCACTCCCTTGGCGGACCAACTCAACGCTTGGTCTGCTGCTAGCCCTTCCAAGACACCGAGACGCCCCGTCACTCCTGGACGCTCGGGTGCTGCCACTCCTCGCGCCGAGGATTCTCCCCTCCGAAGCACGTACTTTGAGGATGAGATGACTGTGCGCGCCGATATGGACGCTCAGAATGAGATTGAGGCTGCTATTGAGGCCGAGATTTCCGCCTCTGCTGAAGCCGAAGATCCCGAGTTTGACGACCTCATGGTCACTGAGGAGGACATGGCTCTTGCGGCTGAGGCCAACGAAATGTCTCTGATGGAGCCTGAGGAGATTGATGAGATTGTCAACACGTCCAACAGCTTTGATGACACTCTCTCTGAGGCAAGCCAAGAGTACGGCGACGAGAACGACATGCCCGTTGACCCCGCCATGTTCGGCGGCGATGCGTATGTCCCCCCAGTGACTCCTAACCGCATTCTGGCGCGCGAGTTCTCCACTGTCTCCAAGGTTCCTTTGAAACCTGCCGATGAGTCGACCCCTCGTCCCAAGAAGAAGCGTGCTGCCAGCATTTCCCGACTCCCAGTCAGCCGTCCAAGCCTGAACAGGAGTGCTACCGTCATCTCCTACTCGCCTGGCAAGACTCACAAGGATGAGGACGAGCAGAACGATAACGAGCTCGACTCTGCCCCCGTCACTCCGGCCAAGTCTGATGTCTGGTCGAGCCTCGGAACACCGGCGCGTACTCCCCGCCGGGACCTCAACCCAGGTCTCCTCCGTGGTGCCGTCGTTTTTGTGGATGTGCACACCACCGAGGGTGCGGACGCCAGCGGTATCTTTGTCGAGCTTCTCGGTCAGATGGGAGCGCGATGCGTCAAGACCTGGAACTGGAACCCAAGTGCTGCTGGCAACTCGGATGCCTCAAAGATTGGCATCACCCACGTCGTCTACAAGGATGGCGGCAAGCGCACTATGGAGAAGGTCAGAGAGTCCAATGGTGTTGTGCAGTGTGTCGGCGTGAGCTGGGTTCTTGAGTAAGTGTCTTCTAAGTCCTTTTGAATGGTGTCTGGCTAACCCATCGACACAGCTGTGAGCGTGAGAACGAGTGGCTCGAGGAGGCGCCATACTACATCGACACCTCCATGGTTCCCCGCGGAGGCGCGCGCCGTCGCAAGAGCATGGAGCCCACAGCGCTCGCCAACCAGGACGGCATGCTTGTCCCCACGCCCGTCAAGGCTGGTCGCGATGCCAAAACTGCGCCCAACACGCCCATGAACCGACGTGATAGCACGGTGTGGATGCACACCCCTTCAGACGAGGCTGAGGACGACGACGATGACTGGCAGGGCCTGATCTCTCCGGTTCCCGTCACGCCTGCGCCTGAGGCTCTTGCTCGGTATGCTGCAGAGACGCCTTCGGGGATGACTGAGTATGACTCTTCTCCCACCAAGACCCTGCACATGCAGACCTGCCCTCCTAAGCAGAATACCTTTGTCCAGATGGGCGAGGGCATTCTCAACAGAGACAAGGACGAGAGCGTCATGCAGCGCCTGATGGCGGCTCGCAGAAAGAGCTTGCAGTTTGCGCCCAAGATTGGAAGCCCCTTGGCCAAGGCCTGGCGCTAGATGTTGATTATTTTGCAATTGGTTTGTGGTTCTTTGTCCACTCAGGCCTCGGCCCAGATGCGACGGGATTGGTTTTAGACGGCGTTGACACCGGATATGGGATACGGATTCCCAAGGGACTGGATCAAGGTGTTTAGGTTATTAGATTGGTTGTACATCAGAACATACGCTGCGCTGCGAGGGCAGCGTTGATTGTCTTTGGAACACAATTTGAAAGGACTCTTTGATTGTTCGTCTTTCATTTCAGATTTAAAATCCCCTCCCGCTGGCAAGCTTGACGTGATGCTTGTTTGCAGTAGAGGATATCTCAAGTCCCCTGACCCTTGTCCGTATCTGGCAAGGTGACGCATGTTGGCCGCGCGTTCTTTTGATTGGGCCAACCAAAGTCCCGACGTCCCACGTCCTAGAGACCACACGCTTGACTTGACTCGAGGGTGGCATTGATTGATTGATAAGGAAGATCCATCCGACACACATGAGACTCTGAGCTTTGATACCCATTTGGATTGTGGCGAAGATGATAGTCTAGACTTTTTTGCTTCTTTTTCTTTGTTGTGATTGCTCATAAATCTCTATTTGCACTCTACAGAATCTACTCTGAAGAAGATGCGGTCACTGCGAGCCTTGACGGCGTCGCTGCTCGCGGCTCAGTACGTCGCCGCCGCCGACGCCTTCGCGGCCGATGAGGTACAGAAACCCGTGGGCGTATCATCGTCATCATACCCGACATCGCAAGACGGACCCGGCTCTTCATCGCCCGAGAGCAGCGATGATGGTGGCCCATCGTCATGGTATGCCAGACTGAACTACTCGTCACCGGCGCCGCACCTGTTCGCTTCGGCGTACGGTCTGCTCCAGCAGTGGAGCAACACCGTGTTCCCCAACGGGCACGCGATGGCGGCGGTGGAGGTTCCCGCGTTTACGCTGTTTTATCACGGGCGGATGGACGAGGAGGATGTGCCGAGTCCGGAGTGGCTTGCTTTTGATATGTGAGATTTTTTTCTTTTTTTGTCGGCAGCACTTTTCCCCATGTCCGTGCGTGGACTCTCATGGGGGTGGTGATTTTGAGTGATGTGGATTGGTGTGTAGTGTGTTCGCGTGGTCATGATGAGAGTCTCATGGGCGAAGGTAACCTCCTTAACCTGGGCTCGGCGAGCTAACACGGGAGGATCCTTGCAGAGAAATGGCCTATGGCATCATGGGCAGCACACGCCAGAGCTTCATGCTCACGTACCAAACCACGCGGCCCGTGAAAGCGCTCTACTTTGACGGCGAGTCCGCGGCGCTGATGGGGCTGGGACAACTCGACACCCAGATGCTGCATTTATACGGCAACGTGTCCGGCCCGGAGAGTAATGGAGGAGGTCCGTGGCGCGGGTTGGAGCCCGAGTACGAGAGGGCCATGGGGCTCTGCGACTGGTTGCTGGAGAAGGGGCTACGGGGGCCCGGGTGGGGGTTTGAGGGGGTTGTGAGGATGAATACGGGGTTCGAGATGATTTGGTGTGATTTTGGGGGCGGTGGGAGTTTGAGGTTGGTTGGGAGGGGGAATGTTACTGCGCCGCAGTTGAGGAAGGAGGACGACGATGATGATGGGGAGAAGAGGACGGAGAGGGATGAGGTTGAGGGATCCATGAAGAAGGCTGGTGAGAGGTTGCATGGAGAAGAAGGGGTTCCGACGTCGGTGTATCCGCTCCCGCCCCAGCCTACGCTAACAGACCGCCCCGTGAGCCCTTCCCGTCCACCGATGCCGCCCAACTGGCGTGGAATCATGGGTCCCGCCGAGCGGGAGCCGTTCCTGCAGACGCAAGGGTGGGGATGGTTCGCCTCGGCGACGTGGCACTACGGATCCAACGGCCTCGGACAGGGTAAAGGGGAGACGCGGGCGCGGGTGCTGGGGTGCGGGATCACGAGCTGGTACGCGGATCGGTTCTGGGGGTCCGTTGCGGAGGAGGAACGGGCGAGGTTGAATCTTACTGCGGAAGGGTATTGGAGTGATAGAAAGAGTGTTGGCAACCGGAGTGAGGCGTTGGCGAAGCTTGGGAGGCGGAGGAGGATGCATCATTTGGAGAATGTGACGGCGGAGGCGGCGGCGGGGATGAGGTGGGAGACGGAGGTGATGTTGAGGGACGCGCTTGTGGGCGAGGGGGGGTGTAGTGGGATGGAGTGGGTGAGTTCCATGGGGGAGATTGTGCAGCGGACGGCTGGGCATTTGATGGTCATGGAGGAGGGTGCAAGGTTCGGCGGCGATGGCAGTGACTGGAGCAATGTGACGGCGGTGAGAGAGTGGTTATACAAGTTGCGTGGGCAGAGCCACATGTTCCTCGTCTCGTTTCTGGAGTACCCGCGCGAGATTGATCGGCAGACGTGGGATGTCCAGGGCGCGCTGTTTGCGGAGACGTATTCGCGGTGTCGGTACCGGTATACGAGGTTGATGGTTGATCTACCGCTGAGCGTGAGGGAGCGGGATCTGAGGGGCGCCGTGGAGGAGGTCATGGGTGGGATCTGCGGGGTGTTGCTTGAAGTTGGTTTCGGTATCGAGAGGGCGTGGTATGATCTCGAGCGAGTCGAGACGTCGGAGCTGAAGGCTGCGAGCGGCGAGTGGGCGGATGGGGTGAGGCGACTCCGGGCGTGGGTCGGTTGGGAAGGGGAGTTCATCCGGTGTCGGGATGTTTGCGGGTGGGATGAGCGGTGCTATATCCCCATGTGGCCGTTGTTGAGGTCCATGTGGGGTGGCAGGAGACCGAGGCCACCGCCGGAGGGTGGACCAGGGAACGGGACGGAGCCTGGATATGGTCGGCCGCCGCCGCCGCCGTATCGGGGTCGGGGACCTGGGTACGGCGGGAACCATACCGGGCCGCCTGGGCGTGGGATGCCGGGGCGGAGTCCGATATGGATGGGCGATGAGACGGATTTGTGGGAGCCGAAGTGCGTCAAGATGGAGGATATCATGCCCAGGACGAGGGGAGACTAGATTTCGTGTCATCAGTGAGTCAATGTGAGTGCTGTTCATGGTTCAGCTTTGTGTATCAATGTCAGTGACGGCAAGAAGCCGACGTTCATCGAGGTGTTAAAGCCGTCAAGGGCGTAGTCTGGTTCAAGTCGAATCACGCTGAGCACGCAGTCTTGGTAGAAACGAGGGATGTCCCATGCAGTCCACTTGGGAGGAAGGGCGTCCAATTCTATTTGAAGCTTGAGACTTTGGTCATCTGATCTAAAGACCATAAAAGTTAGCCTTGCCGTAGTAGGGAATTGTGTCGAAAAGCGGACAGAGACGAACCATTGAATAACATGTGTAATCCTGGGCCTCAACAAACATAACCTAAAACTTTTACTCCGAAGTCTATAACCATGCCAGCCATCGGCCGCCTCAATCGTTCATGAGCGCAAGTACGCTTTCATCGCCTTGACAGCGTCTCCGTCGTTGGCCTTGAGCAGCTCCGTCGCCTTGGGCTTGGTGAGCTCCAATTCGTCAACCTATGTCCTTGTCAGCTTGTATTCCTTTGTCTCATTCCCAACTTTCGTCAAGTCTCAACATCCTCTCATGATGGGGGCTCCCATCTCTCGACCGTCTTCCATCGCGCGTATCAGGTAGGTAGGTTGACTAACCAGCAGGGCAACATCGGCGGCATCGACCTTAACGTTCTTCACCTCCTTCTTGGCAGCGGTGGCGCCACCAAGACCCTTGATCGCCTTCTGGGCGGCATCGACATCGACCTGACCGCTTCCCGAATCGTCGCCGCCGGCATCGAGGCTGGCGAGGGCGGACGCTGCCTTGCGGTCCTCGGCTGACTTTGCGGGCTGGACCTCCTCCTCGACATCGCCGGCGGTGGCACCCTCGACGACGGTGGGGGGCTGCTTCTCAGACATTTTGTGCAAGGGATTATACCGGCGATTGGATGTTCGGTCGATTCGGGGGCCTTTGGATCAGGATTCGAGGGGCGAGACTATGATCGTGTGGTTGAAGAGCTGTGACGTTGTGTGGACAGTCGGGCACCACGCGGCGGCGCAGAGACAGCTCTTTCCCGTTGGAATCGAATTTGTGGTGGGGCAGGTTTAGGTGGGGGCGGGGAGGGGGAGCTACCTTATGGTACGTACCTTACCTTCCCACTCCTTTCCGCAGGTGAGGGGAGGTGTGCGGCGTGCCGCTTACACCGATGGTGAGCGTTCGAGGTAGGTCGGTACGCCTCGGCATAGCGTTGCCCTGGAGGAGGACAATGTACAACTTTAATTCTCAGGTTTAGCACCAGACGGCGACGCACACCACAAACTCGACACACAAACACGCAGGGTTTGACGGATGGTCTGGTTCCTGAATTTGCTTTGCTCTCTTCGGTTCCGTCCCTCTCGTTTCCATTGGTCAATTTCAAGCAAAGCAAGCACACCGTTGCAGGTGAACAGGCCCTTGCCCGTTATTAAGGATTTTTCTGCTCGCATTCATCCCACTCACCGGTCCAATTCACTTCCTAGTAAGGTAGGTACAGCGGAGTATCCAGATTCGATCACTTACTGTACCATGCGCCTTTGAACCAGTCATCCAGTTTGCTGTTGACTCACCAAGGTACATATGCCAGGACTCTTGCCCTCTTGTCATGACTTTCAAGTTGAATCATTTTGAAAGCCGGTGCGAATTCTTCCCCAAGTTGACTTACCTACTATTTCTCCAGCTTCCCTCTACGTCAGTTTTGGCGACAAACCAGCCCGGCACCACTTGACTGTCCACAACTCCATCTTGAGTCACCAACACAATCACCAACACAACACATCACACCATGTCTTCCTCCGCAGAATGGTCGCCCGACTCCTGGCGCTCAAAACCCATCAAGCAGGCTCCCGCCTACCCAGACGAAGCCGGCTTGAAAAAGTCCGTCAAAGAATTGGGACGGCTACCCCCCATTGTCCACCCAAAGGAGATTGTCGCACTCAAGCAGCACCTCCGTGATGTGGCACTCGGCGAGGCTTTCCTGCTCCAGGGCGGTGACTGTGCGGAGCTGTTCGACTACTGCGAGCCCAATGCAATCGAGTCAAAGATCAAGCTGCTGCTGCAGATGAGTCTGGTTCTCGTCTGGGGTGCCGACAAGCGCGTGGTGCGCATTGGCCGTATGGCTGGCCAGTATGCCAAGCCCAGATCGAGCCCTACAGAACTGGTTGACGGTGTGGAGATGCCTTCATTCCGCGGCGACATTCTCAACGGCTTCCACGTTGATGAGCGTGAAATTGACCCGCAGAGACTCGTGAAGTGAGTCATGCAATGAAGACAAATCATGTGTCACCACCAGAGCTAACCAACACCAAAGGGCCTACCAGTATTCTTCGGCAACCCTCAACTACATCAGAGCATGCCTCTCATCAGGCATCGCCGATCTCCACAAGCCACTGGACTGGGGCCTGGGCCATGTCCGGGACCCGGAGCTCAAGAGGAAGTACTCCGAGGCCGTCCTCTCCCTCACAGACATGCTCCGCTTCCTCCACACCATCGGCGCCGACCGAAGCGACAAGCTGGACACGGTCGACCTCTTCACCAGCCACGAGGGCCTCCTCCTCGAGTACGAGCAGCCGCTGACCCGCCTCCTGGAGACGCCCGTCCCGCGTCCCACAGCAAACGGCAACGGCCCCCGGAACGACAGCAGCAGCGGCCCCACCGAGACTAAGAAGGAGTACTACGACACCTCGGCCCATTTCCTCTGGATCGGCGACCGCACCCGGCAGATCGACGGCGCCCACGTCGAGTTCTTCCGCGGCATCGCCAACCCGATCGGCATCAAAGTCGGACCCACCACGCCCGTGGACGACCTCCTCGCCCTGCTGCGCGCCCTCAACCCGGACAAGGAGCCCGGCAAGATCACCCTCATCACGCGGTACGGCGCCTCGAAAGTGCGCTCGCTGCTGCCGGCGCACATCCGCGCCGTCGAGGACAGCGAGTACCACCGCTGCGTGGTCTGGCAGTGTGACCCCATGCACGGCAACACGGTCTCGACGGGCGGCGGCATCAAGACGCGGCGCTTCCGCGACATCTTTGAGGAGCTGCAGGAGACGCTGCGCATCCACAAGGAGCAGAAGAGTTACCTCGGCGGCGTCCACCTCGAGCTCACTGGTGATGCCGTGACGGAATGTCTGGGTGGTAGCGAAGGGCTGGACGAGGATGATTTGTCGACCAACTACACGAGTTTCTGCGACCCGAGACTCAATGAGAAGCAGGCGCTCGAGTTGGCGTTCTTGATTGCGGATCACTACAGGAACGAGAGAAGACCGGTTTTGTAAAGCGGCGGTCTTGGAGTTAGCAGAAGTACATTTAGCAGCGGCATCTGGACATTCGGGAACAAAAAATGATCATGGAAAGTTCTTCTTTCGCACCTGAGATGAATTCATCTTACATTCAACGTAGCTCATGCCACTAATACCAGGCACGCTTGCCTTAAATGACCTGACAGTCATGGCGTAAACCCCGGGGTAAGCCACAAGCACCACCACTCTTTTACATACCTGCGGAAACCCGTGGGACACATGGACCTCTAAATACCACGAACCCACGGAAGAGGAATCGATTTGATAATGAAACATGCAACCGCAGCTGGACTGCGTCTCGGCTCACCTTGGACCCAACATGCGGGGAGGCCCTGGTGTTGTTGGTTGTGGTCCACCGGCTCACCGACGCATTCACTTGCCCAGCAGGGAAGTTTCAGGCGGATATCAGCGGGCCAAAGATAAGGTGGCAGGCGAGGTACCTCTCCTCACCTTAAGGTGCCCTACCCTTAGTAGGCTCTAGAGTCTGTACAGCGCGCCTTACGCCCTTTTACCCCAGCGGCCGATAAGGGGAGCGGGGCTTCCCCGCGACTCCGCCGGCTACCCGTGACCGAGCGTGTAAGTACCTTGACCCCAACGCCGGGCTCTTCTCTTTCTCTCCTCTCCCTTGATAAGTCCCAAGCTCTCATCTTGCATCCATCATCTTTCAACAAACCTCCACACTCTTCTCACTCGACATTGTGGGTTTTCATAGAGTTAAAGCCAGCCTCACCTTTCTCTCACAGTCGTAGTCACAACCTTGCAACACATACCTAGTACTAAGTACGCTCCAAACATACAAGATGGTCTATCCATTCGACTATCTCCAACACCGTCGTGACTGGTCTGTCATCCCACCCGTGCCTAGAACCGCAAAACCCCCGAGGTTTAACTAACACCAAGAAAACAGCAACTTCAAGCAATCCGAACGCGCGGACAGAATTCGCCGCCTCACGGCCTACAAAGGCCCCTTTTCACAACAAGACCGCCAGATCTTGGACAAACCCATCGAGGAACTCGTCCAAGATGTCCACAAGACCGTCCTCCAACCCATTGACATTCTCAAAACCTACGGTAAGGTAGCCCTCAAGGCCCACGAGCGCACAAACTGCCTCACCGAGGTCATGCTCGAGTCCGCCGAGAAGTGGGTGGCCGACGGCTCCGTCAACCTCAAGGGCCCGCTGGCCGGCATCCCCGTCAGCCTCAAAGACACAATCGTCGTCGGCGGCTACGACACCACCGTCGGCTTCAGCAGCTTCGTGGGCAACAAGACGGCCGCCGACGGGCCCGTCGTCCGCCTCCTCAAGGACGCCGGCGCCGTCCCCTACGTGAAGACCAACCTGCCCATCACCCTTCTCAGCTTCGAGTCCACAAACGACGTCTGGGGCCGCTGCACGAACCCGCACAACAGCCGCTACTCACCCGGCGGCTCCACGGGCGGCGAGTCCGCGCTCCTCGCCATGGGCGGACGCATCGGCATCGGCAGCGACGTCGCGGGCAGCGTGCGGGCGCCGGCGCACTTTTCGGGGTGCTACAGCCTCCGCTGCTCCACGGGCCGGTGGCCGAAGCTGGGCTTCTGCACGAGCATGCCGGGCCAGGAGGGCGTGCCTTCCGTGTACAGCCCCATGACGAGGACGCTCGACGACCTGCGGTATTTCACGCGCGTTGTGGTGGGGATGAAGCCGTGGGAGTACGACTACAGCGTCCACCCGCTGGCGTGGCGTTCCGAGACGGAAAAGACGTGGCTGTCCGACAAGAAGAAGCTCCGCGTCGGCGTGATGCGCACCGACGGCGTCGTAGACCCCAGCCCGGCATGCCGGCGCGCGCTGGAGATGGTGGAGAATGCGCTGCGCAAGCAGGGCCACGAGATCGTCGAGATTAGCCCGCCCTCACCCTACGAGGGTCTCAAGATCGCCGCCCTCGCGCTCAACGCCGACGGGTGCCAGATGTTCAGCACCTTCTTCCGCACGGGGGAGTGGAACGACCCGGGCGCCGCGCAGATGAAGTTCCTGATGAACCTCGCCAGTCCCTTGCGGTATCTCTACTACCTCTGGGTGAAGTACGTTCGCCGCGACGATATCTGGGCGGGCCTCGTCCGAGACTGGCGGCCGCAGTCGGCGTTTGAGAACTGGAAGCTTGTCGCGCGGCGGGAGGCGTACCGGAACCAGTGGTTTGAGTGGTGGAACAAGGCGGATGTGGACTTTTTGATCACGCCGCCTAATGCTACGCCTGCTGTGCCGCATGACGGGATGAAGGATGCGTGTAGTAGCTGCGGATACACGTTTCTCTTCAACCTGGTGAGTTTCTGTGGCTCCTTTTCCATCTTTTTGGGGGATTGTGAGTGGCTAATTAACTATCTAGCTCGACTACACCGCCGGCGTTCTTCCCGTGACACATGTGGACAAGGACCTGGATCAGCTTCCCGCGGACTTCAACATTAAGAAGCTCAATGGCGTGGCGTACGGTGCGTATAAGCTGTACGATGCCAAGGACATGCACGGCCTGCCCGTCGGCGTTCAGGTTGTAGGAAGGAGGTTGGAGGAGGAGAAGGTGCTGTCACTGATGCAGAGGGTGGAGGATGCTTTGGGCGATGAAAAGTACAAGCTGTTGGACATTGACTAAGTTTGTGAGATTGGAGCCAATGTGATGAGGCAGACAAGTTATCGTAGCTAATGATTGTGTCAACTAAAGACAAGAAGAACAAGTCATTTTCCTACGCCGGTTTCGCAACCGACGTATAATGTAAATCAGGTCATTGGACAGAACCCAGTCATGAGCCCCCAAATTGGATTCCGGATATAATTCCATGTCATGTTTGTGAGCTGCAATCTTGAACGTCGGATCCCCGTGCCGTGAAGGTTAGTCGTAGGAGGGAGATGCGGGGCAGTGTGCGACCGTCGAGCAGGTCCGATCTCGGACGGTCGTCGCATCCTCCCAACTTCACTCATCCCACTTAAACTTCAGACTGCGTGTAAGTCGATAGAGACATCGAAAGTTATATAAGCCAGCATTTCTCACTCTCGCAGATACCAGTTTCATCTCAGGCACACACGCTTTTGGGGAGCTCATCAACACCGATCTTGCAAATCAACGATGGCTGAACAAAAAGAGGATAAATGGTCATCCGAGGTAACCCTTACCTGCTCACCATCAATGCCTCAAGCATACCGTCCTCAATCGACCTGGGACTAACGTAAACGTTCAGGCCTACCAGCACTCCGCCTCCTTCGTCCCCAAGCTGGCGACCAAGGTGGTGCAGTGGCTCGACGTGCAAAAGGACGATGTCATCCTCGACGTCGGGTGCGGTGGTAAGTCCCTTCCACTTGACGTCCATCCATCAGACCCAATGCCAGTACGGCCGCGTAATGGAACATCAGACTGATGATCAAATAGACGGCGTCCTCGACGTCGAGTTCGGTAAGGTCCTCTCCCAAGGAAAAGGCTCCCTCCACGGCATCGACGCCTCCCCAGGCATGATCTCCGCCGCCAAAAACGCCGTGTCAGCAGCTGGCCTCTCAAACTGCGAATTCGAAGGTACAGCTCTACTTACTCCCTCCTCTCTTCATCATACTGCCCAGACATACTGGAGCAACTCGAACGTTGACTAACATATTACCCATACAGTCCTCGACGCAACAAAATTCACAACCTCCTCAACACCAACCCTACACACCCCAACCTTCACAAAAGCCTTCTCCAACGCAGCCCTCCACTGGATCCTCCGCCCCCCAGGCTCCCACATCCCCGTCTTCACCGCCATCCGCGACGCTCTCCTCCCAGGCGCTACCTTCGCCCTCGAAATGGGCGGGCTGGGCAACGTAGCCGAGATGCGCACCGCCATCGTCATGGCCGTCGCGCGGCGCGTGGGCATGGAGAAGGCCGCCGCCGTAGACCCCTGGTTCTTTCCGGACGAAGAGTGGTTGAAGACGGTGCTCGAGAAGGAGGTCGGCGGGTGGGAGGTGTTGAAAGTTGAGCGGGAGTGGAGGCCGACGACGGCTGATAAGGGCGGCGTGGAAGGGTGGGTAAGGTTGATGGGCAAGGAGCTGTTGGATGCGGTGCCGGAGGAAGGCGGACAGAGGGAGGAGACTGTGAAGGAGATTGTGGAGGTGTTGAGACATGTTTGTAAGATTCCGGGGGATGGGGAGATGATTAGCTATGTGAGGTTGAGGTGTCTTGCGAGGAAGCTTTAGACGAGAGGCCGGATGGAGGACATCCAATGTCGCTAGTGAGAGGATGAGACTAGCGAGTATCTACAACTCATAAGATGGCTGATAGCAATCGTTTCCCCAGCTATAAAACGCGTTCAATTCACTTCAGAGATGATAACAACAGGAGCCCATGCGACCACTTGCAATGGTTGCAAACCGAGCCAGTCTTAGAGGACGTCAAAGGTAAGAGACCAGGGGACAAGGGTGCTAACCTCAAACATCTCTTTCAGTTATCAAAGCTGTCTAAGAACACTCATCATCTCGTTCGCTCTGCCACGCTTTGGCTCGAACGTATTCGTTACTGACAACCACGACGTTAACGAGGGGTACTTACTAAGGCTGCTTAAGGACGCTTGCTACCTTGTTTACTTGACTTTGCTTTAGCTTGAACGTGCTACCTAGATTCGGAAACCTTGCTGGCCGTAATAAATATAGCGCAGTTCGTCGTATTACTAACTAAGGTATGGCCTCTTCTTTTTATAATAAGTTCGTCTCCTCACCCTCTTATATACAGAAAACGCGATATAGTTCTTTAAATATGGGCATATCTTAAGGACACAGTTTTATACGTCCACAGGGACGGAAGTCGTTAAAAGTAATTAGTTAATATAAAAGTATTTATTACGAATAATCGCGACTTAATAAGAGCCGCTTAGTAAAGAACTTTTATAGTCTCATTTGCGTCACCTCGCTTCGGCTCGAACGTATTCCCCACGAACATTCACGGCCCAAGTAAGGGTACGTAGTATGGACGTTGATTTTTGCTTGTACCTTCATCGATAGTGCCAAGGCAGCCTCGGTGCCTGCTGGTTCGAATTGGGACCTCCGACAGGAGCCGGTGGCTGAGCTACCACGAGCCCATCTCGGTTGTACTTTATTACTCCGATGTGTTCTGCTTCGTTCGACTCGAATTTATTAAATCCAGGTACGTTTAAGTAGAGCTCGCTATTGCAAGTGTTCGCTATAGTCCCCAGGATAGAGATGTATCACTAATTACCATAAGTAGGCTCATAACAGTCTTAATCAGGAATTCTAGCCTGGCCGCACCACTAGTTGGTTCTAGGCGTCTATGCTCGTCTTTCGGGGCTTCATTCTGTATGTGACTAGTTGCAGTCGGCCCTTATATCTTACCTCTCAACCTTAGCCATCTAACCTATTCCAAGGCAGCATGCAATACCCTGTTCACTAACTCCAGTCTCTATCCCACACATCGACGCCACAAATACGTGCGAGAGGAAGTCGAACGATGCAAAAGAGACAAAGGTTTAGACATACTCTATCTAATCCACTTGGCTCATTCGCACGACGTCCACCAGCATCCGCTGCTCCCACCGTCCCCGTTTCGGGAGTTGAGTATGACCAACGTGGGCCTCTCCATCACTGACTCTTTTCGAACTTTCAAGAACACTTGGCACTCATCCTATCGATGTTTCTTATTCTTACTCCCCTCATTCCATAGTACGTTTAAGAAGTCAGAATGGCATTTTTGACCTTAGCCGAGTTGGCATAACTCTTCCCAGACTTGTGCGTCGAGGCAGATCAGAAAGGTTATAGTCTGGCTTGAGCGATAGAACACGGCAGAAGACAAGTCTCTATATGGCTCTTGAGAGCCTGAGATTCCAAAGTCATCGTTGGACTTCAGTCTTACTCCCCAAACAAGGAGTCTTTCTGGGGTGGCAGGACACCTTGAGCTCGGTCGCCTTACTCCCTTCCACCTTACTACTTTGGAGACATTGGAAAACGTATAGGCCTCATGTTGGGGACAGGGTCACATCAGAGAGAAGACTCTATGTGGCTCTGAAGAGTCTTCAGCAGCCAGGCCATCAATCACTTTGTTCTTGTTCACCTCAATGGATCCTTTGTAGAGACGAAACAACTTGGTCCAAGCCATATTATTGTCGTCTACCCTTGTGCGTTGAGGCAATCGGCACGGCAAGATTTACGAAAGTGAGATTCATGGTAGAAGAAGCCTCGTCAAAACCCATGGAACATTCGGTGTGACTAACCACCCCCCCTTCCTTTTCTCTCCCCTCTCTCCTCATGATTTCTACGTTTGAATCAAGTCTTTGTGTCCAGGAGTCAAAACGATCTATACGGCCCAGGTTATGGATTTCACCGCCAGGGCTCAATAAGTCAATTGGGAGGACCGCCTTTAGACAAGGACATGGAACACCAAGACAACTTTCTTCCTCAAAGAAGTCCTACCATCTCCCAGAAGGTATATCATTTTCTTAAAACAAGCTTTGCCTCAATTTCATTGTCGTCCAAATGTAGGTGTCACCACCTTTACGCCCACGGAGCTGTAAACACAACCCCATCGAATTAACATATTTTACCATAATCACAGCCAGGAGGCATAATAACCTCACTCCCGAAGCGTCGTCCGTACCATCACACACGGCCCCAATCTCCCACAAACACAAATTAAATATCAATCTACATCCTTCGCTAAATTTTAACAAGACTCAGTCTTCATTTCATCATCGGGCAAGCTACTCCCCTGGCCGACGCAGACCAGACCGTCCGAGATGAAAGCGGGAAAATGGCTAAAAATACCAACCAACGCAACCACGTAAGCTGTTTCCAACAAATTTCTCACGATTTTGGGACGAACTTTTCTCCATAACCACATTCCGAGACTGAAAGACTTCGCACGGTTACATGATCTAAATCCGTCCGTCCCAAGCAGACATCTTGAGAGCACGAGCACTAGCACGAGCCCACCTGCCTACCTACTCTGTGCCGATGGGATGATAGAAACCACCCGTATCTCTCAAGAGCGAACCCTAAAGGCCATTTACTTATCCTGAGCCTTCTCACCCAAGAGGCGTTGACTACTCAACAGCATGGCAAAGGAAGAAAGTAATAAACAAAAAACCAAAAGTGGAAAGGAACGAGTAAGGCACACGGCTAGCGACACGGAGCCCGTCCGAACTCCACCTGAACCCGGACACCATCCGTATAACCCTCACGTCCACCCGGTCCTTCCGCCCGTCCGTCCGCTCGCCCCACCGTATCCTCCCGAACGACTCGCGGCAGCAATAGTTCTAATCCTATCCATCTCATCTTCCGCTCGCTGCCTACCTCGCCCGCCTCAACTCGCAGCCAAGTCTCTGCACCCAACCTTCCACGCGACTCACTCGAACCCTCCACCTCCTTCCGGTGGCGACCCCATCGGCCCACGACTGAGCTTCAGTCAAGAAAACACGTCAACGTCAACCCAAAGTGTGCCGTCACATCCTGTCTCAACCCGTCATAGCCGCCGTCCCCAGATTTCCCAAACCTTCTCATGAGCCCCCTATTCCCGCTCTACCAGGAGCTGATTACAACGCAAGTGACCTCATGGGGGACGTAACATACGACCAAAGGCGACGAAAGCAGCCCAAGTACAATTGAACTTCACTCATATCCATCCCAAGATTAGGACAGCACCCCAACCATTCGAACCTCTTGCGATATCACACCACCATCACACATACATAAACAGCAAGGTACACACTATCACCGACAACAAGTCGGACTTTCCACTAGGTAGCTAGTCGTCCAGTCCCACAACAAAGCCACGCAACCACTCACCAGCAGCCCAAGAGGGAGAAAAAAAACTCAAAACATCAACGGTTTGAAATGCAACCACAACCGTCCACACCAAGCCCTGCACGTACCACACCTACCACAACACAGGAAAAGGTAAGCTGCCGTCCCTCCGTCCCTCCCAAGCTTCTCCCCCCCCCTGGGTCGAGTCCCCTACCCTTTACGCGTCTCCACTCGATCCTCAGAGAGGGCGACCCAAGTTCTCACTTGATCACATAGACCACGATCAGGCTCATGCATCAACGCAAACATCACTCAACGGCACCAGCCCAGCGAAGACTCCAGGAGTCTAGACTCCCGCTCAACAACAACAAGACGGCGTACGGCTTAGCCGGCACCGTGAACGCTGAGGCGAGTCGTGGACCGGACGCACTCCGGTGGGAAGCTTCGCTGGAATGGAATCTCTCCGTCCTAGCTCTTCCCTGCTACTTAATGCCATCTGTATCCTCGTCCCATTGCGAGCATGCCCCCTGCTACGTTGTCACCGCTCAGTAATCGCACCTTTTTCTTGCCAACGGCGTTCACGTCATCTTATGACAGCGGTTCGCACCAGTCAGTGGCAGTGGCTGTGCAAGATCGAATGATATCGTCATCACTTATCCTATCTACCATTCCTAGGCCACATGAACACTTTTTTCCTTACAGATCATGATAAAAAGTTTGAACCCGGAAAATAGAACAAGTTGCCATAGCTGAAAAAATGTGATATATGGACTTTGTATATATATGAGAGAACATTGACCGCCTGCCAACCCCGCCCATCATAAGAAATAATAAGGTGAGGGCGCGGATGGCGGCAAAAAGTAATGAGATGATGCACATCGCTGAGGGGGTTTCTTAATGCATTCCAGACAACGCCTTTCCGCTCGCCGTTATTCGGCCAGCTCTCCTCTCGGAGCGCTGCTTCCCGCGGTACCACTGCTGAGAAGCTTCTGGTAGCTGTAGATGTCGTCGTCTCCTGGTATGAGACTCTCCTCCACGTACAGAACTCGAGGCTTTCGCCAAGGCTCCTCGTTTTTTGACTTTTACTTTTCATTATCTCAGCCATCTCCACGCTTAGAAGTGCTCCTTCCAGAATCGGAAGTTGACTTCGCGGACGTCGGCATCCTTGCAAGCCTGCTTGATATCGCGAGCTACATGATTCGTTAGCAAGAGTATTGAGAGAGATGAGAGTATGATACTTACCAGCTACTGAGGGACCGCAAAAGTAGACACCGACAGTCGTGCGCATACTGCCTTCCAAGCCGTTGAGGTATGTTCTGTCCAGAATACCATCACGCATGGTTGTGAAAAGCTTGGAGAAGTTGGGTCGACCAAAGTTCGTGCGGGACTTGAGCTCAGTCAGAGGGTCGTGGTCTGATCCAACCGAGTTGAGCACAATGTTCTGGGTGGTATCCATGTCCAGCTTCTGAGTAAGATAGGTGTGAATCTTCAGGAACTCAACGCCAGAGCTGCCAGGAACGCGAGCTGCCTCATTGGACTGCTCTTCAAGTGACGACAGTAGGGTCTGGAACCACTCGAAAGAGCCAGTGTCCTTGCAGACCCAGATGAACTCGACACGGCGAAGACGGGTTGGCGGGTTCGGGCTGTTGCGCAAATGCCAGATGTTCTTGAGAATGGAGGCCCAGGGAGTAACGCCAATACCAGTGCCGATGAGCACAGCGATTTCGTTTTCGAAAACGTCTTCGGCGGGAGCACCGTACGGGCCATCAATGCGGAGATCAGGCATCTGCTGGCCGTTCTGAAGAGCAACCTCGTACATGCCCATGGGATCAACGCCATCGTAAAGCTTTGCCTGAGCGGAACCAGCACCAACAGCGTCACCAAGAGCCCGAGTGAAGTCACCGACCTGGCGAACGTGGACCGAGACATAAGGATCGAACGGGCAAGAGGTAATAGTGAAGGGGTGCCATTGGTAGTTCGAAAGAGAAGGCACTTGGAGGAAGAGCCACTGGCCAGCCTTGTACTTGAACGAGGGCTTATTGAACTGCAGCTCAACGACGTCTGAAAATCATTTAGTATCACGAGTAGTATGAGTGGCACAGCAAAGACTAACCGTAAGGGTGGCGAACAACACGAGTGATCTTGGTGCGGCGGCGAGCGCGGACCTCACGGTAGGTACGCTCCATGAGGTAGAAAGCTCCAGTCCAAAGCTCCCATCTCCAGCCGAGGTAACCGATGCAGTGGTCCCAGTAATCCTTTCCGGCAAATGGAGAGTACGGCAAGGCGGTATCGCGCACGAAGCAGCCAGTGGTGTGGGTGTACAGTCCCAAGAAAAAGGGGATGAAGAGGTGGTGGGTGTACCAGAACGTCTCGAATGACTGCTGGCGAATACGAGCGTGTGCAGTGGTGTACATCAGAAGCATGCACAGCAGCATGACATGCCCGGTAACACCACCTGCCTGGGCGTAGTGAATCTGGATAGCCGTGACGGGACGAATCTGAGTTCTCTCGACGTTGAAGAAGCTGCGCACATGTCAGTCAGTGGGTACTGTGCCGTATGAGTTTAGAACCTACTTGATGTAATGCGCAGAAGTGTGCAAGATGGTAAAACCAAGCATGGAATACGCCAATTGTCTGTGCAGCCAGAGGTTCTCGTCAAGAGGCAGGAAGCGAAGCTTAGGTCGAATCCATCGCATGACCGTTCGGCAGACCGGGAGTAGGATAAGCATTCCATCGACACTAAGGACCAAACCAGCACCTCTCGAAATCCAGACCGAGTACTGCAAAGTGTTCAGACCAGCCAGCCTCGCGTCCATTGCCTGCTTCCACCTAGAGAGGGGTTAGTGTCTAGTTGTCGACAGAATACGTCGTGCGAATGGAGGCTTACCATCCATAGGCGAAAATGCCAAAGTGAAAGGTCCAGAAGAGGAAGTGGAAGGCCAACTTCTGAGCAGTAAACTGCTTCTTGACCAGAACCCCGAAGGTCAGGTCACCCGCCATTTTGCTTCGATTTCGATTGCCCTCCTATTCGTAGCTGTATTAGGGTGTCGACCTGCGACAATACCGACGAGTTGGCGGTTGGGGTCGGGCCTTGGGTGTATCGGTAGTGGCTCGTGTGGGCGTCGGGCGATGGTGTAGCAAATAATCCCAGCAAATCCAATAACCACGTTCGTATCGATGCCAAAGTCTGTTGTTTCCAATCTCTTTACTTCTCAGTCCCCGTATTAAAAACGTCTCTTATAATACCTAAAGTGGTGCAGTCGACGAGCAAAAGAAGCGAAAATAAAAGACTCCAGCCAAGCAAAGTTGGAAAGGTTAAAAAGAATGATCTGAGCCAGCAGCGAAGGAAAGGAAGGAATCTCGTTGGTCGCAAGGGCTCGGGAATTGACTCTTGACTCTTCGACCTAAGCGAGACTCAACGAAGAAGAAGAAGAAGAGAGAAATGAGGGTGAAGGAGAAGAGGTGGAGGAAGACGAGACGAAGCTTTCGGCGGGTGGGGGGAAAGTCATAAAGAGATGAGGCGAGTCGGGACGGCAGTCGAAGTTCGAGCGATGGCGTCTGTGGACTTGGCACCGCGTGAGGTTCGATTGACCGGGGTTGCACAGGGCGGGAATCGGTTCTTTGGCAAAGAGAAATGCCCGGGATGAACGGGGGAGCCTGGTGCTGTCGGATGGATAGACTTGGATCCGGCGACGAAAAGTGGTGGAGGGGGCTTGACGATGGTGCGGTTTGGTGCAGGATTGGATGGAGGGGTGGGTGATGATGTCGGGACTAATCTTTCGGATGTCAGGTGTCCATGAAACCTCGTCAATAGCCGTTGAACAGGGTACCAGTGTTAGTGTTCGTCCCGCGCAGCGATGTGAATTATGAAAAAAGGGCGATTTGGTGGCGGGGGGGCGAACTGTCGACTGTCGAGGACGGGACAAGGGGTTTGACGATGGTGGACTGGACGATTCGGTAGATCAGACGTTGGAGGGGTTTCGCAGTTGGAGGGAGCTGTATCAGTCCGATCCGAGAGGCGAGACTGATCAGACGGCAGGGCCAGGTGCGACAGGTGGTGGGCGGAGTTGAGACGACTTCTGTTAGAGGCGCTTTGACGAGGGGGCCCCGAGGCTATTCTGACGTTTCGGTTGCAACAGGGGAGGGGCCGTTTTCCCCTTCTCTTGCGCTTTTGTGTGCAGCGTTGCCTGTGTTGTTCCCCTTTGACAATGCGGCTCGAATGCAAAGTGTGGGTATGCGCTATTACGCTACGCTACACAGTGAATGCGATGAACAAGGGTCGTTTCTCTTGATCGGTACGGGTTGGCGTCTGTTAAACAAGAGTTGGGTATGGCGGTTGCGCTTAGCTTTGTCTTGTTGGAAAGTTTGTTGGAACCAACGACATTCAGACCGAAAATGGCAATAGGTTACCAGACTGCTGGGAGGAGGATGGAATGTGGATGGATCATGGAGGGAATGGGAAAACAAAGGGAAGAAAGGAAAAACAACCAAACGAGGATGACGAGTCGAGGTCCTCATATCCGCCATCCAATCCCCCCATTCTCCATGCTGGATGGCCTGTCGTCTGGTTCTCCGCTGATGGGCCATTCGATAGCATGGCATGGCATTGGCAAGGTACTTTAGCTACCTGGCCAGCTGTACGACTACGGAGCAGTATGCACGAATGATGATTTGCGGTCGGGAGGTCGTTGTCCAATTCCTCTCAGCGACGTTGTGTCGGGCACCACAGAAACTCAGATTGACGGTCAAATTGGCCACCACCTGCCTCCTTCTTGCCGCCCGCCTAGAGGAACGGATCTCAAAGTGGACAGATGGGAAGGTGACGGGAGACGCAACGGCGGCCGGTGGTTGGCTGATTTTAATTTTGGAACACGGACGCCAGACCCGTTTCGGCCGGGCCCATGTTGCTGGGCGCTTAACGGTGCTGAGGGAAGTCGCCGACCACCAGGTGAGGCGAGCACCACTCCTTCCTCCGTACACCACACCTCACGGGAGAGCTGCGGTGGCTGGATTTTGGTGACACAGGATTCGCTGGTTGCACAACGATGGGGCATTGAGGAACTATTCTTGAATACCATCACAAGGACAACCCGCAAAAAAGACACTATTAAAAACTCCAATGTGATGGCATCGTGCTACCGAGATGCGCTACAGCTGCATGCCGCTGCACTACCGATGCAATTATAGAGTGATCCGGCCACTGAAGGTGAGCTGTTTTCTATCTGGGGGTCTTTGCCCAGCTGCCCAGCATGTGGCTAGCAGGGAATATTCGATATTGCTTCCCCATCTCGCAAGGAAGACGATAGGAATGTTGCTTTGAATAGGCTCAACCATGATGTGAGGCCAAGCCAGATACATAGTTCTCATTACCCTTTTGCTGCGAATTGCAACTTTGCAACACAACGACGGGAAGCCATTGGCTACGTGAATAATTAGAGCTACCCTCATGAGAAAGCATCACCCTCGAAGCTTCCCTGGAGTTGACCTATCACGCACCCACGGCACAAGGGCACCTTCGAAAGTTGAGTTCAAAGGTCCAAACACTCTTCACCGTCTCTTCCATGCCAGATTGAAGGTTCCTTCCGTACGGTATCGACTGACTCTCTCGCCTAACTCTCTTTTCTCCCTTCAAAGATGATCCGGGGAACCCTTTCCGTTTTCCAACCTAAAATATGCATCGTGCCTTCCCCCGGTTAAGCTCTTGCCCACTCTACCACTCTACGAGACAAGCACGGTAAGGTAAGGTAAGAGCGGTCACCGCACCGCAACAGAAGGCACAGAAAAAATAAAGGACGGAAGGACAGGTGGGAGGAACGGAGGGCGTCAGGGCCCAGGGGTCACCCCCACATTCCCACTAGTCTCTTTCGGGCTTGGCGGCATGGGACAAGAGTTACACATGCGTTGAGGGTGCGGCAGGTCCCCATCAGCATCGCTCCTGCGTTTTTGTACGCAGTACGTACTTGTACTCCGTACACTACGCCTGTTGATCGAAGCAGCAGGGACAAGCCCCCTTCTCTTTCCTCCTTTGGTCGTCTTGGCCCGTGCATCACCCGCAAATCTCCAAACTTGTCATCCCAGCACATCGGCCCTTCATCCACACTTTATCCCCGTCATGAAACCTTCAGCACGTTCGCGGCTCGCTCTCTGCCAGCCCGCACTTCACTCTCTCCCTCACAACTTACGCCAGGAACCATAGAACGCCATGCTACCTCTAGCTTGATACACAAGCCCGCCCAAACCCTACTCAACAGTGTCAATACCTGTCAGCCTACGTATCTTGATTCCATCCATGACCCAACCCACCTGTCGCCCGAGCAAGGTTCGCACCCAGGCAGCGTCGTTATCCTGCCATCCGCCCCCGTCTCACCCTTCCCCTGTCTATCCCTGAATCCTTCAGATGGATCATGGCTGCTTGATGGCTGTCGATTGCTCTAGCGGGAAGTCTAAGCCATGTGCAGCCCTCTAGTCCAATGACACTGCGTTCTTGGCCCAGAGTCTCTCTGCTTCCATGTCCTCCCTTCTGCGCAGCGTGTCAGACGCTCACACCTCCCAGCAAAGAAGCATTCCATGAGCCCATCCATGCGGTCTTGCGCGTCAAAATCGTACGATTATGTTTACAGATCACCTGTCTTTGATTCATCATACTCAAAATCCCTAATCAACCATATTTCGCTCCCCAGTTCAAGCTTAAAGAGTTCAAGCATCTCGCATTTATCTTCCCGTCATCAGCCCATCTAAATCTTGGCTCAACGTCCTCCTTCCAGCGAGGCTGACGGTTGAGTTCCTGCCTCGTTCTCGTTCTCTCTGGACCACCCACACACCTCGATGCTCCCGACCCCTGGCCCAACATTTGCCTTCCGGCACTCTCGGCATTCGGCACACAATCTCCAACTCTACTCCTTTTCTCACTCAATGCTGACAGACTCGGCATCTACTTTTCACACTTGGATTGACTCGCCCCCAGTTCGACTCGTTCCGCTTCGAGTATCATCGGCGGTCTGAACCCTCCAAGCCCGTCAGCGCTGTCTGGTATCGATGGGGCCTATTGCGAGACGGAAATGACGTGGGCTATCAGCCAGCCTCGCCCGACCCCCCTCGCTTTGCCTGGGTCTCACGATACCGGTAGCGTCGCCAAGCATATTCGAATTGTTTTGCTCCTCCTCTTTGCTGCAGTGGCTGTCGCTCGGAGTTTGACACTACAATGCCAGGTCCGAGTGAAACGAGCAAAGCTGGACATTGGCACGGGTCTCCGCCCTCAAAACGGCTTTCATGCCCGCATGAAGCACCAACCCTACCCACCTGCATGATCGTCACTGACACAGACATTCCAACAACGCCCAAGTCAGCCTCTTCAAGGATCTCGAGTCAATCTCCACATTTTACGCCAAGCTTTACGCCAAGTGGATTGTTTAAGCTTCCTTCGCCGAGCAGGGGTTAACTGACATCAATAAGACCAGCCAGTGAAGAGGTCGATCGCCTGTGTGTGATGCTCGCAACAGCCGGCAACGGGTATCGTACCTAGCAAACACTGCTTCAAACTCAGTTTGCGATCTAAAGTGCCAGCCTTGAAGCAGTTTGAGATCGACAAGAGGAGGGGTTCGCGAGGGGCTTTCAGGAGCCTTGATGGCTCTTGTCGTCGCGGATCCCCTCACTTTCTGATCTTTTTTCTATCATCTGAATCACCGACTCGTGTCGCACTACTAAGCTTGACAATTAGGTCGCTGTGTGGACCGTGTCAGAACGAACTACCCCCAGCTAACGAGGCATCAAGCACAGGTTTGGCAGAAAAACGCATGTGGCTTACCCTGTCACGGGGGGTCCAGATGTATCTGGGGATACGTCAAGCCTGAGATATGGTACACCGTCGAAGCAGGATATCTCTGATTCATCAGATGTGACACCTGCAGCCCGGGTCGCAAAGAGGACCCCACGATGCTCCGCTCTGACCTAGAGAGGCTGGCTCGGAACCTAGATTCATCTGTTGCAGCACTCATCTTGGTCTGATCTCATTTTCTCCAGTGCCCCGCGTCTGTCTGGATTGTCTTCGGACTACGTCCTCCCGCGAGAGTGCTGTTCCTGGATGAAGAGAGATGAAACCGGTGTCCAAGCAGACCCAAGTTTTCGCCTGCATACAGATGCGCAGGAAGCGGATGAATGTCGCAGGACCCTATCGTGTTACTCGTGAAGCCGATGCGTACTTACGTTCAGAATGTGAGGGTGCGAGTATGTGAGTGCTGAATTGCACCTCAATCTTGATACCTGCCGATGTCCTTCCTCGGAACTGTGTCAGCGGCTCTGGTCCGGATCCGAACTCCAGGATTATGCCATGCGGCATCTCCGCTCCACCCGAGCACTGTGCTGCTGGTTAGACTCTACTGCTAGATCTGAGGAATCGGGAGGCAACCTTATGTGGCCCAACATAATGTCAACGCACGGGTTATCGGAACAAGCTCAACAGCAGCACGCTCACTCGGCGCCAGCGGTCTGGTTTCTTTTCCAACATTGTCCGGTATGATGTGGCGTAAGCTACGACAATTGCCCAAGAGTATGAGGAAATGAATGATTGTCTTATGAAACTCTCTTCGACAACGTGACGTAGTGACTCAAAAGTAGAGGAGTTTCATGTGATTAAGGGGCACGTCCCTAGGCAGTATTGTGATCAAGGTGATTGTAGGAAGAGCGAAGACCTGCTGACTTACAATTCACGCCTCACTACAACTGTCGCCTTGCTAAAAATCATCGAAAGGTTCAAAAGTGAGACAGCCAGGTGGACATATATCAAGCCTTAGACCCACGACTGCCTAGTGTCTATCACAAAGGCAACACGCACACTGAATGTCCTTTCGATGAGTATTTCGGATTGCTAGACTTCCTCTGTTCTCATGATGGCGGACTTAACGGCCGCGTAGGGACCACATCCTAAGCGATGTGGTTACCAGGATTGTCATTAACTGCAGCCCGCACATTGCACCAATGGCTAAGCATGCCACCACCGTCCCAAAGTAGTGGTTCAAATATCCGGAAATCATAGAACTCGATAGCACTGACATTGTTGCCCCCGTGATCCTCGGCCACTTTATCCCTTTTTCAAATTCGAAACGATGTACATGAAAAATGAAAAAGATGTACATTTGAATTTGAAGTGGTAGAAAAGCAGCAGTGATCAGAACTTTTGCAATGTAATTCTCAAACCCTATGAATGGCGCATCCTCGAGCGTATAGATATTGATGAAGAATGAAGCAAGTATGGAGAATATCGGTGCTGCTATGACGAATAGTAAGGAATCGTTCCATATTTCCTTACGATCGAAATGGGCCTCGTTAAGTAGTTGGGTGATGATGAGTTGCGCTGTAAGGTACGACTGAGCGTTTTCGACCTGGTCAAGGTCATTCTGCCCATGCATGTGGAAAGTAAACGTTTGATTGAAGGGCGGCGGCACGGCATTTGTTTCAGCTTGTTCTAAGATTGTTCAGTTTTGATTACACCTTATGACAAGTTCAAGAATGCGCTTTAACATACGTTGGTCGGACTGAGATATCTCACCAGTTTGGTTGTATACACCATTGCTCTGCGAACCTCCATGGCGGATTCTATCGGAGGCCAGTGGGCCACTAGGACGACTTGTAGTTGATGATGCCAACATTTCAATGGCTATCATTGTTATTTTAAGCGTCCCGAGAAGAATTTCGCAGGGATTCCTACATGAACCAGGGGTCGAGCCAGGAGTGTCTGGACGAGATACGCGGATGCCCGATGGTGTTTGTCGACGGGAATTCCAGGGGCGAGCGGTCTTGTACGCCACCTCAAATAGTTGGGTTAAGGGACTAGACAAAAGAACGAGTGAAATCACTTGCCCAAAGGCCCAATCATTATCCTCAGGGTTTCCCATATCGCGTGTACTACCTTAGGTAGAAATGTTTAGGGTGCCCCAAATCGCAGATATAGAGATTGAGAAGACCTTGAGGTTACAAATTAGACGTTCCGTTCGCAAGTTGAAAGTACTAAAGAGGCAATGTCACTCACCTCTGCTATCATGGAAGTGTACAACTGCAATGATATACACAATGTGTGGTATAAGGAAGCTTGTAGTGGTACGCACAACGAAGCTATCAAAACGGCGTTTGACGGGGGTTTTGCTGATAATCTTCGCTTCAATGCACGAAGAAGAGCTTGGTATCCGTGGTCTAGTCTTTCTTCTCCGAGCCAGGAAAATATTTCGGGGATCTTTTCAAAGAGCTTGAATACCCTTATGGTATAACCATAAGTGAGTAAAGTAAGTGACACTACTAGAGAAAAGTACGATTCACTCCTAGTGATCATACCCCCACGGAAGAAGCATATTGCCGGAGATTCGGGAAGAACTCCAGGTGAGCCTGATTTATGTTTTCCGTCTCTTTTAGTCCGAAAGTCAAGTGTTACTTTCTGATCTGTATGTGTAGACTGATTAACAGGTTTACCGTCCACGGTACAAGTGTTCAGCCCAGACGTCACGCATGGGCTGCTGCCATTATGGAAGTTTTGGCTGTGTGACAGCCAGCAATGTAAGTCTTTCGGGGTAGAATTCTTGAAATTATCGCAATCGTCTGGGTATATAATAGTTCCCAGGTCGATGCGATCTGGTGTATCGGGAGATAGCCAAGATGAGAACGTATACCTAGTGATGAAGGTGAAGTGACCTGTAGGGATTAAACCAACTGACAGTGTGGTAGTGAGTAGAGACATGAGCAATATTCGCCATAAACGTGCGGCCGGATGATTGTTAAGGTACGTTCGTAAGAAAGTTAGCGCCGAGAGATGGGTCATGGTTGAGAACCATGCGAGACAAAGCACCATCTGCCAGTGGTAGGCAGAGAGGCCTTGCGTGAGGGCAAAATACCCGCTCAACATGATGGATAAGCCGGTGACCAACTGTGTATCAGCAAGTGTAAGAATACACTAGCATAAGAAAAATAATGCATTAGCAAGTGACCTTCAAAAAGATACCATGACAGTGACGGACTTTGTGGAATGCTTGCTCAACACCACTCGTCTCGTCTGGGTGATATCCAAACCAACCCCTGAGACGCTTTGTGTGTTTGTAGATCATTTGATCGGCAGGATTGGGTTGTCGTGTTGCTATTGGAACTATTTCCTCGCCCTGATTCGTCATCTTGCGATACGGATTCAGGCTTGGATCAAATCCGAACAGATAATAAGCGATTAATATTAGGATCGTCGACCATGCTGCAATCGTGAAAGCAAGAACAACCTGAGGGAGTCGTAAGAAGCTGCTGACAGACTCATATTAATCTGAAATCATTCACTTACTCCGAGTCCTGTGATGTCGCCGTATGCTTTGAGGGGCTCGGGAATCTGGCTACAACTATAGTTCGGCATGGCTAAGAAGCGACGAAGGACATGAAGGTTGTGGGCCGGATTTCGGCTCTAAAAAAAGGAAATTGTGGCTTCTTGTAGGCAGTAGTATTACGGCTATGTGCGATCTACATGCAGTCAGCTCTGGTTCTGCGCCGCATGACTACACGCAGGGTGGTCAGGATCAGGCTGTCACCAGGAAAAAAGGATAAATAAAGTATTTCCTCGAATAAACGTAGGCTAGCAACTCGACTGCACACTATAAAGAAGAACGAAGTGTCCGAACAATGATACCGTAAGCCTCAGACTTATTTTTGGCTCCTTGAACGCACATTAACATCTAGCTCGAGACAAAGGCCAGCATCCGCCTATATTACCTCTGGCTGTCTAAACACAAAGCTTTAGTCTTTTGGGGTAGGGGTTGGCTGTGGACAATCACTATATCTCGAAGCACTTCAATAGTCATCTGATTCTGTACAGCTTATGATTATTATGCCCCTTTCAGCTCGTGGAGTTGCAGATGTGCATAATTTTGTCTCGCCATATTCGAGTTCTTTTCCTGCGTTCCTGAAATCCCACGCCTTGTCTTGTAGTGGTTATGCTTTGACAAATATATCAGGATCTTTCCAACGGCCTACTAATGAGCCAACGATTACGGTTGAGCTTATAGTGTAACAAGGACTATTACATCGAAAAGAAAAGTGTCGTAAAAAAATCAACATGATTGACCATTTAAACCGATTCAATTGATTGGGTTTGTTTTACCTAAACCTTTTGTGTATCCCGATACTGGATATCGATGGGGAGAATAGAACGGTGAGATTTCGATACTTCATTTGTCTGTTCTGGAATTTTGTGTGTGTGCTTATGAGGTAATTGGGCAATCACTTTCAGAAGCACTCTGAATCACCAGGACGGCTTGCGGCATCGGCTGATTGCCAAGCATGTCATGGTTAACATGGGAACGGCTCTCAAGAGCGGGAAGAGATGGGTCTGCAATTGTCCCAGTGTCACAGTCCGTTTCACCGGAGACGTGGCTGTGCCGCGTATAATCCTGCTTGGTCACCGCCTTGATCCTGCAGCTATTGAATCGCTTACGTGAAGCAAACAAGTAGCAGGAGTCTTAAAGGAATCGTTTCGGCCAGGAAACGAAAGCCAGAAGCAGGACAACACCCCACATGTTTTGGGAGCTGCGTAGGTGGAAGCGAGAAACAAAAGAAAAAGAGCCCAAGCAACCCGACTGGCCTGGAGCTTTGACAGGTCAGCCCACTCAAGAGTCCAGGCGTTTCTATCCGGCCCACCCCCGGATCTGCACTAGTCCATGATAGGCTAGAGCACAGGCAATACCCGATAACGATAACGATAGGATCATCCTTCGACCCTCTTCTCCATGGATCCCGTCCGGGCTCCCCTCTATCTCCCCGAAACCCAGCCAGAAGTATAATCAACGAGACTACAGAGTACTCGAGAGTTTCTTTCACAAAACCCCACGGCACAATGGTGTCGTCGGCGCCCCCGAAGAAGCTGGACGAGCTTCCAGACGAGATCCTGCTGCGCGTTCTTTCCTGTGAGTAAGCCTTTCTTATTCTGCCAAGAGGCAGGCGTGCTACCGGAATTCCTAGCTGATGGCTCGGTGCCCCTCAGTCCTAGAGCCCTACGACTTCCCCGGTTTGCAGCTCGTATGCCGAAAGCTCCAGAAGATTTCTCTCGACAACAATCACTGGCGATCGAGAACCTTTGACGAGTCGCCATTTTTAGAGGCTTTGCAAAGACGGCGGCGCATCACTTCCTTTCGCGACGACGACATCACTGACTACCCTCTCTTCAGCAACGGTGCCGTACAACTGAGTCAGGAAGAAGATGGTGACACAGAACCGGACCCCCTCTTCTACGATGAGGAGACACAGGAACAGCGCAAGCTACAGCGGTACAAGGACATGGCGAATTGGGACCCCTCGTTTCCGACAGAGCCGGTCTTTTGGTATAATGAGTACATACAGCGGTATGCGCCGATTGCGACAAGTTGGCTACAGCAGCCCAAAATCCGAGACGGGACCGAGGAGGATACGCTGGATGTCCGAGGGATGGCTCTGTACACCCCGAGTCGAGAAACCGACGAATTACTTGTGGTGTCGCCATTGGATGACGGCTCCATGTGCTTGTGGGACGTAAAGGGTACTAGGGGTCAGAAGGGTGCCACCATCGCCAAAAGCTCAGCGGGCATCTTATATCTCGACGGACCACAGACAATGGGTAGATCACGCAAGATCGATACCGGAGTGACAGAATGCGTCAGCGTCGACAACTTCTCCGACAAGGCCTTTGTCGCAGTACAGGGCCACCTGCTAGAGGTGGATCTCAACCGTCTCGAGGTCGTTGGCGAACAAACATTCGAATGGTCCATCACAGCCCTTTCTTCCGCCGCTCCAGGCTTGCCCTTGACCGTAGGAACCTCTTTGGGAATCCATCTCTACGACTACAGGGCGCGAGTCAGGTCGCCGAGTGAGATCATCGACAGGATAGATGTGTTAGCCGTCGATTCGCCAAGTGGGTTCTTCCAACGTAGGCGAGGCAGCGTTTTCGACGATCCGCTGCCGCCTTATGCTCCTTTATCACAACCTACGCCATTGAGCATCCTGCACCTGCCAAATGCTTGCGATGAATACTCCTTCTCGGACGACATATATGTCGCAGGTCGCTTCTCCAACATCCTGCACTACGACAGACGCACATTCCCTTCAATCATGGGCTCGATTCATTCGGGAGCTCGACTGGCTAGTCTCGCGTCTCTGCCGTACCCATTCTCCACACTCGACAGCGAGACACGTCGTAGGAGCGACTTGACCGTTGAACAAGTAATGGAGTCGAAGACGAGGGAAGGAGGCCGGACTTTGATCGCCGGAGGCGAGTATAACACCAAGGGTTCTTTGGAGTTGTACGGCTTGTGCCCACGGCCAGGAGGTTCGTCTGCAGATCTCATGCAGAACTCCACCATGAAGAATCGTCAAACGTCCTCCCAGTCCAAGATTCTCTCTGTCGCCAACCAGGGTACTCGCATCGTATTTTCGGATGGGTCGGGACTTCTCAAGTGGTTCGAGCGCGATGGCTTCACTGAGGTGAGACGGCACAAGATCGGACACAGCGAGGTGGATGAGCGTCCATCTCTATTCGCCTCTATGCCTGGTTCTGATGACCTTGCGAGGAAGATCCTGTCGACGCAAACGCGTGGTGGACAAGATAATGTTAACGATGATGACATACTATTCTGGACAGGCGAGAAGTTGGGCCTCGTCAGCTTCTCCGGCAAGCCCGGGTTTACCGCGAGCGACTTTGAACAGCCAGAGCCTAAATCGGAGGAAGAGGCAAGAGTAGAAGAGGCCGAGAAAGAGTATGGCGAGAGGATGAGGATGGCTCTGGAGCGACAGGCCGACGACGTTCGTTTCGTGCGAGGCTTAGGAATGGGGCTAATGGGGTAATGGTGGGCAATGTAAGATGGCACGTATGACGAGCGTTTTCATGACTGGCAATAGGGATATGGGTTAATGAGGATCCGTTATGAGATCCATTCTGATAAGCCGTAGCGGCTTGACGACAAAGACAGTTAGAGTGGCATCAAGAGACTTTATTCAAGATGTTGCGCAACGCCTAACCCACCAAGCCGCAAAGTAGACTTTTGATCAAGAGTGATGAATATGTGAGTGGACAGCGTGCAGAGCGACTAAGCCGACATCGGCGCGGATCGTCATGATTTCCACGAGGTGCCGGTAGTGTACGGAGTAGGTAGTAGGTAGTCGGTTCGATGGCGGCTAGAAAACTCTAAGCGTGAAACAAATACTTCAGCGCAGTATTGAGCACAGTCTGGGACGAACCATGTCCAGGCCTTAAATTGACCTTATGCGCTGTACATAGACTCCAAATTTCTGAGATGGCGGGCACCTGAGAAGATTTTATCTTCAGGCAGGTTATGAACGGCACACACACACAAAGCGACCCCTCTTTCGCCAATGGGCTGGAGGGGTAAGAAAAGCTATGACCTCAGAGCCGTTATTCAGAACAGGGACACACATCCGGACAGTCTTTTTTTGGGCAGAAGGTTCCAAGATAATCTCCCGCTCTTCTGCGGGATGGACAGGGGGCGAGACGGCTCACTGAGGTGGAGGATATGAGGAGTGGAGATTCGCTTAAAGGGCGCTAAAGCAATGTTGGGCATTACGCGGAACCTCGCGCCACCGATTCTCCGGGCTGAGGCTGTGCTTGGTCGTTATGCCGCTTGCGATTGGCTGATTGTACCTTCCAAGCCCCCTCTAGAACTAACGGAGACTGGTCGTCAGGCACCACTTGGACAGAGCAGTCGGCCAACGTTTGGATTTGGATCTCGGGCAAGAACCAGCCACACTGCACCTGCGTAATCCCTCCGTCCGCACCGCAACGTCACCTTTGGTGCGCGCTCTTTCCAGTCTCTCACTCAGCAAGCAACAAGCCAGACGGAGAAAAAAAACCTAGGCAGAGAAGCAAACCTTTCGCTCTTTCATCGCCAGCGCGCATTCACGAATTTTCCAAAGCTTGCTTGCGCAAACCATCAACAGATACCGGCATTCCCTCCATTGAGAACTGCCCAGCATGGTGAGACGCTTCATGCCCCGCGCGCGCGCACCGCTCCGATTCGGCTGCGGCGACCCCAAAAATCCACGACCGACGACCACGAGAAGGAAAGAGGACTGACTGTTTGCGCTTTCACTATTTACAGGGTATCTCACGACGTCCCAAGGACAAATCCGCAAAGACTGGCCCCGCCGGACCGTCCGGAGGGGCTGGCGGCGGCAAGCCCAAGAAGGCCACATACGAGGTCACGAAAAAGAAGGAGATTGGTGTTTCGGATCTTACGTTGCTCAGTAAGGTGTCCAACGAAGCCATTAACGACAATCTCAAGAAGCGATTCGAGGGCCAGGAGATCTATACCTACATCGGCCATGTGTTGGTGTCAGTCAACCCCTTCCGGGACCTAGGTATCTACACCGACCAGGTACTCGACAGCTACAAGGGCAAGAACCGTCTCGAGATGCCCCCGCACGTCTTCGCTATTGCCGAATCTGCGTACTACAACATGAAGGCGTATCAAGATAACCAGTGTGTCATCATTTCCGGAGAGTCTGGTGCTGGCAAGACGGAAGCCGCCAAGCGGATCATGCAGTACATCGCCAACGTTTCAGGAGGAGAATCGGGCGACATCAAGCAGATCAAGGACATGGTGCTGGCAACCAACCCCCTACTGGAGTCTTTCGGCAACGCAAAGACTTTGAGGAATAACAACTCGTCGCGTTTCGGCAAGTATTTGCAGATTCACTTCAATGCGCAGGGTGAACCCGTCGGTGCAGACATCACCAACTACCTTCTCGAGAAGTCGAGAGTCGTCGGCCAGATTACCAACGAGCGAAACTTCCACATTTTCTACCAGTTCACCAAGGGAGCTTCCCAGAACTACCGACAGCAGTTCGGCATCCAGACACCCGAGACGTACGTCTATACTAGCAGATCGAAGTGCCTCGAGGTCGACGGAATCGACGATTTGGCCGAGTTCAACGATACGCTCGAGGCTATGAGGATTATTGGTCTTAGCCAAGGCGAACAAGATGAGATCTTCCGCATGCTGTCTGCTATCCTATGGGCTGGCAACATTCAGTTCCACGAAGGCCAGGACGGATACGCCGCAGTTAGCGACCAGTCGGTAGTGGACTTCCTGGCATACCTGTTGGAGGTGACGCCCGAGCAGCTCATCAAGGCTATCACCATTCGCATTCTCACTCCGCGAAACGGCGAGGTGATCGAGTCACCGACGAACCCAGCCCAGGCCGCCGCCACTCGAGACGCTCTTTCCAAGGCCATCTACAGCAACTTGTTCGACTGGATCGTTGAGCGTGTCAACAAGTCCCTTAAAGCCAAGCAGGCCACGAGCAACAATATCGGTATTCTCGACATCTACGGCTTCGAGATTTTCGAGAAAAACAGTTTCGAGCAGCTTTGCATCAACTACGTCAACGAGAAGCTGCAACAGATCTTCATTCAGTTGACGCTGAAGGCCGAGCAGGACGAGTACGCACGCGAACAGATTCAGTGGACACCTATTAAGTACTTCGACAACAAGATCGTGTGTGACCTCATCGAGGGTATCCGCCCTCCTGGCGTCCTCTCCGCCATGAAAGACGCTACCAAGACAGCCCATGCGGATCCTGCTGCATCTGACCGAACCTTCATGCAGAGCATCAACGGCATGTCCAACCCTCACTTGACCCCTCGTCAAGGCAGCTTCATCATCAAGCACTATGCTGGTGACGTAGCTTACACGGTGGACGGAATTACGGACAAGAACAAGGATCTGCTCCTGAAGGGATTGCTCAACCTCTTCTCTGGTAGCAGCAACCGCTTCGTCCACACAATCTTCCCCAACCAAGTCGACCAGGATAACCGCAAGCAGCCCCCTTCCGCCGGTGACCGTATTAGGGCCTCCGCGAATGCGCTGGTTGAAACTCTCATGAAGTGCCAGCCTTCTTATATCCGAACCATCAAGCCTAACGAGAACAAGTCGCCCTCCGAGTACAACGTCCCCAACGTCCTTCACCAAGTCAAGTACCTTGGTCTTCAGGAGAACGTTCGCATTCGTCGTGCTGGATTTGCCTACCGTCAGACATTCGAGAAGTTTGTGGATCGTTTCTTCTTGCTTTCTCCTGCGACTTCATACGCTGGCGAGTACACCTGGCAAGGATCATACCAGGATGCAGCCAAGCAGATTCTCAAGGACACCAGCATTCCCAAGGAAGAATGGCAGATGGGAACGACAAAGGCCTTTATCAAGTCACCCGAGACCCTCTTTGCGCTCGAGCACATGCGAGACCGGTACTGGCACAACATGGCCACCCGTATTCAGCGCATGTGGCGCGCGTACTTGGCCTATAGAGCTGAGTCTGCTACTCGTATCCAGCGTTTCTGGCGTAAGAAGAGAACCGGAGCCGAGTACCTGCAATTGCGTGACCAGGGTCACAGGGTTCTCCAAAACCGCAAGGAGAGAAGGAGATTCAGTCTGCTCGGCTCCCGAAGATTCTTGGGTGATTATATGGGAATCAACGCTTCAATGGGACCTGGCTCGCAGATTCGAAACGCCATCGGCATCTCCAACAACGAGAAGGTTGTCTTCTCTTGCCGCGGAGAGATCCTGGAGGCCAAGTTTGGCCGATCCAGTAAGCCAAGTCCCCGTATCCTGATTGTCACCAGCAGCAAGTTCTATATTGTTGCTCAGATGCTTGTCAATGGCCAGCCTCAAATCTCCGTTGAACGCTCGATGCCTCTTGGTGCCATCAAGTTCATTGGAGCTTCCTCAGCTCGTGATGACTGGTTCTCTTTGGGTGTGGGCTCGCCCCAGGAGGCTGATCCTTTGTTGAACTGTGTCTTGAAGACCGAAATGTTCACGCAAATGCAGCGTGTGATGCCTGGCGGCTTTAATCTCAAGATTGGCGAAGTGATCGAGTACGCGAAGAAGCCCGGCAAGATGCAAACGGTCAAGGTCCTCAAAGACTCCCAACAGGCCGTGGACTTCTACAAGAGCGGAGGTGTACACACTCAACCGGGCGAGCCTCCATCGTCTGTCTCCAAGCCAACACCCAAGGGCAAGCCTGTTGCCGCTCGACCCATTACCCGTGGCAAGCTCATCAAGCCTGGTGGCCCCAACGGTAGACCCTCTCGGCTGACAAACACCAACCGGACTCCTCAACCCCGACCTGCTGCTTCCTCTGCAAGATCGGTTCCTCAACCTCCTGCTGCCATCAGCTCAGCCAAGACTGGACCTTTTGGACGTCAACAACCACAAGCCGCCGCCGCCGCCGCCACTTCAATTCCTTCACATACCAGACAGCAATCATCAACTTCTGCAGCGACCAGAATGCCTCCTCCCCCGCCGCCCGCTGCGCCCCCCGCCAAGGCGAAGATCATGGCCAAGGTCCTGTACGACTTCGCTGGCCAGAAGGAGAACGAGTTGACGGTCAGAGCCGGTGACTTGATCGAGGTCGTCCAGAAGGAGAACAACGGTAAGCAACTATCTCACTTGAAATTCATCGGAAAAAAAACTAACATTTGTGACAGGTTGGTGGCTCGCGAAGAACGGTGGCGCCCAAGCCTGGGTTCCTGCCGCCTACGTTGAGGAGCAGGCTCCCGCGCCCGTCGTGGCTCCTCGCCCGCCCCCTCCCCCTCCTTCGGCCAATGGAGCGGCCGCCCGTGGCAAGCCGACTCCTCCTCAGCCGCCCATGAAGCGACCTGCTGCTGGACGCAAGCCGGCCGTTGCTCAGCCGCGCGACTCGGGCTTGAGCCTCAACGGAGCTAGCGGCTCCGACAACAGCCGCAGCAACACCCCGACTCCCAGCCTGGGCAACAGCTTGGCGGATGCTCTGCTCGCTCGCAAGAATGCGATGCAGAAGAAGGACGACGATGACGATTGGTAATCGAATTTTCGTGTGGAAGGGTCAGGGATGAGGTTGGGTCGATAGATCTGGACCCTTGGAATGATGCTTCATGATTGCACGACACGATTGCTCTTTGGACTGATGGTGGAGGAAGGACGGCGGATTGCTTTCTAGAGTGGCAAGCGGTTCACGATCAACAAAGCTGTTTTGAAGTTCTTTCAGCATACAGGATCAGGGCAACCCCGGATGGAAAGGCGGATTTGATCCTGTCTTGTGTGCACATTTTTTCTGTTTGGTAGATTCGGGAGTCAAGGGGATTCATGGCCAGCGCAGAAGCCGTCTTTGGATGCCCCCTCTTTGTTGGTTTTAGGGCGATTGAAGGTAGTATAGAACCGTGGGCAATAGTCCCCAAAAAGAGAAAATTTCTGTTTACTTCTTTCTTGATCTTGTCTATGATCAGTGATGCTCATTCCTCTCCGTCTTTTTGGAGGACTTTTCTGCGACGTAATAACTCCGCTAGAGGCACATCTTCATCGTCCGTCATATCCTCATCCTCGTCTACGCCGAAATCCTGTAGCCGCTCGCCGTCCGCATTCGTCCAGCCGGGCTCCCCATCCGCGCCCTCCTCATAGCCATCATCTTCAGAGTCGCTGTCAATCATATCGTAGCCCTCCACCTCCTCCAACTCTTCCATCATTCGCGAGCGGTTATCCTGCCACCGCCGCCGATCCGCGTCCTGCCGCGTCCTAAAGGCATCGAGTTCCTCCTCCTTGCTTCCGTATCTCGGCACCACCATATCCTCGGCGTCCCGAGTCGATGGCCAGCCTCCCTGCGCGGCGCGCCGCACTTTATCCGGGTCCGGCGGCGGCCACATCCCTTCTTTGCGATTCAGCCCGTTCTCGGGCCACTCCCATCCTACGCCGTGACCGTCCTTGCTTATGTGTGGGTTGCTTGCAAAAGGGAACAGCCACAGCAGCGGGTTCTTGGTGCCCATGGCCTGCGACAAATTCGCATAAATTCCCACGTCATACGGAAATTCAACCTTTTCGAGCCGAAGCTTCTTCCCGTCCGGTCCCGTCATGGACCAGAATTCGCCAGCGTCCTTGCGGTTCCGGTCGCAGACGGCGGCGTGGCGGTCGACTTCCCAGCCTTCGATCATTGTCTCGTTGAGGACCCAGCCGCGGACGGTGGAGAAGAAGAGGATGCCGAGGGCGAGGGAGCTGAAGAAGCATATCAAGGTGTCGAGGGTCAGGAGGACGAGGATGGGGAGGGAAGGGCCGAGGTAGGAGGGGAGGAGGCGGTTGTCCCAGATGGCGGCGAAGCGGGCGTAGAGGAGGCTGGCGAGGTACCAGAGGGAGAAGTTTGTATAGGCGAGGAAGCGGAGGAAGTGTGGGAATGTCGTGAGGGAGACGCAGTTTCCTGTCCAGGGGCAGTGGTGGTCCATGCCTAGCGGGAAGATTTCGCTTGTTAGTGTGCTGCATTCTGCTTAAGTGAGACCAGAAAGGGGATGTCGTTGCTCACGAGGGATGCAGCGCGCGCAGTGCCGGCAGTGGTGCGCGCGAGGCGGTTTCGGGGCGGCGCACTTTTTGCACCAGCGCCTCACGAGGCCGTACTCGTCCGGCTCGGGGACCTCGACGACGGCGGCGTCGGGAAAGGGGTAGCGGCCCGGGTCGACGGTGCAGGACTTGTAGTATGTGTACCAGAGGCAGGCGAGGAGGGCGTTGAAGGTGTACGTCTCGGAGCGGGTGAGTCGCCCGGGCGCGAGGGAGTCGTCGGCGACGTAGAAGAGGATCTGGGAGGAGACGGAGAGGAAGCCCATTAGCGCGCAGGAGCCGGGGACGGCGAGGCGTTTGATGAGGGGGGCTTCGTTGATGCCGGCCATTGTTGCGCCATCTGGGGGGGAGTTGTTGTCGTTAGTGTTTCTAGAATTGAGGGGGAGGGTTGCTAGGAGCTGTGGTTGGGTGGTTTGTTCGGCAATCGACGTTGCGGAATTTGAGATTGGGCGGAGGATGGTGGTGGTGTGGGATGTCAGCACATGTCGGTGCCGGGACGGACGGCGGAAAGTTGGGTCGGCGGCGGAGCGGTCGGGATTGAAGTGGAGGGTGGGAGCTTGACGCGGTTCAAGGGGGGCGGTGCTAGGGGGTAACGGGCCAGGAAGGACGCGTCTTTTGCCCTGTTAGGGGGGGATGTTTAATTGGATTATGTAAGAATTCGACAACTTGGCAACCCCTGTGAAGGAAGGACGACGACTGCCTGCCGGGAGGCTTTGTCCATCAATTCCTTCAACGACGGTGAGAAATGTATTGAAATTCCCCTGATCGGTTGAATTGAAGACGATTCGCTTGGTTCACATTGAACGCATGAGAACCCTTGAGGCTGCGTTGTTAAGCGAAACGACCACCCAGGCTTGGGCTGGTGAAAGTCTCCCTCAATGGCACGCGATGCGCAAATACATCTGACGGCGCTGTGGTAAGAAGATCCTCAATTCTTCCCAATACTACGCAGTTTCAATTCTGACACAACTACAGTGTTGTTGGTTCCTTTCTCTGGATATCTTCCAACGTTGAGGGACATTCTCTGATCGGTACGGGCCGAGTCTGCCAAGACTTTTATTTATCCCCGTTCACCACGTGGGAAACGGGAAGAAGCTTCTCCCGCTGACGCAATGGTATTCCAGAGTATCCACGTCTCTCATCCGTTCTAATACTTCTGCTATCGGGAGGTTTGACATGGCTGGCGAGCTATCTCGCCGCATGGCTTCCTGGCGCGGACGGAAGATTCGGTATGTTCCGTCGTATACCTTGTGGGAGGATTCCCTGTAGCCGGTGCTGACATCACCTTTCAGATGAGCGTGCGGGCTCCAAGAGCACCTTTGAGCAGACAATCCCTGCTAGACCGCGGCGATATTTTGCCCCGTTGCTCATCTTTTGCATCTTTCTCCGTCTCGAGGTTTTTCATCGTGTGACCGCCCAGCTACAATGCTCTGTGCCGGGAGTGCAGGTGAGTTGCGGATATGCCTCCATCGTCAGGTGAATGACGAGACTGACACGGCCCAATAGTCGTTCTTGTGTATCTATCTAGTCCTCTATCACATTCTATACTATCAAAGAGCCCGACCACCACCCCCTGAGGAGGACCCATGGGCAAGCATTGGCGACGACATTGCAGTATGGGCAAACGGCTCCCGAACGCTGGCGCTTGGAAGTGCCTGCCTCTTCAGCTACGGCACTTTTGTCGCCATCTCGCAAGATCCCAGGTCAACCTTCTTCTGTTCCGCTCTATCGGACAGCCGGATGACCACTCTTGCTTCCCAACTACTCGGACTGTTCTTGGACGCGGTCATCGTCTCCCTGTTTTGGCGCATTCTGGCTTGGACCAAGACAACGAAGCTGCGTTTGAGGACCCTTGGCACCATTCTGGCCCTCTCGGGAGTCTTTATTAAAGTCTTCCAGATCCTCATCTCACCCCTCGTTTCCGCTAGCGAGGGATATCCCACTTCCTTTAGCGGGATCAACTCCCTGTACATCTTTGACATTTTCATCGATAGCTTCGCTTTTGCGGTTCTCGTCACCTCGCTGAGCATCCTTGTCTATGAGACAAATCCCGTAACCCCTACTAGTATCATCACCTTCATTTGCGGCCTCACTGCTGCCACCCAAAACATCATGCACATTGGAAAATGGCAAATGGAATCCAGGCTGAGCGCCATCGGGCCTTTGTACCTTCTGGTCCTCGGCTACAGCATGTTTCTGTACAGCACCAACGTCCGCTCGCTCCTCTTCATACCCAGAGCATTGATCCTCGTGCTCATGGTCTCCATGTTCGTCGGCATGACGATCTACGGGCTCCTCAAGTCGGCAACAGTCAAACAGCACCCACTGAATAGACTCATCTACGATGTTCGAGTCGAATCCGATCGATGGATGCGCCATGCCATGACCAGCGACAACCTGAACGTTGCCGTCGACGTGTATCACGAGCGGCATTACGGGAGAGACCCGCCTCCTAATTTTGACAAATGGTACGAATTCGCAAAGGCTCGGAAATCTGTCATCATCGACCACTTTGAGCAGATGGAGAGCGATATCCTGCCCTTTTGGGGCGTTAAGCCAGAGGCGATCCGGCAAGCCTACAATGAGAGGGTACCAAAAGAGCCTCATATCGCCATGGTTACGATCGAGAACAAGCAGGTTACCCACAACTACGAGGGCAATGACGCAAACAAGAAGGTTCTGGACGAGCTTGTGGCCATGATCGGGGGCTTTGCCGAGCATCTGTCCGACATGAAGTTGCCCATCAACTTGAGCAACCAGCCTCGGGTCCTGACACCGTGGTCTGAGCTCAATAGATATACACTCACGGGAATGAAGCAGAAGTTCAAGCTTCTATCGTCGCGTTCGATGGAGGATGCTTCGGCCGGAGGTTCTGGTGAAATGGCATCCCCTGAAGGCAACGTTGAGAGAAACGCAGAGTCGAAGGCCGTGGGAGGCTCACCGGCGATTCCTCAGTCCAAGCAGGCGATGTACGAATCGACCAAAGCATGGCGGGACATGGAAGCCTCCGTGTGCCCGACCAACACCCCAGGAAGGTCAGGGCTCCACTGGAACGTCCGCGACTTCTGCACCTCGTGCGTAAAGTGGCACGAAGACGAGCAGTTCATGTGGAATTATCCACAGTCCAAGAGCCTCTGCGACCAGCAAGACCTGACCCGTCTCCACAGCTTCCACACGTCGGCGCCCCCTATCAAGCCGGCGCAGGAGCTGCTGCCCATCTTTGGCCGATTCAAAGCCGACGGCTTCAACGACATCCTCTTACCGCTGATGCCCCTGACGGAAGACGAGCCGGAGCACAAAAAGGACTTTAGGCAGCGCAAGGACAGCGTGTACTGGCGGGGCAAGATTGGCGAGAAGCCCATCAGCGACGAGGCGCTGCGCGGGAACCACAAGCACCGGCTGGTCCACCTCGTCAACAACGCGACGGCTGCGGAAGACGTCACGATGATGCTCGGCGCGCCGTCCAAGGGTAGCTGGTACGCGTACGAGATTGTCCGCGCGCGGGAGGCCAACGCCATCCTCCCGTTCGATATAGGCATAGCAGAGTACGCGTGCGACGTCAAGACACCGGGCTGCGGGGCGGCCAGGGCGGAGCTGGGACAGAAGCCCGTCGCCGCCTCCGGGGAAGATCCCCTGGACCACCGCTACGTCATGCTACTGGACGAGGACACGGCGCCGCCGCTGCAGATGCTCCGGACGCTTCGGTCGCCGGGCAGCGTGCCGCTCATGTCTTCGGTGTTTGGGGAGTGGTACTCGGAGCGGCTGATCCCGTGGCTGCACTTTGTGCCCGTGGACACGCGGTTCCACGCCCTCCACAGCACGGTGGCGTACTTTGTCGGGCTCAAGGGCCGCGGCAAGCTCAACGGGCGGGAGGTGGACTTTGAGGCGCGGTGGGAGGACGCCGAGTGGATCGCGACGCAGGGGGCGCGGTGGGTGGACAAGGCTCTGCGAAGGGAGGACATGGAGATTTACCTGTTTCGGTTGCTCCTGGAATGGGGACGGGTGGTGAGGGACGATCGGGATAGTATCGGGTTCAAGGTGCAAAAGTCATGATTTGTTTTTTTATATGTATTATTCATGTACGCTGTTGGGGGTTATTTCGTTGATAGATATGGGAAAGGGGTTATTCACACGACTATTGCCGCTCGCTCACTGTTCATGTGTTCATCCGTTCGATGTGCCGGCCTTGAATCGTGTTTATCTTTTGGTGGCCTGAACCGGGAGCGAGATAACCTAGCATTCTCGGCTGGTCGGTCAGCAAGGCAATATGCAGCCGAAGCTTAGAAACCCAATTCATCGGGGCCCCTTTCGGTCGGGAATCCTTGATACGGTGATACCCTTACCTCCTTCTTCATCTCCACAGAAACCAAACGGGAGCTTCGATCCTCCACTATTTGCTTCGTGCAAGTTTCTCTGGGGCCCCTGACGCGTTTCGGCCGAGAAGAACCTTTTGTCTCCAGTTATCTTGTTATCGAGGACATACAGGATTTCATCTTGTGTTATTCTCTCAAAAGTAGGTCTTTTCTGTTGAGGCGAGGTGCCCGATAGTCAATATGGGTTGGCCTACAAGAGGTAGATCGTAAGCAGCGGGCTGGGCTGAACATGATTGAAATTCACGCTTCTCGGATCATTGCGAGGGACAGATTCGGCTACAACCCGAGTGGGCTGCCTATTCCACGACCTCTATAACTCATACAGAAAGTGTGCAGATATTCGTTTTGTCGTTGTTTGCCGAGGCTTTGACAAAACAGGGGGGGTGGTCGAGGGGAGCTTGGTTGAGGATGAAGCTCGTTTCAGAATGACAGGCGGGACAAGATGGGGGTGTGGTGGCCTCGCGACTATGAGCTCAAGAGTGAAGAACGAGTGAAAGAAAGAGAAGAAAGGGGGCAAATTTGACCCCTGGCTCGGATTCACAAACAAAAGAGAGCTCCAGAGATGCCGCAGCTTGGGGAGATCCCTCGTTTGTGACTGGTTGCAGCTTTTTCCTTCGCAAGAACACCTTCATCCTTCATGCCAGCAGAAGCAGTGAAGTAGTACGGAGTACCTTACCTAAGGTAAAAGAGAGGGAAGAGCTCCTCTTGGGGGGGGGGGGGGGGGAGCTGACGATGACAAGTGGGGAAGACATGACGGAATGAGCAACAATTGCCTTACTCCCAGGTCCCCTCCAGCACAGGGCACCCTTTCACGCCTTACAACACGCTAGACAGGGCTGCCCCTCCCCCTCCCCCTCACCCAGCTCCGGGTTGCCCCCCTCCTCCCTCTCTCACAGGTTCCCCCCTCAGACCTAAGGTAGACAACGCAGACATCCAACGCAGCAAGCTGACCGACCTTCCCCCTCCCCCTCCTCTTCCGCTACCTAAGACTGCTAGCTAAGGTATGTTACTGACCTACCTATGTAAGCATCGTAAGGTACTTTTCCGTGCCTGACTAACATTACCTAGAGACACAGACCCCCCGTTGACATCTGCTTACACACGACTTTTTCTGAATCTGCTGGGACCTTGTCACTGGCAGCCGGCATCCACCCGTTGCCATTGTATCCGATTGTTGCTTGTTGCATTGTACCCAACTTTCCACCAACGCCCAAACTGTTCCTCCCGATCACAACCTCTTCTCCTCCCATCTCGGATAGAACCTCTTGCATATCTACAACTCTCACATCAACCCCGTTGCTCAAGAGTAGCCGCCCCCCGCATCTCCCATAATCTTCATTCCAACAAACGCCTCGAAATCCTACCCCGCGCGAACATATCTCAGAAGAAGAAGCATCGTCCCATACACACAGCAACGACTCTCCCGCCTCTCTACATCTTCCCAATCACCAAGCCCACCTTCAACCTCCATACCTTCCGCGACACAGCAGCAAACATGGTCGACCGGCCCAACAAGCCCACCGCCCTGGCCACCACGCCCGGCCTCCCGCCCCAGGCCACCGTCGACATCACCCACAACAACACCCGCGTCTCCGCCACCCTCCCCACCGGCGAGTCCGTCGAGGTCCTCCTCCACGGCGCCACCGTCCTCTCGTGGAAATCCGCCGCCGGCGCAGACCGCCTCTGGCTCTCCGAGTCCACCGTCCTCGACGGCTCCAAGCCCGTCCGCGGCGGCATCCCCCTCGTCTTCCCCGTCTTCGGCCCCCCCTCCGACGCCCACCCGCCCACCGCCAAGCTGAGCCAGCACGGCTTCGCGCGCAGCTCGCGCTGGGAGTTCCTCGGGAAATCCACCAGCGAGGGGTCCGCCGGCTCAGAGTCCTCCGTCAAGCTCGACTTTGGCCTGTCCTCGGCCAACCTCGACGCCGAGACCCAGGCCAAGTGGGGGTACAAGTTCGGCGCCATCTACAGCGTGTCGCTCGACCGCGAGACGCTGTCGACGTCGTTGGTCATCACGAACGAGGGCGACGAGGCCTTTGACTGCCAGGTCCTGATGCACACCTACCTGCGCGTCAACGTACGTCCCACCCCTCCCTTCCTCTATACCAAGCTTCTATCCCCCCAAAGTCCACAAACTAACAGCAACGTGCCCCAACCAAACAGGACATCACAAAGATCTCAGTGCAAGGCCTCGACGGCGCCGCCTACACCGACAAAGTCGACAACGGCGCCTCAAAGTCCCAATCCGGCGACGTCACCATCACCCAAGAGACGGACCGCATCTACACCCCCACCGGCGGCCCCCGGACCCCCGTCACCGTCCTCGAGAGCGGCAAGCCCGTGTTCTCCGTCGTCCGCGACAACCTCGACAACGTCGTCGTCTGGAACCCCTGGGTCGACAAGGCGCAAGGCATCGCCGACTTCGCCCCCAAGGACGGCTACAAGAACATGCTGTGCGTGGAGCCCGGCGCCGTCAAGGAGTGGCAGAAGCTCGAGCCCGGCGACGCCTTCGAGGGCGCCCAGGTCATTACGGCGAGCTCGAACTGATGCCAGGGGATGAAGGGGCGGGGTGGGGCGATGGAGAGGGGAAAGCTGTGAGAAAGAGAGAGAGAGGGAGAGAGGGTCCAAGTCACGTCGACTAGGTGGGGTGCCAAAGGGAACGAGAAAGAGAGGCGGCGGGGAGGGGTCAAGGCAATAACTGGAAAAAAGAATCTCGGGACAAACCTGACCAAAGGAAGAATTCTGAGCTTAGAAGGGGATATTTAGACGGCCAGACGTGGAAGCAGTGAAGGCCGAAAGTTATCATGAACCAGCAGGCGCGCGCGTTAAGGGAAAGCAGGCCCGGAAACTACCCCTTTTGAATACATCACGCTTGATGCGCTTGATGCGGCAAAAAAACCACACACGCTCTTACACATACAACCCTTGATCACAGGTGCAAAGGATACCCAGTGTGCTATGACAGCTCATCATTATCTCTTTTTGCTCTCCTTTTCGTCTCTTTTCATTATTCTGGGCGGCGGTGAACCTCCAGATGCGTTTGCGACAATCTAATACGTGATAAAGTCGAGGATGGTATGTCCCCCCCTTCCCTCCCCTCCTCGTTCCCTTGCCCCTCCTCCCCAACTTCAATCCAGTTTCATGCCATGAATTTTCCCTTATACCCAGTTTCCATACAAGAATAAGTTAACGAGGAAAAAAAACCAAAACCAAGTAATGTTTTTTTTTTCCTTTCCTTCTTCTGCTTTCTTCGTCTTCAACTCATAAAACCAAAGATCTACGCCAACAATGCATGGCGGGTGTTGCTGACACACCCATCGTCGTCCTGAATGTACATGTATATATGGCGTGGCGGAGGCGTATTGACAGTGTCCTCGCGAGGCCAGTAAGCAAGAAACAAAAGGGAAATGATGACAAGCGGTAGCGGGTCGTTGTCGGATTTTGGCATTCCGCGTCAGTGCCGGTAGTGGTAGTAGAACTCTGGTTAAGCTCGCCCACGAGCCTCGGCGGCGTAGAGCTCTCTCTTGATATCCATGAGCATGTCCTCCATCTTGTACACCTCCTCCCGTGATAGTGCTGCTGAGCGAAGACTGGCGAGAACGCCGCTCAGATTATTAATCATGTTGACATCCTTGGCGGCTTCTTCGACAGGAGTTTCGGGGACTGGGTTTACTTCAGCGACAGTGGTGGCATCGGCGACATCAACATCCATGGAGTCTTCTGCCGTCTCGTGTGCCATGGTTGTTGTCTGCTCCAGCTCCGGCTCCTCGAATGATTGACTCGCCCGGAAGTCCGCCTCCTCTTGCTCATTAACCAGTTGAGAGTTGACTTCGGCATCCAGATCCACGGAGCGTTTCGAAGGGCTGTCGTTAGCATTGATGCGTTGGCTGCGACGACGGCGGGGGGTTTCTTCCCCGAGCACCGGAGACATGGTGATCTGGGACGACTCGATAATTTCTGAGGGACCAGTAGATTTCCTCTTCTTGTGGCGGGTATCGACGTTGGAAGCACCGCCCCTCTTCCGCTTCCTAGCTGACTTGTCCGGGGATGAAGCAGCTGAACGAGTTACAGGAGTTGAGGGTCGTGCGGGCGAATGGGACTTGCTCTTACGGGCTCTTGTCTGGACCTGTGAAAGAGCAAGCTCCGCTGGCTCGTCTTCCTCCTCTTCTTCGTCGTCCTCCTCTTCGTCATCTTCACCTCGGACTGTGATGCAGTCAAGCACAGGAACCTTTTCTTTCTTGGCGCTGCTGGGACCCTTATTAGATTTTGGAGGAGAAATGGCAGGGCAATCGTTGATCGGGAGTTCGCACCGCCTACGGTCGAGCTCGACGACAAGCCTCAACATGCTGTTTTCGTCTCCGTCACTCATCTCAAAGGAGCGGTCCTTGATGGCAGCTGCGCGCGAGGCAGACCTGGTAAGTACTGTGGGTTGTGGGCTTGAGGGCGCGTCGACAAAGACTTCCTGGCCAGATCTGGGCTCCTCTACGCCAGTCACTCGGTTGTTCTTGGGGGTTGATGGCGCAGGGTCAGGAAGAGTTTCTGCGGACGATTCCGCAATATCATGCTGAGATTGATCGGGCTGCAGCGTCTCTTTTGCGGTCTCGAAGGCAGGCGGTGGGAGCTCCGGCTCCTCCACGGCACTTGAGGGGACCATCTGAAACGAGTCATCTACGGCTGATAGATCCGGGCTACCTGCTCGGGGGACACGTTGGGAGGTTGCGCTGTCGGCCAAGTTGAGATCTGTAGGCTCATCGGTCATGACGGCGGCATCGGGAGATGGAGAGCCAGACACAGGAGAGGAACTAAACTGCCAGTTCTCTAACTCGCTGCGACTGCTAGAGCGTGACTTGATCTGAGGCAGCAGAGGGAAAGGTCGGGGCTCCAGAGGTGAAGAAGGAGGATCCGTCATCTCCTGATCATTGTCTGCCATGGCCATCGTCTGACCTCGGCGAGGTGTCGGGGTCGAGCTGACAAACTCCTCGTACCTAGCGTTGCGCTTAGGTGTCACATCCTTAGGGGTCTCGACAACCATCTTAGGGGCGGTCGACTTCTCAATGACCTGTGGTTGTTGCTGTTGAGGGCTTGACCGCATTTCTGGGTAAAGGGCCGCGGCATCCTTCTGCCTCTCCCTGATTTCTTTCTGGCGTTCGGTGAGAACTTGAGACTCGGCGTTGACTGCCGGGTTCAAAGGAGACTTCTCAATGGGCGCGAACTGAATCTGAGAGTCGTCATGTCTCAACCGCGCCTTGGCTGCAGCGCTACGCCGGGACCTTTCACGACCCTTCATAGGTGTAGTGTTGTCCAGCTGCTTCTTCGCAGAGAGCGACAGCTTGACAGAGCTGAGAGGCGATGATTGGTTGGACGTGGCCGACTTCTGAGCTTTCTTTCGAGATGAGCGTGTGGAGGATACGGTGAGCATCTCAATGTCGTCCTGCGATTCGACGAACGAGCGATTTTGGTCCGTAGACGCCACACTGGCGATCTCCAAGCCTGGAAGAACGAGGGTCACAACCGGTTGAATGCCCAGTAAGACGGCCTTGAGATGTTCAGGGTACTGGATTTGTTCCGCATTCTCGTAAATCCGATTCCACGCCTCTGCGACAGAGTTAAGAATATGGCGGTGTTTGCTTTCAAAGGCAGCGCAGATGAGTTCCTCGAATGTTTCGAGCTGCACTTCTTCTGGCTTGCCGCTAGGCAAAATGATCTTGGAAACGGTCTCCCAGAGAAGCTTGACCTGCTGTTGGTCAGTAAAGTAGATTTCCCTGTTAGTAGTAAGACTCACAGCTTCAGATGCAGCAGGGCTCTGTCGGGCATTCAAAATGCCCTGCGAGTCCCGGATCCACACGGCAAGCCCACTCTCCAAGTTCGATACAGTTCTGCAAACAAGCTCCGGGTTGCAGCGAGAAAGGAATGAACCGCTCGCCCTGAGAAGCTGGGTGGCAAGTTCGTCCAGATCTCCACGCTCGCCGGCCTCGTAGAGTCGTTCCATCACCTCGTTGACCAGTTTGTAAAAGTTATCAAACGGATCGAAAGAGGATGACCTAGGTCCCGCAACTGCTGTACCCCATAACCTGCGTCGAGCAGCTTCCAATGCCTGTCTGTCCAATGGGTGGCTAGCAACGGAGAGAAGCTCAGTTGTTGCAAGAAGCGTCTTTGTCGACAGCGGCAAGGCATGGTCGGCAGGGATAGACTCCCGGACGACTTTGGCAAGCGGCTCGATAGTGCCTAAAGCGCGGCCAGCTTCGCCAGTCTCCTGGTAAGACCGGGCCGACAACTTCGCGAAGAGCGAACACCAGGGTTCCCAGGGTAGATTGGAAGTCTCTTTCCATCCTCGTTCCAGGAAACGCACCACGGTGCGGTATTCGTGACCGAGTGACGGCTCAGCTATTGAGCTAGTTGTTGGAGTGCTGTTTTGGGGTGAGCTGAAGGTCGCCGATAGGCACTCCGCGGCGAAGACCCATGGTGCATAGGGAAGTTGATTGACCGGCGGCGACCAGATTGGAGTGGCCGACAGCATCTCTTGTGCCAGCTCCAAGCGAGAGTTTGCTGACTTCTGGACTAAGAAAGGTGCAAAGAGCGTCTTGAAGAACTCGACGTACTCCTCCCCATCGGGGACACCCGGGGGAAGCCGAGAGACCAAGCCGATCAAATGCTGTAGCGGAGTCCGGGCGTCACCAGCGTTCTTCGCCGGCTTATGGGACGGCGTTGACACAGGTGTGAAGGTATGAAGACGACTAAGAGAGATCATCTTCTCGGTGAAAGGCCGAAGACCCAGGGCCTCTACAGCGACTATGATGAGCTCGCGAGCGCTGTCCAGGAACTTGGTCGCCATCTCAGGAGTAGGATCTTCAATTTCCGTCAAGCCAGTCTCCCAATGCTTGAGCAAAAGGCCGCACACTTGGGAAATGAACGCCGCGGTGTCGACAGAAACTTTGATCTCTTTGGAGGCGGCCGATACAATGGCCCCCACCAAAGTGCGCCACAAGCGATGGATTTGGCTGTTTTTGTCCGAGAGCTCGAGAAAGTGTCTATCCATGATAGGTTCCATAGTCTGAAAAACACGAGCAGCGTTGCGTCGGAGCCACTTGGGATCGATAGCTGGCAGCTCGTTCGGCCGGGCAAGAGTTGTCTCTCTAATACGCTCCTCCCTCCAAATCCGAGGTGTTGTCGAGTCAAAAAGACCGGTGAGAATTAGTGTTACCTGCCGCATATGCTCATCAACAGCGTCGGGGTTCCTTGCTTGCGCTTTGGGTGGCTCTATCAAGGGCTTGACGCAAATGTCCCAGTAAGTGTCGAGAAGAGCACTGTTCGTTCCCGGCTTGAAGGCGTAGTAAAGGAGGTTGCACACACTGCCAAAAACGACCTCTCGTGTGTGTTTGTTTGTGTACTTTGACTTCAACTGGCTGCCTAGTGGCTGGTAAAGTATGGGGAGAAGCTTGACGAAAGACTGGCCTTCGGTATGCATAGACCAGACGAAACGGTTCCATGCAAAATTCGCTTCCTGCTTAGTTTGGGGGTGATCGCTATTGTTGAAGCCCATCTGAATGAGCTGCAGCCATTGGTTGAAGAATTGCCATTTGTCAAGAGGACAGCGCAGTAAACCAATGATGACGCTCCAGATCTTGGGGACTGAAGCCGTCAGTTGCCTGTCGTCCTTGTCCTTTGCCATGGTTTTTAGTTGCTGGTGGTAATACTCTGCGAACTTCATCTCTTCAATGGATGTATCAAAGAGCTCCATCACCTTCCGAGACAGTGACTTTTCTTTCCCGAATATGTAGACCGCTTCCAGACCAAGAGATATTGCAGCAGATCGCAGCTCTTTGACCCTGCTCAGCATGTCCGTGAAAAGGTCGTTCAGCCAATCGGAGTGAAGGACCATCAACTGGCGTGACTGTTGAACCAGGCGTTTATAGATGAGAATTCGAGACATCACAATGCTCTTTCCCTTTAGGTTGTCTTCGATATTGCGGAGGGCATTCATGAGGCGGCGGACGCGATCCGAGGTCAAGACCTTTGCGGAGAAGTCTTGCGTAGCGACAGCTTGCATTAGATGCCGAGCCACATCTTTCGGTGTTGCAGGATCCTCGAAGGATCGAATGCAGTGATCTATAAAGAAAATGCCGAAATCGCTGGGTATCGTCGAGGCAATGGCGGGGAAATGCAAAAAAGTAGCGAGAAGAGAAATAGCGTTGTTGACAAGAGGCGCATCTGGTCCTCCGTTGGTGGCATTCTTGGAGGTGATGTCTCGTTGGATGAACTGCACGAAGAGGCTCATCTTAGACTGAAGGGCGATTCGGTCCGGGAGGTTGTTGGACGTCTTCAGCGTCATGACCAGTGTTGTGTAGGCATCCCGCTTCGAGTCCCTGTCTGCTCCGGCGAGCTGCTTCACCGTTGACTCCAACATGTCTGATATGTTTGCTGATGTCGTCAAGCTGTCTGGCTTGAGACTTGAACTCAGGGGACTCGGCGAAGAGGTTTGTTTGAGGATGCCCTTGACAGGTTTGGGCTGAGTCGAGGCCGACGCCGATAGGGGCGATGATCGGGATTTGGCAACAGCTAGACCTGGGTAGTTTGGTGCTTCGTTGTATTGCGCCTGGGCAGAAAAGCCCACACGTTTCCTTGCTCTTCGTCCGCTCGGGTTCGTGGAGTCAGCTCCGGAAAGTGGTGAGTATACGCTCGGTGGAGTCTGGAGACTTGATCGAGGGTCTGAGGAAGGAGGGAGGACGAGGAGATGCTTCGAAGTGGTGGCATCGGCAGCCAGGCTGGTCTCGCGAGGTGGTGTCGGTGGGCGAGGGGGTAACGACTCTAGTCGGCTCGAGACAACCTCAACAGATCCCATGGTTGCGAAGAGGTTCCCGTCGAGTGGGAAGGGATTACCAGACTCGGGCAAGCTCTGCTCTATGGCGACTGGCGCATAAGTGCGTCGGACTCCAGGCAGGGAAAACGAAGGAAATGACGATGCGTATGCGTAAAACCAAAGGCAATATACAAATCTCGCTCACTATGCAAATGGAAGAGAGTGATGGGAGGAGGTGGGCTTTCCGGCGGAAACGAGAGTGAGGTATGGAGACGGTCGAAGGAGCGAAGCCGTGTACGGACGACTACGGAGTGTAACTTGGGACACGGGGCCGGGGTTGTCTGGTCAGGTATCCGTAGCCAGTTCGCGCAAGTACACGACTTTTTGCACCTCAGCACGACCTTCTCTTCTCGATATAAGGGTGGAGCGGGTTGGTTAATTGGCTAGCGCTTGAGGATGCTTAAACACGTCCACGATTTCACGTAAAAACGCGAGCTGAGCGCGAAAACCACTTAAACAAGTGGCCCGTGCATGTCGTGTACCCCCGTCGTTGGCGCTGCCTGGTTGCCCGGGGGTTGGGCCGCCGACCGTCGAAGAGTGGGGCAGTGGAATGAATGGCATCCACCGCAGTCTCCAAATTCGCATCCATCGTAGTTTCCCCCGTGCCCTCCAAATGGAAGCGTTCCGCACCATAGCAACACGGAAAGTGCCCCACAGCTTTGAGCATGATGCTTACTAACGTAAGGTCAGACAGGCACTCCTGCCACAGGTGTGGCTTGCGCACCCCGTACTGCGTAAGTGCACGGTCTGCTCGCTCGCGTCAACTGCCAACTGCCTGGCGGGCCACCGAGTGCCCCTCTTCTTGTGTAACGACGGTGGAGGAACGGAAGGAAGGATTGCTGGTGTCTCACGGTCAGTCTTCCATCTGGCTCATTCCCCTTTCTCAGCCAGATACCTCGACATTCCACTACAGCCACATCTTCACTTTAACAAACGACAACACCAACAAATCAACAATATCTTCTACTTTGCACATTGAACAAGGTCGACTGGGTGTTGGCAAACTTACATCACCTACACGAATCGCAGCTGGACAGATTCAGCTATTTTTGGTGGATGCACTACCGAACCTAAGGTAGGCCGAAATCGTCGAGGTCGGTCAGACATCAAGCCACTTGAATTCGAGATCGAGTGCCACAATCACATCCGTTGAACCGCATATCCTTTTCTCGCCACTGCAGGAAGTGGACATCTTCCTTCCATCTTGTGATCCCCAAAAGGTAATCCAATCTTGTCTTTGCATCTCACACTCCTTTCTGAAGTGTGCTGCCCATCATGGCATCCAAGTTGAAGAGAATGCTGAGCGTCAAGGAACGTAGGGTCTGCCGCAAATCAAGTGCCCCTAGCTTTGCTCGGCCGGGCTCGCCCAAGCTCCGCTCCGTTGCCGATCCCGACTACAAGCTCAGCTCCGCCCGCCGTACCATGTCACAGCCCCTCGCCATGCAGGCCAACCTGGCCGGCCCTGGTAGGTTGCCCGACCAGACCAGGCCCATGAAGTTGTCTCGCTGACAATTCTTCAGCAAAACTTGAGGCTGTCACTGCTCTTATGAAGAAGTTGGAAGACGACCTGAAAAAACCCACTCTGCTCCCTCATCGTAAGTTTGATCTACGATGCAATACTTCTCTCAGTCATCCAGCTAAAATTACATCTTAGAGCGTGATGCTGCTCTTGAAGAGCTAAAGATCTATGGGCGGGACCCTACCAACGCTGATCCTATCTTTACACCAGAGGTCATCCCATCTGCCTCCTACGAGTGCTGTTGATGCTAATAGACTACAGGGTATCGAGATGCTCACAAGACATGCCTTCGTAAGCCCGTCAAACTCTACGGCAAGGGCAGCTTTGAGAGTTTTGGCCAACACGATGCTATTGAATCCTCAGGCTCGCCAAACATTTGTTGACCTTGGCTACGAGGACCAAGCTTGCAGGAGATTGAAGAATGACAGCTTCGACCATGAATTCCTTGTCTCCAGGGTCTTGTTCCTCACCACCTACGGAACCAAAATCGATCTTCTTGCTCTGATTCAGAAACACAGGTTGGCCGATATCGTGATTGAGAATCTTTCCAAGCACCAAAAGCGCCTGGGAAGTTCCCAGACCCATGTATCAGCCGATCCCATGGAAGACATGGCGCTCAACGAGACTTTGAAGCTACTTTTCAACGTCTCGCATTTTTGCCCCTCCGAAGTGGCGGCATTTACAGGCGCCATTCCACACATCGTTGCACTACTTTGGAAGCATGATATTCCCTCCAACAAACCGCTCGACCCGCCATTCAATACCCTTGTCAACGCTTTGCTGGATCTCAAGTTAGAGGACAAAGATGTCCAGGGGGCTCTTTATCCGAAGAGTGAACCTGCAAAGGTAGCGGATCGCTTTATTGAGATACTAGACGCGGCTCTGAAGGCATATCCCGATAATGAACTGGAGCAGCTGGTAACGCCGCTGATAGGTGTCTTGCGGCGTGTGCACGATGGCGCTCCTGACGCTGCCAAGACGTCTATTAGGAAGAAGCTTCTTCCTACTGAGCAGGATAGAAAGGAGGTTCTTGGCCGCGGTACTTCATTGACATCACGCTTATTGCGCAACTCTACCAACCCCCTGACCCCCCACCTTCGGGAGGCCATCTCCTATCTTCTCTTCGACATGTCAGACCAGGATGCTTCAAAGTTTGTTGAGAACGTTGGTTACGGCTTTGCATCAGGCTTCCTGTTCCAGAAAAACATTCCCATTCCTGCCAGTGCTGCTGAAGCGTTCAGCACGGGCGAGGAGCAGCGGCCTGTCAATCCCATTACGGGACAGTTCATTGACAAGGAAAAACACGTTGAACTTCCGGAGATGACAGAAGAAGAAAAAGAGAGAGAGGCAGAGAGACTATACGTCCTGTTTGAAAGGCAAGATGGCACTTGCCCCACAACTCTGACACATGCTAACAGATCATTAGGCTCAAGAAGACAGGCGTCGTTGATATACAGAACCCCGTGGAGCAGGCGGCGAGGTCAGGACAACTTCATGATTTTGGAGATAAGCGAGTGGAGGAGCTCGACGATTAAGATGAAGCATAGCATAGGGACAGGCTTAACTTGTCAAAGAATAGCATACGTGCATCAGGCATTGGCGTAGTCGTTCAAGGTACCTTAGCTTAAAACAACTTTTGGTGGTCTTGATTCCGCGATGGATTGATATGAGCAAAGGTCCGGCTGGCTTTATTTCTACCTTCTGATGTGACTCCCATCCAACCCTACCTGAGGCTTTCCCAGACCGATTTGCGCCCCAGCAGGCCTGGCCATGTCAAGTTAAGGTCGCCCCTAGTAGAATTAAAGTTCAGAAGTAAAGGCGCGAGCTGTACTTGATCCCGATTTTCCAGACCTGCGTTGAGAGAGAGGTGAGCACATCTCAGTTGCTTTCGCCCGTTAGTCAGACGACAGTGAGTAGTGAACAGTTGCTCGTGCTCAGTATATTTTCACAAAGATCCCTCAAGATGGTTTCTTTGTTCCCATCCCAGACTTCTTGTTCGCCCTTGCATCTCGCTCCCGCAGGCAAGGTACCTTCTAGTAATAAACACCTGATCAAGACTGGACGGTTCCGGTGCATTGTTGGCATCCTGGTCCTTTGAAGCACGGTATTGAGGTAATAATCAATTGTAGGTACGAGTGGAATTGTCTCGAGGCTGGGGTACTACTGATATGCCCGTTCGCCGTGGCTAGTTAGCTTTTGGCTTGAATTATCCAATTTACTGATTTAAATTCCAACTCGAGCACTTACCAGATGGCTCAACTGGTCAGCTCATCGGACGGACTCACTTTACATTAACTTAGAACCCCAGGCCTGGTGTGAGGGAAAGAAAGAGATGTAGGTATGCGTCCACCTTCCATCAAACTCGCCCGAGAGGATCTCTTTCCCAAGCAACTGCCTTCCTTTTCTGGATTGCCCCCCCCCCCCCCCCCCCCCCCCCCCCCCCCCCCCCCCGCGCCCTCGGGCCCTTCCCTCTGCGCCTTTTTGCCTCTCGCTCCCCCCCCCCACAAACCCCCCCCCGAGGGTCCCTTTCCCCAACAAACCCCCTCCCTTTTTGGTTTTCCCCCCCCCCCCCCCCTCGGACCTTCCTCGGCTCAGTCAGGTCGTTGAGGCTCTTTCCCTGGGTAATGGTTTTCCGACTCGGCAACCTCGCCCTACTTCCAACTTGAGTAGACTGGGTGAATAGGTGGGTGGATAGGATCTTCCTCCTCCTTCCATCACTACCCAAGCTATCTAACTCAAGATAGACGAAGGTGCACGAATTTCTCACTCTGATCCTTCCGGGCAGCTTCGCTATATTCCACCTTCTTTCTAGACAAGGTATCCAACTCAAGAATCTCGTCACGACCGTCCCCATTTACGATGTCGGTGCCACTGGTCTTCAAGGGCCGAGAGGTTGCAATGACCCAGAACGAGCTTGCCGCCTCCTCGGCTGCAGCGTGAGTTTTCGGCGCCTCTGTTGTTTCCCTCACTAACGCCAAGGTTTATACAGCAAAGCGAACGGCGCCGAGAATCAGGACGAAGATGACCTGATCCCGAAGATCGAGTCCGACTTGGTCGAGCCTGTTGGTGCCTCCGAGAAGTCGGCCAGCAGAAAGCGCCAGTCTAGTCAACCCGCCACCAGCAAAGCTAGCAAGAGACGTAAGTTGCTTGAAGGCCAAAAGCCTCTGGATGGGTCTGCTCAGAGTGTCCGAGCCTCGATCAAGAACAGAGCCGCGCCTGCTACGAAGAAAGGACTTCCTCTAGATGCTTCCGACTCTGATGAGGAAGACGGTCCCGACGATCACGGTCCTAGTGATACTGAGAGAGATGATGGTTCCCCTCCGCCGGTGCAAGCTCCTAAGAAGCGCGGTCGTCCCAGAAAGACTACCAACGCTGTCTCGATCAAGTCCAAGAAACCTACTGGTAACCCGATTCCCGCTGGACCAGTCACCAAAGGTAAGTCTAAAAGTGGATTCACTTGCGTTCTGGTCGTCTTCGCCTACTTTTACCCGTTCTAACCTCTCTGATACGTTAGCCACTGCTCTTAGTCGGTCTACTCGTGCTTCTACCGTAGAGAAGGCAGTTACTGAGAAAAAGGTAGCAGTACCCTCACGCCTAACTTCAAGACCGCATTAAGATTGACACCCTGACAGGCCGTGACGACATACGGCCGAGGCGTCGCTCGCCCCAAGAAGGCTACGAGGAAGAGCCCTGTAAAAGGCACCTCGAGTTCTCCTACTTGTTCTGAGGAGTTCTACGTCGTTGAGAGGATCGTTGGCGCACGCGTTGACCCCAAGACCAAGGTGCAGATGTACATGGTGAAGTGGAAGGGATACGGCTCGAACCAGAATACATGGGAGCCAAAGGGAAACTTAAGCAAGTGCGCTGCTCTCATCAAGAGCTTCAATGCTTCTCAAAAGAAGGAGAAGAGAAAGAAGTGAACAGCTTTCTGTCGTCATCAAGATAGGCGGGTTGTTGCTGGCGTTACTGATACTTATCGGTATTTCGAGTTCATTTGGGTTTCATGGTTTCTAGGCGTTGAGTGGAAACGACATCGGCTTAGAGGAAGCTTTCGACAAGGTATGCAGAGGAATTTCCAACGAAAATCCGACGATTGTATCCCAAGTTGGTTCATACGGCGAATTGGGAACTGCTCACTCGCGATTCAATGGGACTTTGACGGACGGACAGTGCTGCGCAGGGATGACGTGGGGTGGTGTAGCTAGGATTTCACAGGCCTGAGATTGGTCAGCTCCTGCAGCTAAGCTCTCCACTTGAAATTCCCCGACTGGTTTAATTCACTGCCCCCTTACCTCCATCTCAGGGTTCACAGTGACCTCAACCCTTCCTTCAACGTGTCCGCCGGGTGGCTCTCAACATCTGCTGACTTTTTTTTTTTCTTCACTTCACTGCCCTGCTCTCCCCAGTGAATTTGTCGCAACTTCTGCCATATAGCCTGACGACGCGACATCCGAAGACGGCCGACGCATAGATTGAGCCAATACCAAGTACAAGCTTGTCCCGTGTTCCCCGTCGTCAGACACCCCAGCCGCAATCATGGACGCCGTCCGCTCCGCCCTCCAGCCTGTCACCCATAACCTCCCGGCCCCGATCCGCGACCTCGGCGTCTCCATCATCGGCGAGCACTGCTACAAGTCACTCTTGCTGGACATCAACGTTGAGGATGTAGACTGCATCAAGCTCGGCCTATCCAAGGGCATCGGCCTCGGCATCGTCGGCGTCTCGAGCATTGTCAAGCTGCCGCAGATCCGCAAGCTCACCTCGTCGCAGTCGGGCGAGGGCATCTCGGTGCTGTCGTACCTCCTCGAGACGGCCTCCTACCTCGTCTCGCTGGCCTACAACTACCGCAACCAGTTCCCCTTTAGCACCTACGGCGAGACGGCGCTCATCATGGGTCAAAATGTCATCATCACCGTCTTGGTGCTCAACTATACCGGCCGCGCGAGCCTGGCTGCCGTGTTTGTGACGGCGTTGGCTGTTGCACTGGGAACGCTGTTTGCCGGGAGCTTGGTCGATATGCAGACGTTGGGATACCTGCAGGCTGGCGCGGGCGTGTTGAGCGTCGCTAGCAAGGTTCCCCAGATCCTGGCGATTTGGTCCGAGGGCGGCACCGGGCAGCTTAGTGCATTCGCTGTAAGTCGATTGCTCCTCGCCCCGTGTGGGAAGCCTCGAAGGATTCAGGTGCTAATACGTGTAATCAACAGGTCTTCAACTACCTCGCCGGCTCCCTCTCCCGCATTTTCACCACACTCCAGGAGGTCGACGACAAGCTCATCCTGTACAACTTCATTGCCGGCTTCCTCCTCAACGCCGTCCTCGCGTCCCAGATGGCGTACTATTGGAATGCGCCCTCCAAGAAGGCCAAGGGCAAGCAGAAAGTTCCCATCCCCGCTGCCCCTTCCACCGGTTCCTCGTCGGCTACTTCGACGCCCGCCAAGAGGGGTCCCAGCACCCGCCGTCGCGGTTGAGTGCGTGGTTCTCTCGAAAGGGGTAGGCTTTCCCCTTTGAAGGCGGCTAGAGCGTTTAGATACCATATTGTTGCTTCTATAATACAGTGAGCACATTTAAGAACTTGTTCCACTTGCGTACCCTTCGTGAACAGCCTCTTTATTGACGTTCTTAACCTCGGGTTCCAGAGGGCTCTGTGCCGTTTGCATGTACTCGACACGTGAGGTTGCCACAGCCTTGCTCAAACGGCTGGACTAAGCAAGGTATCGTCAATGTTGTTCGACTTGGTGCAGCCAGCCCGAAGCATTACCAACCCCAGTAGACCGGGTACCCTCGGAATTTCCGTGATGAGAGAGAGAGAGAGAGAGAGAGCTGCGTCCAAGATTTGTGTTCCAACCCAAGCAAGGACCCGGAGCCTCGGCCTTTCTATTGAACAAGAGCCCCTTAGCCGTGCAGGTTGTGTATGGTATGCCAGAGCGCCGCTTTGCATACTATAGCCTACAGGCCCACCGAAGATTAATCGATGTTACGATCCAGAGGCTGTATCTCATCGCTCGTTGCGCCGCAGCTGTTGACCAGGCTTGTTAACGTTACCGAACTTCCTTGGTTGAGGCGCTTCATGAGGCTGTTCACGGGCAGATGTGTCACGAAGGGTGTCAAACGAGATATGGGATCGACGGAATGTGTATTACGAGGCCTTCGGTGAGGTACGAGATCGTATGGTATTAATGGTGTCGCCTTCCCCCCTGTAGTCAGGGTTCTTCTTCTCCCCCTCGGCCGCCCACCATCGCCATCACCACACAATCCCCGCCCTCCATTTATCTTTTCTCGCGCCCGCCCAAAAGAAAAAGAAACAAAACCGCAAAAGACGTTGGCAAAACTAGGTATGCCCTTAGGCAGGGACCCCCCACTTCTCGTGGTATCGTAGTCTGCTATCCAAATTAGAATCCTGTTCACGAGGAGATTGAGTGCTAAGAAAAGGGGCAACTTACATCCTCGTACAAACGACAAAAAAGACCGTAGACACACTTCGGTGCTCAACCGCGCAGAGAGAGGAACGCGACCAATCCCCCCACGAAAGCCACAACCCACAGCGCCATGCCGACAAGCAGCATGATGCGCAGGTTGCGTCTCTGGTGGAAGGAGAGGCCGGTGCACTCTCCGCCGGTGAGGCCCGCCAACGCCCGATCCCACGACCAGACGAGGGTGACGGCCCCCACGAACGGCAGCAACAGGGTCGCCCCCATCACCGCGTAGTAGAAGACCGCCTGGCGACGGACCGCGCCCTGCGAGAGAGGGGTCTGGTCCCGGACGGTCGCCGCCATGTCCGCGAGCTCGGTATCCGTGCCCCGGCCGCCGAGTTGACGAACGGCCTGGAGAGCACGGTACCTCTCCATCACCTCGGAGGAGTAGAGGTGGGGAGAGGCCCGGCGGCCCGCAGACTGGTCGATGGCGAGGGCCTCCGCCGCAGCTTGGTGGCTGATGCTTGCCATCTTGCTGGGGGTGGAGACCCTCTCCCTCGCCCTCGCCTGGTCGGTGGTGGTTTGGGGGCGCGACACCGACGAGTACTGCGTCGGGAAGTACTCGCGGTTCGGCCGCCCAAAGGGCTGTTGTTGGCGATCTGGAAGCAGTTGAGGTTAGCCAGCGAGTTCCTGCGAGCCTAAAATGAAAAACAAAGGACTTGCTTCGAGCAGGGGGGTTTGCTCCCCCCGAAGTATCTTCGAGCTTTTTTTCTTCGAACAAAATTCGAACAGAGATTCGAATGGGATCTTGGAAGGAGGTGGGAGAGGTTTGGAGCCGAGGTCTTTTTTTTTGGTTGTTTATAGATTGGGTGACCAACCCTCGGTTTGGACAGTGTTGTTTATGGGAAGAAGAAGAGGAAAGAAGGCAATAGAGCGAGGGAGGAGGGGAGGGCTTTATGTAGATATTGGGAGGGTAGTAAGGCATAGAAATGCGGAGACTGGATACTTACCAATGAAGATGGTACGGCGATCGATGCCTTGGTTCTCGGTGCGGGAGAAGAATGATCTTGTAGAGTTCTTTCTCAAGGCGGGGCGAGGATAGACGTGGCTACCGCCGTTTGAGGAATAAGGCCGGCCGGGGGAGATGATGTGTCCTGAAAGAGTATGGTCCTCGAGGCCGCTTGCGCGACGGAAAGCTTGAAGCTTGGCTGCGTCCTCACGGGGGACCAGGGGAAACGGCAGGTTGGCATACTCGTTGCGGCTGGGCTCGGCTGCCTCTTCATGAACCTGTGCTCGATGGTTCCGGACGCGATCCCAAGAGAAGTCTGGATAGGGAGCTGGCATGGGATCGAGCTCGATCTCCTCCCAGCCGTCTTGTCTTCGCTGTCTATTCTGCAGTGCGCGCGCAGGAGGCGATAGATAGGAAGGAGAGGCAGAACGAGAGGGGATCGACGGTAGAGGGGTCGACGTCTCCCACCATGCTCTCGCCCGGGTGGTGGAGGGCTCCCGGCCTTTGTGGGAAGTAGTGTGGTGAGCGACAGGATGCTGTTGTTGATGCTGAACCAGAAGTGCATCTGAGACGTTGGCAATGCTGCTACCAGTCATGACTCTGCCCATAAAGCCTGTAGGGAACTCGCGGTCATCGGTGACAGTTCGCCAGTCTTCATCTCCCTCCAAGCCGGTCCGCTCCTCTCCATCTTCTGAGGCGACTGTGGCCATGCGCGTGTGATCGATGGCGTTGTATGGCTCTGTTGCTTGCATGCCAATCTCATCTCCGGTGAATGGGGCTGGAACAGGAACGGGAACCTTGATACCGGATTGGGTGATCTGCCAGTCGGGCTGAATAGCTGGGGCATGGTAGAAGTCATTCTTTTGCTGATGAGAGCTGCTGTGATAAGGTGACTGACGTGAATTCTGAAGATTGGAATGACGAACACGCCCGATAAGACCACTAGATGGCTGGCTGAGACCAGTAACGTGGTGAAGCGCACGAGAAACTTCTTTCTCAGCATGAGGGCGTAGAAAGACCTTCTCTTTGCCAGGCTCAGACTGCTCGGCATTGTGCTCCGAAGCATGGGACGATGCGTTGGAGAAAGCATGGAAGGGGTTCAACAACTTGACTGGAGCCTTTCCTTTGTCCAGGGTGGTGACCTCATCTTCGGAATAGCCAGAGGCGTCTCCATCATACTCGGAATCAGACTCTGATGTTTGCTCGACTGTAGGGACAGGCTGGTCAGCAGGGATCGAGGGAGGGGGTAGAACACCACGATCGATGAAGATAGGTAAGTGGTTGCTCTGGTTGCCAGGCTGTAAGGCTTCGTGATCAAGAAAGATGGGATACTGAGTTCCGTTCAAGCCAGAAAGGTGAGTTGTGTTGAAATAACCAGAAGGAGTCTCTTTCTTGACGACGTCGTCAATGTGGGAAGATTGGTCTGCCTCCTCGGTATGCCATGAGGGACTTGCTGCGACTGGGGGCGAGAGAATAGGAGAAGAGGCCAAAATAGGCGAGGACCTTGGCTCGACCTTGATTTTGTTCATGGAACCGTGGTCAATGGAAGCTAGACTGTAGTCATCACCATCCTCTGGGTAGAATGAGGAGGCATCTGGGTACTCAGTGGCGGCATGCTGGCTGTCGAAAGGATCATCGATGGAATCTTGTCGGTCATGCTGCTCCTTGAACTCATGTAAGGACAAATTCGAATAATCAATGAAGGCGTTCTCTTCATCCGACAGGTATGGAGAGGAAGATCTTTGAGGACCATGGTCTGTCGTCTGAGTTTGAGACACGACAGTAGAAGGCGAAGTTTGCTTATCGACCTTGCTCTGGTGGCTAGATGCATTCGGCTCGGCAAGTAGCTCGAGGCTCTTCGGCTCCTTCTGACCCTTAGAGTCTTGGAACTGGCTAGAGGAATTGTTCGAGGCACTTAAAATGTCTTCGACTTGCTCCTCCGTGAGCTGCTCTCCATTGCCTAGCTGTCCATCGAACTCAATGGGGATCTTGGGAGTTGGAGGAGCAATGTGTCGATGAGCTTCATTGAACGAAGCATAAAGGGCCTTGTTCGGGGTGAGAGACCGCTTGGAAGGTCGCTAGACAAGGTTAGTATGATACCCTCAATGTTAAAATTAATGAGCGACAAAGATATCTCACCTCTTTGATCCCTTGATTGTCAGACATCTTTTGCGACGTGAGATCTGCTTTCTGCTGAAAGAGATGGATTGTCTCTGGGCAAGGATGAAAGAAGTGGGATGAAACAGTAGAATCGTGCTTCCAAAAGAGATCGCCGATGAGGCAGGGCAGTTATCGCTGCTGTTCGAGAGTATTCGATTCGCGAGTAACCTCTGTTGTCGTCTGTGGTATCGCAGGAAACTCAAGCCTAGACAGGGAGAAGGAAAGCGGTCAAAAATAGTCGTTGGACAAGTGATGGAATGTCAACTTTTCCCAAAGGTCAAGGTGAAGCGACGTGAGTATGCCGAACTGGCGGTACAAACTTGATACCTAGGGCGAATTGTTTCAATGACGCTCCCAATGTAGAAGTGCTCTGGCGAGTCCGTAGATTGCTTGACTGTCTCGCGCCCCGAGACCTTTGACGTACTGAAAAAGTTGCTTGTGCTTGAAATCTTGGAAGTCCTCAAGTGAATGCTTGAAAAGCTCAGTAAGTTGGATAAGCAAGGTGAAGGTGAGGATAGTTATGAGTATCTCTGGAATAATTCCAGAAAGGCGCATTTCCTGGGGGAGAAGGGTGAGGAATTTTGCAAGAAGCAGACAAAAGGGTAGCTCATTGACAAAAGTGATTGGTATCAAGAAAGAAGAGTGAGGAATGCGAGAAGGTTGCATGTGAGATGGATATCGTGCAATGAGAAGGGTTAGAAGGAGACGGGAGAGGAGAAGGATTCAAGGCAAGCTAGTGAAATAGCTGCTGCTGTGTGAGAGAGAAATCCAGCAGCGTGACTTCCTGCGAAGTGGGAAATGAGGAAGAATTTTTCAATGCGGTGCGATTCTGTTTTCTAAGAAAAAAAACAAAAATCCGTTCAGCTGGGCAGACGTGATGCCAAACTCGAGATATCAACAAAGCCCAAGGTGTAGAATGGATGTGGGTCCCTACACCTCTCAGCTGTAAACTGCCCTTAGAGGCAATCAGGCGACGAGGATGCTTTATCTTTTTCCTTCCCCAAACCTCAAGACAAGGCTTTGAATTTTCATAATTTGGCATTGGCAATAAGATATTTCAGGTTATCATCCGTTCAGCATAGTACATCCCATGGTCCCATACAAGTTGGTCTCGAGGTTTACTACATCGTTTACGCGGATCCATTTTGTACTTACGTTTTCAGCCAGGAGCAACATTAGCATGACGATGAGGATTCCGAGAACTCAGAATTCATGAGAATGTTGAGTCCACATCACGAACATGGGTAACAAACGGTCTCGAGTGTATCTACTATCCGATAGTTGAACCACCAGCGTGTGAACGGTATCGAGGAAGGAAAAACGACATTTGAACATGAATGCCGCATATATTCTGGCTTAAAAATATGGCGAGAGGGATGTTATATCTGAACAATTTTGTAGATGCCAGGCTACTCACAAGTACCCATATGGAGAGGACAAAATTCCAAGAAAGAAATGTACCGTGTGCTGCTATCCAGTCATTTGCTTGACTACCGTAAATAGACAGAAGCCACGGAGTTCAATAGAGATTCAGACAGAGAAGCGAAAAAAGATATGTGGGAGGTTTGATGGCGAGTGTGCGAGCATCTGTTGTGCGGGCAACGTGAAGCACGCGGACTCTTATGCTGTAAGGAAGGAACGAGATGTCGTTAGATGAAGCAGGCACGACCGAATCGTTCGCAGATCCACTTATTTTCCGATGGCCTAGACCCAAAACCGTTAGTTCTAAAATCGGTGATAGGTGATAAAGATAAGCGATAAGACAGTGCCCAGGCACCTCATGATGAACCCCCTGTCAATGGACCCTGTTGGACTTCCTCCTTCTGACAAGGCAAGCCAGCCTCCAGATGGCCATTGCTTTGATTCCTTCTTCTATCATCCGTGTGTCGGCATGTCTGGGCCGAATCCACTGCTACCAGCTCATACACCTTGGCATTGATGAAGGTATTCCAGGATATCTGCGACGAGCTGAGCGCCTCAATATTTTCAGGGTCTGTCAGCCTTCAGGGACCATCTAGTGCATCGGCAACGCAGCACCCGAGACCTTGGTATTCCTCCGTCCATCATCTACCATTTTGGGGGTTTCCGAGTCCAACTCACGATGTCCAGTCGAAGCGTGCGTCCCATCGGCTTCAACTTGGCGGAGGAGTGTACGTTGCGATTTCTGCTGATCGTGGAAATCGAGCTGCTAGTGCGCAACCGATCGACGGCAGACGAAACGCACCCCCTCATCGAATTATTAATGTTCTTGGGACGGCATCACAGCATCATCCCCCAAAGTGACGAAGACCTCCAATTTCTCCACTTCTACCAAGAGGGGAAGTCGGGATATAGGTTCCATGGAGTCTCGTCGAAGCCGCAGAGAAGAGTCAAGCAGATAGAGTTCGACCTGCCCACAGTCTGTGCTCGTCTCGTCCGAGCCTAGAAGACCGAAAAATCAAGATTGACAGGCGCAAGTAGTCAATGTGTTGCGGGCCTCATAAGCCAGCATTGCGAGATTACATCGTTCTTCGGTTGGACTTGGACTTTTGCTTGGTGGACATGGAGAGGCGAACAAGCAAGATCCTGAAAAACACCGGCTGAGACAGCAAAGATCGGCACCGAATTCAATAACCGGGACACATCCCTGACGAAGACAGGGCGAAAAGCATTGTTTCGTCCCCGAGTGTCACGTATGCACCAGCAAATGCCGCTGTCAATCAACTGGACCCTCGTTTCCTGGGTGGTCGCTGTTTTGTTGCTTGATGCATCAACAATATTTTGTCGGAATCCTTGGTGCATCGCAAACACATCGCATAGCATAGCATCGCAGCGCAGCGCGGCGCAGCCAAGGAGTGTTGTCTGGATGCAGTACGCAGGCCCGACTGGACGAGGTGCAGGAGTCAGATTCCCGGTCACGGTCTCCCTTGCCTTCCGACTGGGTTTGCATCGGAGGATGTTCCGTGGGTCTCGCCGAGCCGTCATGGATGATGGACAAGTTGTCAAGTCGGCGACAGCAACAAAACAGCAAAGGAGCGGCTGGGCGGTTGCTTCAGTGGATGGCAATTTCTTGAAAAACCGAGGGTTGGAAAGCCTCATTAAAAGGAGGCGACGACAGTCGACGTGGGAGGGACAGATGCACGGAGATGAGGCAACCAATGAGCGACTGAGACCGAGGCTGCAGAACCAATCATGGGCGGCAAAATTCCAGCCCCTTTGCCGAATCCAGATCTTGATGAACACCCGCTCCCTCGTCCTCGACTTTTCGCCTCCTCCCCCGATGGCTTCGCCCACCTGTCACGAACCCCACCGCCCTCGCATGCCTCAACCTGGGATCTTTCTTCCAATCCCGTGTGCAGTCGGCGAACCATCGACTTGGGGCGGACTTGCAATTCCCATTGTTTGGCGGCTACGGATACATACACGCACGCAGAGGGCAATACCTATACTCCGTGTGCATACACTTCCACACCCTCATACCTTGCACCGTGGGTGAGACTGGACGAGAAAGAGGAAGCGGTCGAGCTGACCGTCTGTTTAGGTATTGTTGCTGCACACAACTCGAGACAGCAGCATAACCTTACCCTGCCCGCTATATCATCATATGCATGCACGCACTATCAATGTCTTGCCTGACAAGCACCATCTCACAGTTGAGGCGGGCAATAGCAGCGGTGGACAAGGTTGGGAAGTCTATCCGTACCCAGAGCTTACTGTGTAGGTTCGTCGAGTTCCAACGCCAACCCGCCTGGAAACGCCACGTTCCTTGCACCGGTCGGGGGATGGCAGCGATGGACCTCGCACTAAATCTGCGATGCGCAACGCCGCACACGCATATCCGTCTTAGCTCCCTCACACCGCTCGTACGACGGTGTCCGCTGCCCGGCTCCCGTCCACCCAAACCTCTCGGTTGCTTCGAGTCGCCCTCGTCCCGCTGGTTGGGATTCTGCAGATGAGCAAGCCAAGGGGGGCCTAGACGGGCCATGCAACGCTGTCCTGCCCTGAGCTGGGTCTCTCCATGCAGCTATGTCTGTCCAGCAGAACAGACTGGCTCTCAGAAATCGTCCTGCTGTGCCAGTCCCTCGCCTCACTTCGTCGTGCCTCGAAACTGAACCTTTGTTTCGTTTCTTTTACATGGTCCTCCCGAGCTATCCATTCCTCGTTAGTTGCCGTACGCAACCTCCAGCCGCCGGCGCCGGGCATCCTTCTCCACCGGCCTCTTTAATGCGGTTCCGGCGCACATGACACCCATACCAACAGTGGTCGCCCGTATTTCACCTTGAGCCCCCCCCGGCCTGCCACACTTCATCACACCTCCGACCTCCCGAAGTTTGCCCTTTCCCACCATTTTCGCCCTTTCCTTCCATTTTGCAATATCTCAAGAATGTTCAATGGCGTTTTGGGTGGTCGGCGGGGAGGCAAGGCCACTTTCCCAAGGTGAGGGCCACGTCCTCGATTCCGATCTCTACGTTGTGGGTGGCAAAAGGAGGATTGGTCACGCTCATGAGCGCGACATCTACGACGGCAACTCTGAGTACGCACACGACGACATGCCCTTCCAGAAAAGGGCCCGTGTATCACATTTCACGTCCGACTTGGATCCTGTTTGTCCACCGCGGGGATCGATTCCCGTTCAGAACCTGTCCTTTTTAGTAATCCGAGAACAAACATCGCCAACGCCCGAGCCGGCTGAAGCCGATGTCACCTCATCGCAAATGGAGCGCACCGCCTCTGGCTTGTCCATCTCGTCCGATACAGACATTTACAGCGCCGCCATCGAGGACGATCTAAGGCTACTCGACGACGATGTTGCGGCTAGACTTGTCGAAAATCGGTTGCAGCTTGGCCGACGTCGTACCAAGGATTCTCAGCATGAACGAATCCTGAGATCACTCATCCGACCACGATCTCGGCATGCCGAGTTCTCCATCGATAATGATGCGCTGGAAAGCATTTTCTCCGCCGCAAACGAGATCTTCTTTCACAACAGTCTATCACAGCGCGTCACTTGGGATTGGTCCCATGCATCTAGCGCCCAGTACAAGGACCACATCATCGGCACTACAGCCCTGCGACGCTCTAAAATGGGAGGCTTCGAGACTCTTATTGTCTTATCGAATCCAATCTTGAAGGACAAGCAGTACAACCGACGACTTCTCATCTCTACCTTCTTACATGAGCTCATTCATAGCTACCTTTTTATCAAATGCGGCGTTAAGGCTCGTCAATGTGGCGGTCATACTGTCACGAGTTATGGCACGCAGCAATGGGCATACGGAGTGTGGTAAAAGTGGCTTAACATATTAAAGTAGAAATAGACAAAAGGAAAAGGTCTATATACACGATGTCTGAGATAGACACGTGATT